>NC_134149.1:36666666-36969696 GCF_033958435.1 Carettochelys insculpta
TACAGGTTATATAGAGTGTAAGTGTATGTGTTCATGCACACATGGAGACCCACACCAACACCTCCTCCATACACACCATTATGCAGGTAATGATGAGATTCACACACATAGGCCATGTCTACACTAGCCCAAATCTTCAAAATGGCTATGCAAATGGCCATTGCGAAGATTACTAATGAGGCACTGAAATACATATTCAGTGCCTCATTAGCATGCCAGTGGCCATGGCTCTTCAAAATTGCCACGTCTCGCTGCTGCATTGCTCATCCAGACAAGGCTCCTTTTTGAAATGACCCCGGGAATGTCGGAATCCCCTTATTCCTATCTGCCAGCCATTTTGTGGCCATTTCAAAGATTTTACTAAGTGTAGACATGGCCATAAAGCATTCTGTAGACAGAGTCTCGATGGAACTCTGCTTTTGTCTTGACAGACTTATCCCTCAAAAATCTGAGGCATAATACTCTGTCAACAGAGTACAGTAACTTCTGGTGACAGATGCTTCCAGCATAGACATAGACTTTAAGGGCTAACACTGTTCAGGCAAATGCAGAGTTCTGTCAAGACTCTACCAACAGAACACTTTCTGTGTAGACGCTCCCTCCTGAGTTATGTCGACAGAAGGCCCCTTCTGTTGTTAAAATTCTCTAGTGTGGACACAGCCATCAGAATAGGTAAGGACATCATGAAAGCATAGCAGTCAAGGTCAGGGATTTATGTCTTTGATTACAAATAATATTTTGTTGCTCTGTTTTTTAAAATGTTAGGTATTGTATAATCTAAGGAATCAGAAAAGTTGAGCATAAATATACCTCTAAGATCCTTTTTCAATTTATAAGATTTGTTTTCAAACTGTATACAAACAGAAGAAAACTTTTTAAAAGCTGATTTTGGGGATATTTTGTTAGATTTTAAGACAGCCAGCTTATTGTTGGAATCTGAAATTTTGACAGACATGCTATAACTCAGCCAATCCCCTTACCCCGGGGAAAAAAAAATTACTCTGAATTTCAGATCCAGTAGTTATTACCTGTTCTATGAATAGGACATATTTCAATGGTGCAAGGAGATAAGATGTATGTATTAATATTGTTTATTGGATTGACTTCTGCTGGTGAGAAAGATAAGCTTTCAAGTGTATGCAGGGCTCTCCTTCAAGTTCTGAAAAAGACTTCTAATTACCTGAAGAAGGATTGTGAAAGCTCAATAGCTAGTCTCTCTTGCCAGAAGAAGCTGATTCAATAAAAGATATTGTCTTCCCTGCCTCACCATTCTAATACCTTAGTACAACATGATTACAAGATTGCATACTGCAACATAGCAAGTTTTGATAAATATTCACTTTTCACAAGGACCATTCTAGTTGACTTAATTTGCAAACTGAAGTTCAATTAGACTTGACAGGCAGGATCTTTAAGCAATTAAAACTGTTTGGTGGGCATTAGAGTCTATCACAGGCCTCACAACTTCCTCACTGCACAACCTTGGTGAAGTGTTGGTTGCCTAAGGACAGGCAACTAAATCCAGCTTGAAGGATCTAAATAAAAGACCTGATTTTTCAGAAATGTTGAGCACTCATAGCTCTCTGGAGCACTTTTCCCCTTCTGAAGGCTCTGTAGCTGCCCAGTGGGCATTTAAGTCCCTGAATTTCAGAATACCAATATAAATTAACATTTTAGCCTTAACTTTTCTGCATTTTCGGTAAGCAGTTAGGAAATTGGATATGCTAAAATACCTGAGAGCAAGGATGAAAGTAACATACATTTTTTACAGATATTGTGGCATCCCTGGTGTGTGGGTGCTCATGGCAAAGTGTTAGGGTATCTGCCATAGGACAGAACCTGTAAGAAATCTAAGTATGGAGTAGCATACATGGCGGAAGAGGCTCAGGGTGAGGGGTCAGTGTGTGTGTGAGGGGAGTGCAGCAAGTAGGGCAGGTGGCTGGCCAGCGGTGGGGAACTCAGGTCAGCTTTCAACTTCCTGGAGGGGGCTCTAAAGATGATGGAAAGAGGTGGTTCTCAGTAGTGACAGATGGCAGAGCAAGGAGCAACAGTCTCAAGTTACATAGAGGGAGGTGTAGGTTGGATATTAAGAAAAACTAGTTTACCAGGAGGGTGGTAAAGCCCTGGAATGTGTTACCTAGTGCGTTGGTGGTACCTCCATCCCTAGAGGTTTTTAAGTTAGGGTTGATCCTGCTTTAGGCAGGGGGTCTGGACTTGATTACCCCCTGAGGTCCCTTCCAGCCCTGGGATTCTATGATTCTATGATTCTATGGGTCTGGGATTGTAAGAGGGGCAGTGCAGGAGTCATGGCAGGGTGTTTGGAGTGGGTATGTGTAGGTTGGTGTGTGGGTTGGGAAGCTCAGAGAGTCCCTCACAGAGGTCTGGCAATGCCCAGCTGGCTGTTGCCTGGGTCAATGACCTTGAAGGGAGATATATGACCAGGTCCCCCCTTCGCCGGACCAATCAGTTGTCAGCTCCAGCAGGGTGATGCAGCTTTGGGATCCCGGGTCTTCCTCTGCCTTGCCCTCAGCCTCGGGGTGAGGCTTGTCCACCACAATGTCCAGGACAGTAGGCAGTGGTGAGGTGTCCCAGGGCCCCAGGGGGCTCCAAAGCTCCCAATACAAGGGGCAATGGTGGGACCTGCCCCTGAATGGCCAGCTGCATCCCATGCCTGGGCATAAGCCTGCCAGATCTTCTCGACTTTCTTTGGACCTGTTCCTGGCTCAGGGCAGGATGTTCCCAGGTGGCCAGCTTGATGGCAAGGTGGGTGGAGGCAGCTGCATTTCAGCATTTATCTGCTCATCTCCTACAGGACCTCCTCATCCTGACACTGGCTGAAGAGGTCCCAGAACTCCAGCTCTGTTCAGGAGGGTCCCCATTTCTTGCGAGTCTGGCTGGGCTCCTGTAAGAACTGTGAGGGGGTGGGTGGTCTGGGACTCCTGTGGTGACTGGCTGGTGGGCATTGCTGGCTGTCGATGTTGGAGGTGAGGGCATGAAGCTTCTGGTTCATGCCTTTGCTGCCAGAATGCTCTCAGCTTCCTACCTTGGGGTTTCTGGGTCCAAGCAGCTTTAAACATGGCTGGACACAGGGAGCATAGAGCTCTGATGCCACAGGCCAGGGCATCCCCATGTACCAGATGGCCAGTACCATGGAGGACTCCTCTTTTGAAAGAGCGGTCTGCAGAATGTCTACTGGTTTCTTATGAAAAATCTTTCAGAAGAGGGCTCTCTTCCTGATCCAGGGTCAGAGGAATGCTTCTGAAATCAGCACAGCATTCTTTAGATTTACTTTTGATAAAGCTCAGTCTTTGTGCACTGAGGGAATTGTTCGAAAGAGGGGTGGATTTTCCAAAAGTACTTGCTAGTGTAGATACGGCTTTATTGTTTCTGTGGTATGGTGTGTGGCTGCTGGTGAGTATTTTCTTGACATTGGGTGGCTGTCCGTAAGAGAGGACTGGATTGTGACAGTGAGGGATCATGTTCCAGCATAGGTTGTAGGTTGTCAATGATGCACTGGAGAGGTTTAAGTTGGGAGCTCTAGGTGATGACAAGTGGTGATTTACTATTTTCCTTGTTGGGCCTATTGTGAAATAGGTAACTTCTGGGTATTCATCTGCCTTTGTCAATCTGTTTCTGTACTTCCCCAGGAGGATAATTAAGTTTTAAGAAAGCTTGATAAGGATCCCATAGGTTTGATCTCTTTTGGTGGGAGCTGAGTAGACAGGTTTGCATCTTAGGGCTTGACTGTAGACAATGGATCATATGATGTGTCTTGGATGAAGGCTGGAGGCATGTAAAAATAGTATTCAGTGGGGAAGGTGTTAGCTCATTGTCCAGAGGAACTTCATATTGATTGAACACTTTTCACAAGGGCAATCACTCTTTATCTGACCTATCAATATTCATCCTCAAAGAAATCCTGCACTATACTTTCAAGAGATGAACCCGGGAGCTTAAATTCTTAACTTTGCTAAACACTAAATATCATGGACTGAATAGAAACACTGGATTTATCGCTTTTACAGCTAATTATATGCCACTAACACCCCCACCCAAGCTGCTGCTTCACTTTGAATGGTCCCTTGAAATACATATTTATGACTTTTGCCAAATAATGTATTGCACCTTGTTCTGCTCATATCCTGGGTATAACACAGCTACAGTAACATGGAATACAATTTTTTCATAATACAGGAAGGAGTTATGCAGCTAGAAACTGGCATATTGGAAACACTTTGGAAATATGAAGGTCTGTTATTCATAAATTGAAAAACAATTGGTCAGGTGGTAATTTAGAAGGAAAGTAGTTATACTGATGTCTTGTCACAAACAATCACTGTGTATCCAAATTTTTATTACCTGCTTTATAATATTGTTTTCCACATTAATTATTATGCATATTTAAGTAAATTACATCCATTGTTATGATTAATCTTTAATGACATTTGACAGATGCCAGTCATTTTCCCCTACATCACCCAATCCATATATCTGTGTTTGACGTAATCTATCCTCCCAGCCTGGATAGATAGTGATTCTGTGAGCAAAAGTTCCGGTCCTCACTGCAGAAAGCAGTGCAGAGTTATTCAAGATCCAATCATCATGGACCTTCACAGATGATCTAACCTTAATACTGGAGAACACCCCTCCTTGTTGATCCTCCAGAGCTTGATGCACCATGGAGACGTACATCTTTCTGTTGATGAACTCCTAGATCTGGCATGGGATGCAAAGGTATATGGTTTATCAGTGGCCTCAATACAAAATGAGAATCACAACCGTTCAAATTCATCAGTAACTTATTGCACATTGACAAGCCTTAGACTCCTGAGAACAGCAACTTCCAGATAGCAGTGAACACCTCCATGACAACAGCCCCATCAGTTGAGCTACCAACACCAAAATGATCAGCTACTGACTAATATGGGTTAGTGGTAGCAAACGTCCAGATTATATCTTGCCACACGCTTCTTTGCTCTGAGGAGAGGTCTCACGTAGGTGTTACAGAGCTGCAGCTCCGGGCTGAGCACCATGAAGGTTTCTAGAAAAATGGTATTTGACATTCTGGAGTCTTGCTCCCATTGATGTTCACCAGTTATTCTGTCCCACCATTCAGCACTAGCTCTCTCAGCTCAGAAATGTCAGTCCAGTTGAAGTTGCTCCAGGAAATAGCTCATGTAAAAATCACTGCTCAATGTCATCCTTCTCAAACACTGCAGGTGACAGTATTACCCTGCCTCTGAAGTTACTGCACACGTTGATGTGTGACCATCAGCTAGTTCATATTAATGCCCATCAGAATCAGCAGAGTTTCTACGTGACATTCTACTTGACGATACTTTGAAAATGGTACTGGGTTTGCAAAAGTCAGATGAAAGGTGTGATGAAAAGTGAAGACTTGTCAGATTTTTAGTAGTTTGACACCAAGTTCCAGCACTTCTGGGACGTCTCACAATGCACCACGGGGGAAAAAGGAAATCAAAGAGTACAAAGATGCTAGCAGGCTAGCATGACACATCTGCCCAGAATACGGTGCACTAATTTCAGAACAAACCACACGCTTCATTATGACATTGACTTTTTTATAAAATAGACAAATATTTAATAATCACATCAACCACAATCTTGCCACCATTGAGAAGATAGCTATAAAGTCCCTGAAATACAGTCACCAGACAGTGATCAAACCCGCAGACAAAGTGGGAGCCACGATAGTCTTCCATCATAATTACTGCATTAACAAGGCCAACTGACAACTCTCCAAGACCACCTACTATAAAGAACTAGAAAAGATTTCACACCACAGTTTGCTCAGGAATTTAAGAATATCATGAAATCCTTCCCCAAACACATTCAAAATAAACTCTACAACCTCATTCCCTAAAATTCAGTTCAGGGGCCTTTTACATGCATCCCAAAATATACAAACATGGGAATCCAGGCACATCCATCATTTCTGGCCCTGGCACTTTTCCACAAGGTATATCAGGACTCACACAACATCCTCAAACCACTGCCACACGAAGGACCAGTTTCCGCCAGAAATTCTGCAATATTGAAAACCTCCCCCCAGAACACCATCCTATCACCTACCTATTCCACATCCCTCACCATGGTAGCATCGTTACATGCCTCTAATATCTAGTGACAATAAATAACACTCAGATACTCACCCTAAACATATGACATTTCATCCTCATCTATAACAGCTTCACATTTCACAACACTTCCTCCAAACTATGAAAATACCATATTTATGGCTCCTCATAGAAAGGCTCCTCAAGATACCAACTCCACTGTCACCCAGATAGAGTAATAATTTCTGGAAAAATGCACTATGAAATTAATTATATACCAGAGATTCATCCATGATACTTTCATCCTCTGGACAGACTTTAACTTTCCCATAGATTTCAATATCAAAATTACCACACTTCAGTCAAGTTCTAGACCATTCCTGTAACTCAATTAACTTCTCAGACATCATGATAAGCTTAAATAAAGGAACCTTACAGACAATGACACACAAGAATCCTACAAATAACCATATTTACTTTCACAGACCCAGTAGTTACCCCATACACATCAAGAAATCTGGTATCAGTGCCAGGCACTCAGATAACGTGGAATGTGCTCTGAAAACAAACTCTGGGCTTCAGACCTTGACACTCTTAAAACTACCTTCACCAAATAAGGACACTCCACCAGAGAAGTCAAGTACATCATGGAATGGGCCAGCCCAAATTGTAGAAGAACCTGTTTCAGTACTGGAAAAAACATCACAATCCCACCAGTAGCACACACCAAAAATTCAGAAGTGGCCTCAAACTTCTACAAGTCACATTTGATAGTGGATCTCATCTTGGAAGAACTCTTTCCTGTCACCTCTTCTGGCTTTCAAACATCCCTCCCCCTCTTCACTAAGCTCCTCATTACAAATAAGTGCCTCACAGAATCATCAACTCAAAGTGGCACAAGAAGAAGATATAAAACCTGCAAGACATTCTCAGTGCAAGGATGACCAGCATCCTTGCACCACACATTTCAGGATTTCTGGATCCTACACATGCTCATCACAACATGTGATGGAGCTCATTCAGTTCATCAAAGCTGCGTCTACACGTGCATGCTACTTCGAAGTAGCGGCACCAACTTCAAAATAGCGCCCGTCGCATCTACACGCATCGGGCGCTATTTCGAAGTTAACTTCGACGTTAGGCGGCGAGACGTCGAAGTCGCTAACCTCATGAGGAGATAGGAATAGCGCCCTACTTCGACGTTCAATGTCAAAGTAGGGACCGTGTAGACGATCCGCGTCCCGCAACGTCGAAATTGACGGGTCCTCCATGGCGGCCATCAGCTGGGGGGTTGAGAGATGCTCTCTCTCCAGCCCCTGCGGGGCTCTATGGTCACCGTGGGCAGCAGCCCTTAGCCCAGGGCTTCTGGCTGCTTCTGCGGCAGCTGGGGATCTATGCTGCAGGCACAGGGTCTGCAACCAGTTGTCAGCTCTGTGTATCTTGTGTTGTTTAGTGCAACTGTGTCTGGGAGGGGCCCTTTAAGGGAGCGGCTTGCTGTTGAGTCCGCCCTGTGACCCTGTCTGCAGCTGTGCCTGGCATCCCTATTTCGATGTGTGCTACTTTGACGTGTAGACGTTCCCTCGCTGCGCCTATTTCGATGTTGGGCTGAGCAACGTCGAAGTTGAACATCGACGTTGCCGGCCCTGGAGGACGTGTAGACGTTATTCATCGAAATAGACTATTTCGATGTCGCAACATCGAAATAAGCTATTTCAATGTTGGCTGCACGTGTAGACGTAGCCCACATGTCCTGACAACATCTATGTGGGTGATACCAGACAACTGCTACACTCTCAAAAAAACTCACAGAGGGCGATTTTGCTTTTTATTTTTTGTCCCATCACCTATGTGCCAGCACTTTTCATAAAGAGTAACAGAGAGGAAGCCGTGCTAGTCTATACACTATCAAAACAAAAAGCAGTCAAGTAGCACTTTAAAGACTAGCAAAATAGTTCATTAGGTGAGCTTTCATGAAAGGGAAACAGCCGAGCTAGCTTTTATATTCAAATTCGGCACATTAACACATAGTTTAAATCGTGATGGGAACTTTCTGAGTCACTGTAGGGGCTCGTCTGCATACTTGGTTCAATCTAATTCTTGACCTTCCCCCCAACCCCTCCACTCTCTGATTTGCTCACCTTGATTATCTTTTTCTGATATGTCCTCCTTGCTTACTGTTTTTGGTTCTCTGTGCCTTAAATATTGAGTCTGTTCTGGTCTGGCTATGGTCTGAAGAAGTGGGTCTGTCCCACGAAAGCTCACCTAATAAACTATTTTGCTCGTCTTTAAAGTGTTACTTGACTGCTTTTTGTTTTCATAAACAGATCACTCCACATCTGACTTAGTCTTCTTTCACATGGAAAATTTGCACAATGCTTTCACCAGAAAAAGCTGGGACCATAAATGCATAACTCAGCTACATTATTAGACATTAAAAACTATGGTGTTATGGTTCATTGCAACAATTTGTAACCTACTAACCCTCCTTTGTCCTATTATTTCAGAGGTGCTCATTTTCCACCTAATTTCATGCGACTTCTTGTAACAACTGTTAAATCATTATGCTTAACAATCTCTCACCTTGTATTTAGCTGTGACACACTGACTGCCTTTTTTCTGACCTGAAGAAAAACTCCTTCATGCTCTAAAGTTTGTCTCTTCCAGCAACAGAAGTTGGTTTAGCAAAAGCTATAACCTCGGCCACTTTGTCTCTTATTTTGGAGCAATGCAGTGAAGTGTGATTGTGATCATCCCAAAGGGAAATATCTTAACATGGGATAGAAAAGCAGTAAGGGTGGATTGCTCATTAACCGGTAACAGAGAGGTAGCAATGTTAATCTGTATTCCAACAAAACAAAATTGCAGAAATGTACCACTTTAAAGACTAACAAAGTGATTTATTCTGTCCCATGAAAGCTCATCACTGAATAAATTATTTGTTATTATTTAAAGTGATATATTTCTGCTGTTTTGTTTTGCTCATGAACCAGTTATTTTGGACCACTTAATGTGCATAAGCAAATCCCAAAACAATTTTAACATGTATGAAAGTCCTAAATATTAATCTTCTTCCTCAACAAGATGAAAGCCAAAAGGTAAGAATTCGGACAGAGTAAGAATTTGGCCACGTAGGCTATCCCAGGCACTTTATGTACATGATGACAATGATGTTATTTCTACCATCTACAGGGATGGGAGAACTGAGCCTGAAAGATTGTAAACCAAGCCAAACATTGATATTCTCATAGTCCCAACCTGAATGATCTTATTTGTGATTGATTTAGTTAAAATAAATTTTCATTTGTCCAAGATGGAGATCCTCAGTGCTGTTGCTATGGGCTGGAAGGAGGATCTGCCCTTAAAAATAGAAGCCTGAATTTGTACACCCTTACACACACACTTAAACTCCAACTCATAGGTCATTTCATCAACTTAAATAGATCTGCTCACAATTCTGGAAGACAGGCAGGTACCTGGATAACTGGGGCCTTAAAATGGACATTAAGTTCAAAAGCCCAACACAAATAATGGAGAAAAAATTTATATGGTTGACAGGCATATCAACTAATACCCAAAATATCATCCTCTGGGACTCACATAGCACTTTGAAACCATTTGGAACCTAAGCACAAATTATGAGAGTCTGTTTTCAATTAACAGATAAACCTTTAGGTTTCCTTACTGGAATACTAAAACCAAAATCTATGGTTAAAAACCAAACATGCGGTTGAACTTCATGTATTAAAAATAAATTGGATATGATCTATTTTTCAGTAAATGTGGTTTCATTAAATAGTTTTCCCCTAGAGTAAAAATAAAACAAGGAGGAAGAGTGAGGGAGGTAAATTCTAGAAAAAATATTTTCATGAAAGGATAAAGAGGAATTTTCCACTGTAGATATTTCTTTGCTACTCTTTTGTAGCTGTTCTCCTGATTTTTAAGTAAGAAACAGCTTTCTCCCATTTTATCTGTGAAAAGGAGATAAGGAGACTGCACAGTATTTTGAACCATCACCTAGACTTAAACTCTGCTCTTGGGCCTCTTTATTCCCACAGGATATTGATAGAAATGTCTGTCTTAGGGGTACACATTTTTCTCAAATTATGTAGAAAGTCTTTAAGAGAAGATATTTGTCTGTTACACAGCAAATGTCTAGGAGAGGTATCCATCAAGGATGAGAAAAAAATCATTAATTTTCAGACCTGTCAGTGGGAGCAGACAAAATGGGTAACCATCTCAGCTCAGAAAATATGGGCTGCTCATCCTCCATTGAAGTTTATCACCATAAAGAGACCTCTGACATATCCTGAGTTCTTTTTTCCTAGTAGTTATTTTACTTTGTAACTGGAGGCTCAAACTTAAAGAGATAATACAAATATTTTAACTCTCCAATGCCAAAAAAGTGAAAAAGAAGTTCATTAAAAAGTCCCAGAAATGTTTAAGTCAAAGCTAAAGTTGTTCCCTAGCTATGTCTAAAAGGAAGGTGATAGATTTCATGGAATTACATGACTCAGATACATGGTGCTTCTCTGTGATGTATTTTCACCTGTGACAATTGAATTATGAATGTTTCTTATATATAAATATGAAATAGTAGCAACCGAAACACCATGCCATGTGGTAAATACATTGAACTCAGCAGTTGCATGAATAAATGTTTTGCTATCTGATGGAGTGGCATGATTATGTATTTCTCAGGCATGAGTTTAATGTCCCTGCAATTCATTGAAAAAACAGCTTCACTACTGATAGGAAGTAGAAGCATTCATACTAATGGTCACAATATTTCATTCAGTAATATAGAATATTATATTCATTAATAGATCAGATTATTTAGTGCTGCCATTTTATTTTCACCTGTTCAATAAAAAAAATCAAAAATAAAAACTCCCACTGAAGGAATCTGATATTTAAGTAACTAATGACATTATTATACTTATGTCCAGATGAACACTGCTGTGATTGATGCAGCAATGTCAATTACGCAGGTTTGGTGAAGACCCCTCAGTCAATGACCCAGTGTTTTCCTGTTCCCTTGACCCTCACTCGCCCATCCACTGCCCCATAAACTAAACCCTAAGACTATAAGAGAGTACAAAGAAGATCTAGATAAATTCATAGAAGTGAGGTCCGTAAAAGGATATTAGCCGGCAGTAGGAATGGAGACTCTGGCCTCTTTTTGTCACAGGATGGAGATGGATGGCTGGAGAAAAGTCGCTTGATCATTGTCTTCGGTCCATCCCCTCTGGGGCACCTGGCATTGGCCACTGTCAGCAGACAGGGTGCTGGGCTAGATGGACCTTGGGTCTGACCCAGTAATGACCATTCTTATGTTCTTATGAGAAATAAATTAGCAAGGAGTACTAATTCCAGCCATCATCATTCTTCCTCATTTCAAGTAAATAATATTTTAGTTGAAAATATTAATTGTAAATTGACAGATTTCTAAACAGTTTATGAAGTATGTGTGGACTGAGCTATCAATCAATGGATCTCATCTTCTATGACACCATAGGTGAGCGACCAACCCAATCCAGAGCCTATTACAGATGTCACATCAAAATCTGCCAATTGCAGGTGTTGTATATTATTTTTGGATCCTTTGCTTTTCCTGTAATGACTAGATACATTGACTCTTAAAGCTTTTGAGAGCCTGTACAATTGTTTGCTGCCAGGACAATCTGTTCTGAGCTAGAATTTCCAGATCACTGGGAGATATGCTGCATTACTTGATGTTGGCCTTTAAGATGTCATTATAGTGCTTATATTAACCACCAATAGATCACTAATAAACCTTGGCTGCATCTTGAAGTTTAACTGCTTTATATTTCCATGAGTCCTCTTTCATTTGTAGTAATTTGACTTGTGCCTCCTGTTTTGCTCAAATATATGCTGATTACCTGGAGACATTCCTGTGATTACTGATCCAGGCCAGGTGTGTCATATGTATCTTATCAAGAAGAGCTTGGGCATGTGTGTCTATGTCATCAAACCATTGCATGAATTTTTGGAAACTGAGGATTTCAACAGCAGTTCTGTAGGTTGTTTCTTTAATGGTAATCCAATCATGCTCAGTAGTGGGGCCTGCTCTTGATCTTCGTTGTTGATGACTAAGGAGGTGTCAAGATTGAGTTGAAACACCATGGGTGCATCTACACTAGCTGGCTACGTCGAAGTAGCCAGCCCAACGCCGAAATAGCACCCAACGCATCTACATGCGCTGGGTGCTATTTCGATGTTGAAATCGACTTTAGGCAGCGAAACGTCAAAGTCGCTATTCCCATCCGAGGATGGGAATAGCACCCTACTCGACATTGAACGTCGAAGTAGGGTGTGTGTAGACAATCCGCATCCTGCTACTTCGAAATTGCGGTGTCCTCCATGGCAGCCATCAGCTGAGGGGTTGAGAGACACTCTCTCCAGCCCCTGCGGGGCTCTATGGTCGCCGTGTGCAGCAGCCTTAAAGGCACCACCGACCCGGATTTCCTGTGGCAGGAAGCTGAGAGGGTGTAGGCGGCAGCACAGGCACATGCTAGCCCTGCACGCTTCTCACAGGCCCTGATCCCGCTGCCTTTACCCATGGCCTCCAGGCAGCCCCCCAAGCATCCCCAAGGCTCCCCTCCTGAGGGGACCCAGGCACCCCCAGCAGCCAGGCGGGGGGCCAAAAGGATGTGGGGCCCCTCCTGGTTGGAGGCCGAGATCCGAGACCTGCTGGGGCTCTGGGGCAAGGAGGAGGTGCTCCACGTGATGGGGAGCAAGCAGCGGAATGCAGAAGTGTTTGCCCGACTGGCCGAGGGCCTGGCTGCCTGGGGTCACCCTACCTGCACTCCGGATCATGTCCGGAGTAAAGTGAAGGAGCTCCGGCAGAGGTATGCCTGGGCCCGGGACTTGGCCAGCCGGTCTGGGGATGCCCCCACCGCTTCCCCTATTATAGGGCTCTCAGGGCCATCCTGGGCCCCCGGGACACCTCCTCCCCCCAGCCACCCTTGACACCACGGCAGACGAGTCCCAGCAGTCCTCGGAGCCAGAGTCCGGCCCAGAGGCCAGCCCCGCACCCCGGGGCCCATCTGAGGAGTCCCCCTCCCTTGGGACAGTGGAAGAGGGGTCCAGCAGCGAGGACGGGGGGCTTCTCATTGACCTCCCTTCCCGGAGCACCAGCCGGGCATCCACCCACTGGACTTCCCCCGACCACTGCAATGGATGGTCAGGTACGTACCCCACAGAGCACACACCCATGGGCCACAGGGTGGGAGCTCCAGCCACGACCGGGAGCCTCACACACCCCCAGCGGACCCCAACCTGCCAATGCCCAGCCACAGTACAGTCCCAGGACGGCAGCACGACCATCAGCACCCGTCAGCAGCCGTACCCATGGACAAAACTCAGTCTTGACCCCGGCGGTGGGGGGACAATGCCACGGCGACAGCCAACAGGGACATCAAGCCCACCGATAGGGACGGAGACCCAGCATGCAAGAGGGGGCAGGGAGAACGGGCCACGGGCCAGGGCACTGGACTAACAACCTTCCCCTCCCTCTCTCCCCCTCTCCAGCTGCAGCATCGGACACCCCAGGCAGCCAGGAACCGTCCATTGTCCCTGACAGCCCACTGGAGGCCAGCCACCGCCAGTGGCCGGAGACAACCCCAAGGCCAGCAGGATGGTCCTGCCACTGCCGGACTCTTGGGATGGCCCTGGTGAATCCTCAGCTGCTGGCAGCTCTCCGGCAGCAGAAGGAGGTGGTGGAGGAAAGACTCCGCTTCGAGCAGGAGGAGTCCACCCGGCGGTGGGAGGCGTGGGAGGACTTTATGGGGGTTTTCAGGGACATAGCTGGGTCGATCCAGGAGGCCGTCACTCGGCTCCCGCCCCCCACTGCCCCACGGGCCGCCCTCCCTGCCGCTCCACCCACCTTGCCGCCTGCTGCTCCACCTACTGCTCCACCGGCCTTGCCGTCTGCTGCCCCACCTACTGCTCCACCCGCCTCGCCGCCTGTTGCCCCACCTGCCACCCCACCCGCCTCACCACTGGCAAGCTCCACAGAGCGCACTGGGGCTGAACACTGGCCAGTGGAGGCATCCCGGCCCTACCTGCTGGTCCTCCCAGACCCCAGCCGGCCACGCCGGGGACCGCAGACATGGGGAGCGGGGGTTGTGAGCCGTACCCGCCGGGGCTCGCGCCCCTCTACCCCTACCCCAGACCGATGGGGGCCTGGCGGACAGCTCAGCTGTTGGCCCATGTATATAGTTGTCCCCCTTTTTGTATATAGTTGTCCCCCTTTTGTAGATTAGTTGCAGTTTCTTTGTTTAATCAAACAAGTTATCCAGTTTAAAAAAAAAAGTTTTATTTTCCAAAAAGCTGGAGTAGTGTGCTTGTTGTGGGGGTGGCGTGCGGGTGTTGGGGGCAGTGTGCAGGCATTGCGGGCTGTGTGTGTGTGTGGGGGGGGTCTTCTGGGGAAGGCCAGGGAGGTGCTCAGGGATCTCCCTGATCGAAGTGGGCCTGCAGGTCCTCACGGACCCGTACCCCCTCATGGTGGGCTTGGCGGCTGGGTGCAGCAGCCGGCTGGGGGAAGCCCATGCCGGCATCGAACACCCACCCCGGATGAAAGCCTCCCCCTTGCTGTCAACGATGTGGTAGAATGTGCAGCACGTGCCCACAACCTGGTGGATGTTTTGGAGGCTGACATCCAGTCGGGCAAGGAGGCACCTCCAGCGGCACTTCAGACGGCCAAATGTTCTCTCCACCACCTGGCGGGTGTGGTTCAGGTGGGCATTGAACCACTCCTGGCTGGCGTTGAGGTGGCCAGTGTACGGGCACATGAGCCAGGGCTGGAGGGGGTAGGCTGTGTCCACCACGAGGCAGAGGGGCACGGTGGTGTCCCCCAGTGGGAGATCCAAGCCACCAAGCCCACCATGAGGGGGTATGGGTCCGCGAGGCCCTGCAGGCCCACTTCGATCCGGGAGACCCCTGAGCACCTCCCTGGCTTTCCCCAGAAGACCCCCCACACACACACCCAGCCCACAATGCCTACACACTGCCCCCAACAGAGGGATGTATCCCTCTGGGGGATGTAGGTCCCCACCTTCAGCCGGCGGCACAGGCCCGAGTTCCTAAAAACATGGGCATCATGTGTGCAGCTGGGCCAGGCCACGTACATGTCCTGGAAGTGGCCCCGACTGTCCACCATAGCCTGCAGGACCATGGAGTGGTAGCCCCTGCGGTTGACGTATCTTCCTCCACTGTGGTCCGGGGCACGGATGGGGATGTGGGTCCCATCCAGGGCCCCAAAGCAGTTGGGGAACCCCATGGAGGTGAATCCGGCAACGGCTGCGTCCAGGTCCCCGAGTCGGATGACTCCCTGGAGCAACATGGCATTAAGCGCACGGACCACCTGTGGGGAGGGAACACAGGTGCCCATGAGGCTGTGCAGGGTGCCCCAGGGCCCTTCCCCCAGGCTCCCCTCCCAGGCACCTCCCTGGGTACCCCACTTGCCCAGCCCATCCCTCCCCAGTACCCCTCCCTTTCCAGCCCCACACCTGGCCCCTCCCTCCCCCCTCCATCCCTCCCTCCCCAAGCCCACACCCAGCCCCCCTGCCCCCCAGTGGGTGCAAGCCCGGGCCTCCTCACCTCCATGACGATGACCCCGACTGTGGCCTTTCCCACTCCAAACTGGTGTCCCATGCATTGATAGCTGTCTTGAGTGGCCAGCTTCCAGACGGCTATTGCAACCCTCCTCTCGACAGGGAGGGCACACCGCATCCGGGTGTCGTAGTGCCTCAGTGCTGGGGTGAGCCACTGGCAGAGCTCAAGAAAGGTCTGCCAGCGCATGCGGAAGTTCCGGAGCCACATAGCATCATCTCACTCCCCCATGATGAGCTGCTCCCACCACTTGGAGCTGGTGGGGTAGCTCCAGAGGCGGGGGGAGCAGCCAGTGAGGGAGGAAGAGGGGAGCCCCGTGGTCGGGGCGTCCCCGTCTGCCTCCGGGGTGGGTTCCTCTGGCAGGAGCCACTGGGCAGCCTCCCAGGCAGCACCTAGCAGGGGGCTTGCCCCCTGGATGACTACCTGGAGGGCCTCCGCTTCCTGCTGCTACTGCTGCAGCTGCTGCTGGGTGTCCATATCTGCTGTGACTTGGTCTGCAAGAGAGTGGCTACTGCTCTGCAGACCTGATGCTGTGCAGGCCAGGTGTGTCTGGGAGGGGCCCTTTAAAGGAGCGGCTTGCAGCTGCCCCGGAAGGGCTAGTGTGCTCTGTGACCCGGTACGTGGTCTGTCCTGATGCCTTATTTCGAAAGAGGGTGCTTGTGCGTGTAGACACTCTGCATTTCCTTCCAGGGCGGCTCTTTTCAATGTTCCCCGTCGCTACTTCGATGTTGAACGTCGACGTTGCCAGCCCTGGAGGGTGTGTAGATGATATTTGTCGAATTAGCCTATTTTGATGTTTTTACTTCGAAATAGGCTACTTCAATGTAATGTGCTTGTGTAGATGTAGCCCATGTGTCTCAGGTATTTCAAGTCTACCTACATCCAGCTTTTTTGGCATGTAGCAGAATGATGACTTTTTGGTGGACAAAAGTTCAATGAGACAACACTGCATACCATGTAGTGGTCAGACAAGGAGCCAGTGTCACACTTTGCATGAGTCAATTTGATATCAGAAAGAACTGTGAATTAGTCAATGATATGCCAATGCTTAGACAGAGGGTGCATTCACATTGCTTTGTATTTGTTCACCTGTTGGAAGAATGTGCTTGCAATGGCAAGCTCATGCTGAGCACAAGTTTGAAGAAGAGGGACATTGAGTTCTTACCTCCAATACAGTGATGTCCAAACACCTTTGGCCATGGGGTACAGTCCTGGAAATTTTAGCATTAAAATTGGCAACTATATATAGCTTGGATTTAAAAGGTATTGAAGAAATCACTGAATTCACACTAGCTTAGAAAGCCTCATTTTCATCACCTGAAGGAGGCAAAGTGGGTGCATATGCACTTACAAGTACAAGACATTGTCCCTGCCTTAGTCTAAGCTTTGCCATAATAAAGCAAGGACTGATGGCATGAGGCTGGGTTTCAGTCCTGATAGCAAAGCTGACTCCTGCTTGCCTTGGGGGATCCTCAGGATAGACCCCACACTAATATGAATAGCCTGCTCTGACCTCTATGAATTGGCTGGTACCAGAAATACGTGTTCTGCTTAAGACTGCAACATTGATGTTATAACATGCAAGTTCTCTCACAGTAATTGCTGCCCTGTGTTCATAGCAATCATTACTATCAAGAGGTAGGAGTATCTTCCAGAATGCAAAGTGTAGTTTCTGTTTAGTCATTGATTTTCCCTTGCGACCACAAAATTGGATATCCAGTCAGTCACAGTTAACCAACAGGATTCAATTCAAATAAGCTGTGTTTAAGGATGGTTTTCTCTCACCTTCTTTCAAAGAAAGCAGTGCTGTCCCTAAACAGGGCTGATTTGTCAGCTAGGCAGGACACGGGACTGTTGTTTCAGTTCAATAGACTAGTTCTGAATCAAAAGCTTTGATTTCCAGTTTCTATTCTTTCCATAGATATTTTCTGTATCTTTAAAAAAAGGAAAAAAAGGAAAAAGTGCTTATGTTTTCCTGCAAGGAGAAGTAAACCAGAGCAATGTTGTCAGGGGCTCATTGATCATAGATTTTCTTGCACAGCTTCCCTTCCATTTTCCCCTAGGAGATGGTTCCATGGCACAGAAAAGAAAACTAATGGGACCTCAAACATCTTAAAATTTGATCAATTCCTGCCGTGCTCCTGGTTAGAAAAACCTGGAGGAACCTAGCTAATACTATTACTCCACCACCTGCTCACTAACCTCACACACTCCAGGTCTTAGCAGTTGAAATCCCTGAGGTCTTGTAACTGTGTCATACCAGAGGTCAGACCTTGGTGCTGCTACAGAGCAGGGAAAAGGCAGCCCAAAAGGGGTGAAAGGCCTGGTAATTAAAGATGGAGGGCTGCAGGACAACTAGGAGCATTTGGCAGGGAGCTGGCCTATGCAGATTGGGGCCAGCAGACTTAAATTCAGGTCTGCTGGAAGCCTTTAAAAGCTTCTCCAGTTAGAAGAAGGGAGAGGAGAGTGGAGGAGAGGTAGAGGAGAGAAGAAGAGACCAAGGGAGAGACCACACACTAGTGACTCACTTGACACAAATAGTTGTAGAAACAGCAGGTGGATGTGTCCCCGTGGAAGTGGCTGGACTCCTTACTGCAGAAACCAGCTGCTGGCCCAAACACTGGCCAGGGAGAGAGGGGCCCTTGCTACAACGGGATCTGGGAAGAGGCACATTATTCTATAATTCAACTTTTTGCTCCCTGCCTTCCCCAAACTGTATAGTAAGAGAGAGCTTTCCATATTATGTAGCAGGTCAGAATTTTCCTAGGGAACTTCATTGCTTTACTACCATTACCCTACAACCCCACCCTGACATGGCCCTGGTCTGCCCACACACCAAGGCTTCTGAGAAGGAGCATCCTAGGACAGATTATGTTGCTCTTACACTGTGCCTATGCTTAGAAATGTTGTGATGCTTTGTTTTCTAAATCAATGCATGGCAGCCTTAGTACATAGGCCAACTAACTGAATGTCAGCAAAACATGATGTATTAAGTTTTTTGGAGGACTAAGGTAAGTTTCTGAGCAAATTCAAGATCCTCATGGCTTGCATGCTCATGCACCACATACTGCTGTATAGTCATAGGGCTGCTTTTTTTAACAACATTCAATCACATGGCTTGCATTAGCTACTTACTGCAGTGTAGGTCTCAGTCTCCAAATAATTCATCTACATGGGCAGCTTCTGTCAACAAAACTGTTCTTTTGTTGACAAAGCTTGATGGGCGTCTACATGGTTAAAGTGCTCTGTTGAGAGTTTGTCAACAAAACTCAGCTGTTCTTCTGGTAGCATTATACCTCACCCCGGTCAGGCATAGCACCTCTGTTGACTTTGTTTTGTCAACAAAGTGCCTGTGTGGACACTTCATTCCCAAGCAGCCCTGTCTGCAAAGCTTCTGGTCAGCCATTCTGCCAGGCAAGGGCAGGGCAGTATGGCTGCTCTCTGTCAACAGAGTGGATTGCTCTTTTGATTTGCTTTTAGGTGTATATGTTATTTGTTGACAGAAGTTTTGCTGGGGTTTCTTTGTTGACAGTGACCTCTGTCAACAGAAGGTGCTTGTGTAGATCTATCCAGACAGAATAAAGGAAATAGGTACAATATCCGAGGGCAGAATTTGCACAAACTGACTGCTAGATTCTTGAGTGGTGAGAACTTCCAAAACTGTTAAAAATGTTTTCTTTGAACGATACGGTTTAAGGGATTTGGTTTTCTCTGATATTTCTAAACAAACTGTTTTTTTCTCTCATTCTCTTTTCAATACCTGTATGTGGCCATGGATTGTGTCATCGGAAAAGGGTTTATACTCCATGCTATGCATGGAAGCTAAATATGGCACCCTCTGTTACCACAGGGACTACAATATTATATTCAAGGGCACAATTTGAGCATATTGTATGTTTCATAGCATACTTCAAAGTATTCACCTTTCCAGCAAAACCACATAAGATTCAGTTACTTTCCAGTTTGAAAACAGGAACAACATTAGCCAAATTTCATTTGTTCTGGGCCAACAAACTGTTGAATGAAATTGGAAGAAAAATATTTTTCTATGACTGACTAACCTCTGAAGATGGTATAAGGCCATCCAAGGAAGGAGCTGAGCCAATAAAACATGACAGCAGCTGATATTTGAATCAAGCCAGAGACTTCTATTTCAATGGGACTATGAACATAAGATAAGAATATATTCCTTTGAACTAAGACATGAACTCTTGTGTGTCTGTTGTCTTTATTCTCTTAACCTGGTGCATTCCTATAGACTACTCTTTTACGTAAGCATATGCTCTTAATACACAATACAGTGTTCATCTAAACACTCTAAGCAAGTAGAAAGTGAAGCAGAACAAAGAAGCCCCATTCAGTTTTAAGAAGATGCAGCATTCCAGACCTGAACTGCTTCTGCAAACTGAAGACAAAACTCACTGATAAAATGGTATTTACAAAAATTTAAGAACATAAGATTGGCCAAATGGATCAGACCAATGGTCTGTCCAGCACCATATCCTGTCTTCTGACAGTGGCCAGTGCCAGATGCTTCATATGGAATAAACATCACAGGCAAACAAATGTTCTGTCTTCTATTGTTCACTCCCAGCTTCTGCGAAATGTATGCTAGGGACACCGAAAGCATGTCATTGTATCCTTGCTCTTCTCTGCATTCAAATATGTCTTTTCTGAGATGACGTCATCGGTTCTACACCATGGGCATAACATAGAATTATAAAGAGGCATTTCTCAGCTTTAGAACAGTTAGTCTGTGACTACATTGTCTTATGCTTTTGGAATTGGAATGCAAATGGGTGAGATTGGAAATGCAGATGAAGCATGCATTTACATATATTGTGCCTCATTTACATATACTTGCACGATCTCACTTCCATAAGAGACTTTTCTGGAATCAAAAACAGCTGTGTAGATGGGGTTCTTTCAAAAATAAACCCCTTTTTTGAAAAAAACTTTTTTCCTGAAACAAAAAAGGAAGAAGGCTTCTTTTGAAAATGGGGTTTGTTTTTGAAGGAATCCTTTCTACACAGCTGTTTTTCCTTCTGGAAAAGGCTCTTCCAGAAATGAGTTTGCTTGACAATAAGCAAATGAGGTGCAAGATATGTAAACATGCACCTTTTCTGTATTTCTGATCTCTCTCATTTGCATTCCACTTCTGAAAGTGGAATGCAGTATAGCCACAGCCTTACTGATCTGTAATAAGAAACCTTCCCTCTTATTCCATGGTAGCTTATTTTGCTTACGATCTCTTGGTGAGGAATCTTGTCAAAGGTGTTCAGAAAGTCTAAATATACTAGATCCACTGGATCAACATGCTTTTGACCCCCTCAAAGTATTCTAACAAGTTGGTGGGTTTGATTTCCCTTTACAAAAGTAATGTTGTCTCTTCCACAAACAGTCATGTTCCTCTATCGCTTTGATGATTCTTTCATTTATTATAGTTTAAATCAATTTAACCAGGATTGATGTTATTCTTGCCTACCTATAATTGCTAATACCAGCTCTGGAGACTTTTGAGAAAAATTGGTTTCACATTAGCTATCCTCTAATCATCTCATACAGGAGTTATTTAAATGACACACTAAAGTTAGTAGTTCTGAAAGTTGATATTTGAGTTCCTTCAGAACTCTTGGGTGAATACTGTCTGATCCTGTTGACTTATTACTCTGTAATTGTTCAAAACAAAAAAGCAGTTCAGAAGCACTTTAAAGACTAACAAAATAATTTATTAGGTGATGAGCTTTTTTTTTATGTTTTTAGTTTTTTAAGTGCTACTGGACTGCTTTTTTCATTTTGATAGTATATAGACTAGCACAGCTATCTCTCTGTAATTTTTCAATTAGCCCCCAAACCTCCCCTAATGACATCTAAATCTCAGGCAGTTCCTCAGATTTGTCACCTTAAAAAAGGATGATTCAGGTGTGGGACTATTCCTCACATCATCTCCTCTGAAGACTGATGCAAAATAATTCATTTAGTTTCTCTGTAATGGCCTCCGCCTCCTTGACTGCTCGTTAGCACTTCAGTTGTCCAGGTTCCTTACAAATTGTTTAACAAGCTTCCTGCTTCTGTTGTACGTAAGTGTAGTTTTGCTGTTACTTTTTGAGACTTTGTCTAGAGGTTCTCCAAATTCTTTTTGGCTTTTCTAATTATACTTTTATACTTGACTTGCCATAGATAATCCTCCTGCCTATTTTCCTCAAGAGGATTTTATTTCCATTTTTTAAATGATTCCTGTTTGCCTCTAATAGCTTCTTTATATTGGCATTTAGCCATGGTAGCACTTTTTGGCTTTCTTACATTTTTTTTTAAATTTGGGCTATGCATTTAGTTTGAGTCTGTATTAAGTTGTTTTAAAAAAGTTTCCATGCAGGTGGCCAGTATTTCACTCTCAGTATTGTACCATTTAGTTTATGTTTTATTAGCATCCTCTTTTTTGCCAAGTTTCTCTTTCTGAAATAAAATATTACTATGGTGGAATTCTTTGGTGTGTTTTCCCTCCCACAATGATTGTAAATTTAATTATAGTTTGGTCATTATTACCAGTTAATCCACTGCCAAGAGATAACATGTAAATGTTTCTTGTAATAATTTTAATGAGCTATTGAAATGCTATAATAATTTTTAAGGTACTAACAGTTTCTCTGCTAACCATAGATTGTTCAGCTGATAACACACCAGAAAAGGAGACAAACAGCAAACAGCAAAAACCAGTGAAAGTTACTTTGCATTTTTTGGAGGGCCTTCAGTAGCCAGGCAGCCTAGAGGTTAGATCACTCATTGTGGGGCTGTAAAGGAACCTTACCTCTCCTTCTCCCTGAGGTCATGGATCAGGCTCCTGTGCCCCTCAACCCGCTGAACAGGGGAGCTGAATCTTTCTCCCAGCTGTGAGGCAGGGCTTCCTGACTTGTTTTCCTGTCTTGCTACCTATGGCTACGTCTACACGTGCCCCAAACTTCGAAATGGCCACGCAAATGGCCATTTCGAAGTTTACTAATGAAGCACTGAAATGCATATTCAGCGCTTCATTAGCATGTGGGCGGCTGCGGCACTTCGAAATTGACGCGGCTTGCCGCCGCGCTTCTCGTCCCGACGGGGCTCCTTTTTGAAAGGACCCCTTAGGGGACTTCGAAGTAGGCGGGGTGCTTTCGAAAAGGAGCCCCGTCGGGACGAGACATGCGGTGGCAAGCCGCGTCAATTTCGAAGTGCCGCAGCCGCCCGCATGCTAATGAAGCGCTGAATATGCATTTCAGCGATTCATTAGTAAACTTCGAAATGGCCATTTGCGTGGCCATTTCGAAGTTTGGGGCTCGTGTAGATGTAGCCTAAGTGAACCACACTTCCTTCTTTCCTCCCTCCTTCCCATTCCTGCCTACAGATGTGACATTGGCTGCTGGTATAATGAGCTACGTCTACACGTGAAGCCTACATAGAAGTAGCCTATTTCGATGTTGCCACATCGAAATAGGCTATTTTGATGAATAACATCTACACGTCCTCCAGGGCTGGCAACGTCAATGCTCAACATCGACGTTGCGCAGCACCACATCGAAATAGGCGCTGCAAGGGAACGTCTACATGCCAAAGTAGCACACATCGAAATAAGGGTGCCAGGCACAGCTGCAGACAGGGTCACAGGGCGGACTCAACAGCAAGCCGCTCCCTTAAAGGGCCCCTCCCAGACACAGTTGCACTAAACAACACAAGATACACAGAGCCGACAACTGGTTGCAGACCCTGTGCATGCAGTATGGATCCCCAGCTGCAGCAGCAGCAGCCAGAAGCCCTGGGCTAAGGGCTGCTGCACACGGTGACCATAGAGCCCCGCAGGGGCTGGAGAGAGAGCATCTCTCAACCCCTCAGCTGATGGCCGCCATGGCGGACCCCACTATTTCGAAGTTGCGGGACGTGCAACGACTACACGGTCCCTACTTCGACGTTGAACGTCGAAGTAGGGCGCTATTCCCATCCCCTCATGGGGTTAGTGGCTTCGACGTCTCGCCGCCTAACGTCGATGTTAACATTGAAATAGCGCCCAACACGTGTAGCCGTGACGGGCGCTATTTCGAAGTTAGTGCCATTACTTCGAAGTAGCATGCACGTGTAGACACAGCTATGAGGTGGGTTAGCTGAACCCAGAGGTTTTCCTTAAATCCTGTTGTGCTAGATGGCAGTTCCTCTGCTCCTTCAAAAATGGGATATTAATTAGCTTGCTTGATTCAAGAGTGTTTCTTGAAGTAATTGAAATAATATATTCTGGCTGGGTCTACACATGCCCCCTCCTTTTGGAGGGGGCATCTTAATGAGGCAGTTCAGAAGGTGCTAATGAGGTGCTGACATGAATATGCAGTGCCTCATTAGCATAATGGTGGCCACACATAATTCGAAAGTGTCGCTTTCAGAATGCACACTGCCTGTGTAGACAACCCTTTCAAAAGGACCCCCATGATTTTGAAACTGCCTTTTTCCTAAAACCAAATAGGAAGAAGAGGCTTTCAAAGTCAGGGGGGTCCTTTTGAAAGGCTCCCATCTATACAGGCGGCACGCATTCTGAACGCCGCACTTTCAAATTGTATGCAGCTGCCTTTATGCTAATGAGGCACTGCATATTCATGTAAGCACCTCATTAGCATCCTCCAAATTCCCGCATTAACATGCCCCCTCCAAAAGGAGTGGGCATGTGTAGCCACAGCCTCCATGTTTTACGGGGCTTGGTTAAGATCCTTTATCTCTGCCCATTTATATATTGTTTAGGGATCCAGGAAAGACCGAACAGAATTCACCATTCCTAAAATGAAGTGCCCTTTTCTGTCCACAAACTGCTTTATTTATCTATATTATACACAACAGGACTAACAGCTGATTTTGGTAAAAATATACTTTGGGCTTAACTTATCCCTAATAGGCCAGATCCATTCACACAGGTGTGATTTCTCCACAGAAAGGCACATAGTGAAGTCTACACATGAAGTAACCATTGTTGATTTGGTTCTGTTTTATTTTTCATTTTTTGCTAGAAGTATCACTTGTAGTTGAGTTCTAAATAGGAAAGGTGGTATTCCCAGTGAATGATTTGGCCAACTCCAGAAAAACACAGTATACTTTAAATATTTTATTCTTTGGGTATACCACTTGTGTTTAGATTTAGGCAGAGAGCTGGACTAGATAACCTCTGAAGGTCCCTTCTAGCCCTAGGATTCTATGAATGGAGGTGAGAGGTAAACATGAAAAGTGGCTTCGAAATATAATTTTAATGAATGTGGGAAGGAAAACTCAGGAAGTATGACTATTATATCTTATCAAACTTTTCCACATAGATAAGAGATTATAAACTCATCTGAACATGAATATGCAAAGAACTAGGAAAGAAATAACCATACACAGGAAAGGAAATCTGTGGCCATTTGGGTAAAGGGAAAAACAAATAAGTTCTTTGTTCACTTTTGGTGCTAGGTGGTGATAATATGGGAATCACAGACAGGCTTCAAGAAGTCATCAGGTCCATTCCCCTGTCATCATGGCAGGACTAAACACCATCTATGTCACCCCTGAAATATGTTTGTCTAATCTGCTCTTAAAAATCTCTGACAATAGAGATGCCATGACCTCCCTAGGCAATTTATTCCAGTGCTTAACCACCCTGACAGTTAGGAAGTGTTTTTTAAGGTCAAACATAAAACACCCCTGGCTTCAATTTAAGTCCATTGGTTCTTGTCCTATTTTCAGAGGTGAAGGAGAATATTTTTTTCTCCCTTTTCCTTGTAACAACCTTTTAGGTATTTGAAAAATGTTATCATATCCCTATAAGTTGTCTCTTTTCCAAACTAAACAAACACAGTTCTTTCAATTTTCCCTCATAGGTCACATTATCTAGACCTTTAATCATTTTTGCTCCTATTATCTGGACTGTCTCAAATTTCTACACATCTTTCCTCTATTGTGGTGCCCAGAATTGGACACAGTACTCCAAATGAGACCTAATTAGTGCCCAAAAAAAGCAGAAGAATTACTTGATTCTTGTTTGCAAAACTCTTGTTAATAAATCCCAAAATAACGTTTGATTTTTTTCCAACTGTGTCATACTGTTGACTCATATTTAGCTTGTGGTCCATATGACCCCTAGATCCCTTTCTGCAGTACCCCTTCCTAGACAGTCATTCCCTGTTTTGTATGTGTGAAACTGATTGCTCCTTCCTAAGTGGAGTACTCTGCATTTTCCCTTATTGACAAAGGGGAGAGACAGTGTAGGTGAATGAATACTTAGGGACACAAAAGAATATGACACTGTTATGACTAAATTGGAAACCAAAGAGAGCCTCATCTCCTAAGTTAGACCAGCACCTGTTATGGCAATGCTCATATAATGATTCCCATTCTAAACTTCTCTTTTCTGCTTCACAGATACATTATCTTTTTCAGACTGACTTTGTGCAAAATACGTCTGCCCAAAAGTGAATAGTTACGGAAAGTTTGATAAAAATGGTTCAGAGATTCTGAAAAATATTTACATAGCTATAACTTTGAAATGAAAGTTGATAGAAGACCAGTTTCCGCTGAGTGGAAATGTTTCTGAGTGCACTGATAACCTGTGGTTCTGACTTTACACCATGACAACCAAGAAACAGATTAGTCTAGTTCAAAATAGTCACATATTTTAAGTCATTTAGCTTGCTACATCTGAATGGTTTCAGAATGATGTCTGTATGCAAACTAATGTGTTACAACACGGAGGAAACAAATACAGCCATAGGAGACCCTGAAGGCTGGTTGTATAATCAGATTTTGTGATTTCCTTCAGTACTTTACTTTCCTGCAGAGTAAAACAGTTGGTGTTTTAAATATATATAATTTATTTCACCTTCTTTTTCAGTGATGTTGTTCCCAAAGCAGATCAGAACAATACTGCAGCAATGAGAACAGAAGGTTTAAAGAATGTGTCTTTGAAAGACTATACAATACTGCAAGTCATTTAAATGAGAGTTCATGCTGGATACTCAATATCACATAACTGGGAGAAAACTGTCTAAATATTAATGTTTGGGGATATAAGTTATTATTGTAATATTAATTATTAACAGACAGGGAAATGTAGCATAAAGCGTGTATTACCAGGTATGCACAACTGACATTATCATTTAACAATGGAAACGTAGTTAACGTCAACATTACTGTTTAGCCTGCTATTGGAATAGCTGTTTTTTTGTTTTGTTTTCTTTTTTTCCCAACAGAAGTATCAGAGTTATTCTGTATCTTCTAAAACAACAAGAAGGTATTCTACTGTTTATTGAAGCGTAGCATACATCAGAGGACCTCACTTCAGAGAAGTATTACATGTGCATGAACAGAATTTGTACATGAAGATTTGAACCACTTTCTTAGCTGATAAGAGTTGGTGGAACTCCATGCTCATATGGCATAGTTAGAAATAATCCATCTCCTTCTAAACAAAATGTTATTACCTGACCCTACATAACACAAAGCAGTAACCTAAAATGGAAAGCAGTTTGTGGCACATTTCCAAACACAATGGAAACTGATTTATATAACCAGATAGAAGTAGTGGGAAAAGTGTCTGAATAAGCTGACAAAATAATTTAAATGTTACCCAGGGAATCTCAATGAGATTTGAAAACAGATCATACTGACTGACAAAAGTGTATATACCTCGAGTATACATCTTTCATGGGCTAAAGTTTCATTTGAAAAAGAACAATCTGAAATTCACCCATTTCCATAGTTATTTTACTTTTCTTAGAAGCACCAACTTGAACACAGAATTCCCAGAACTGCATGCACAATGACCTGGTAGCATGGGTGTATGCAATTTTGCTAAATACATGAGCACAGAAGGTTGAATGGGTAAGATTCTGAAGTTCAACATTTTTTCCCTTGAGATTTTGGGATTCTGCAGCAGTGTGGGCTGTTCAAGACTCTCAGATTATCCTGTAGACTTGCTACCTAGAAAAGCTGGACTCAGTAAAAAATGCCCACTTAGCCCAAAAATCACACCACATTGCTTCCACTCCCAAGAGATGAGTCACTTACCTCAGATGAGTTAGTACCCTAGATTATCAACTGGTGGCCAGTCCTGTGATAAGCTATCCAAATATCTATTAACTAGGAAAAAGAAATGAGAGTTATTTGCAGGTTAAAGAAAGCAAAGACACACGAGTTACCAGCGTACTAGGAGTGTAGTGATCTGTCAGTTCAAAGCATTTTTCAAGGCAGCCTCTGGAGAGCTCTAATTCCAGTAAGGTGTCTCTAGTCCTGTTAGAGTTCAAACAGAGAAGACCTAAAAAATTCCTATGATTTTGTTTTATTGCCTTCATTCAGCTCCAAGTTCAGAAGAGAAACTTCCTTGCACTTAGCATTTCTAAGGTCCAATAGGTCCAATAACCTATTGCAATGTTCCTTCATGGCCCATCTGATTTTGATAGTCATTCTGGATTGGAAGGACACAGAAGGGATGGTTCTTGGGTTCTTAAGTTCTCAGCAAACACTTTCAAAGTTTTAAAGAAAAATGTACATATTTTCTTATCGGCATTACAAGTGATATTAATATTAGAAGTATTTCATGGAGTCTGAATAACACTAAATGCATTTTGATAAGACTAATACCTATTTGGAAAAAAAATTAGGGTGTAAGTGGACTCATCTGTAGACCAGCTATAAGTTTGGTAGTTCTTAGCTAATGCCTGTAGTCATGGAAAGAGCTGGCATCTAATCTGTTAAGCTGTGTCTACACGTGCAAGCTACTTCGAAGTAGCGGCACTAACTTCGAAATAGCGCCCGTCACGGCTACACGTGTTGGGCGCTATTTCGATGTTAACATCGACGTTAGGCGGCGAGACGTCGAAGCCGCTATCCTCATCAGGAGATAGGAATAGCGCCCTACTTCAACGTTCAACATTGAAGTAGGGACCGTGTAGTCATTGTGCATCCGGCAATGTCGAAATTGCGGAGTCCTCCATGGCAGCCATCAGCTGAGGGGTTGAGAGATGCTCTCTCCAGTCCCTCAGCTCAATGGTAGCTGCGTGGAGCGGCCCCTTAAAGGTCCCCTCCCCCTCCCTTCCTGTGCAGGAAGCTGAGGGAACGTGCAGGCAGCAGCTCAGACACACAGCCAGCCTGCACGTCCCTCAGCAGCCACAGCACCCTCAATGGCCGCCCGGCAGCCCCCCCAGCACCCCCAGGGGACCCCCCCCAAGGGGAGCCAGGGCAGCCAGCCCAGCCAGGCGGGCAGCCAGGCTGGCGAGCGGCAGCGGGGCCCCTCCTGGACGGAGGCCGAGCTGTGGGACCTGCTGGGGCTCTGGAGCGAGGAGAAGGTGCTCCAGGTAATGGGGAGCAAGAGGCGGAACGCGGATGAGTTCGCTCGGCTGGCCGAGGGCCTGGTCACCTGGGGTCACCCTGCCCGCACTCCTGATCACGTCAGGAGTAAGGTGAAGGAGCTGCGGCAGGGTTACTACCGGGCCCGGGATGCGGCCGGCCGATCTGGGGCCGCCCCCATCACTTGCCCCTTTTACAGGGAGCTCAGGGACATCCTGGGCCCCCGGCACACCTCCGCCCCTCCGGCCACCCTTGATACTTTGGCCAACGAGCCCCAGCAGGCCCTTCAGCCGGAGTCCGCCCCAGAGGTAAGCCCCGCACCCTGGGGCCCCCCCTAGAGCCCACCCCATGGCCATCGCAGCAGGAGGAGGAGGAGGAGGAGGAGAAGGCGGGGGGGGGCTCCTGCTCCGCAGAATCCAGGCTGCAGATCCTCCTCCTGCCATCCCAGAGCAGCAGCCGGGCCTCCGCCCCCCGGGGATCTCCGGACTGTGGGAGTGGACTGACAGGTATGTACCCCACTTCTGGTGTACACCCCTGGGCTTGAGGGGCGGGGGGGTAATACATATGTGTCCAGGGCCCCCCACATGCTCACATGGCCATGACCCCCAAGGACAGCAGGGCCATGTCCCTCACAGAAGTGCATCAGCCCCTGCCCCCCACCCCCGCACGACAGTGCCATGCCCCATCCGCGGGGCAGGGGGCAGCGGAAGCTCGAGGGGCCCCCGGGAGGAAGGGGTGGGACACCCCGCAGCAGCAACAGCAGCAGCAGCAGCATGTGATGGAGTGGGGGGAGTGCAAAAGGGAGACTCAGGCTAGATATGAGCAACAAGAGCTGAATAGCTCCGAGGGGCAAAGGATGATCCTGGGGCTACAGCTGGCAGGTGACACCTCTGCCCTGAACAAACAGGAGGGAGAAGCCAAGCTGGCTTTGAATCGGGGGGCGGGGAGCGGGGGCCGCAGCTAGAGGCTAGGGGAAGGGAGAGCTGGAAGGCAGCCAGCCTGAGGAGGGGGGAAGCTGCATCCCAGAGGGGCACCCCTTGGGGTCTTCTCCCCAGGATGGGTTGGAAGGACTGTCTCTTCTGACAGCTGGTGCTGTCACTCCTGGGAGAAACTGGGCATCTGTGGCCTAAGAAACCTCTCCTGTCAGACCCTGCGGGGTGAAGTGAGAGTTGCTCCCACCAGGGGACGGGGTGCAGGGCAGGGGGACCCCTGAACCCCATCCATCACAGCAGCATCTCCCAGGGACGGGGATGGGGAACCTGCAGCACAGGGCTGGGGGGACAAAGGCCACGGCTCGGGGCCCATACTAATGCCTGTCTCCATTCTTCTTCCCCCCCTTCTCTCCTGTGTCCCACAGCTGCACCATCGGAAGGGCCGGAAGAGAGCGCCGGCAAGGCATCAGTGGTCCTGGAGACCCCTCCGGGGCCATCGCTCCAGGCAAGCCCCTCGGCCGAGGACCGACCGGCCCCACGGTGGGCTAGACGGCGGACCCCGCGCCACCACCACCCGACGGCGACGGACCCCCAGCTGCTGGCCATCCACCGTCGGCAGCTGGAGGTGGCACAGCAGCGCCTGTGGGTGGAGCAACGCCACCTTGAACTGCAGGAGCGGGCGCCGGCCTGGCGCCAAGAGGCATGGGGGGCCTACATGGACACTTTCAACCGCCTTGTGGACTACCTGGCCGCGCATGCCGCGCCGGCCGCAGCAGCGCCCGCCCTGACTGCTCCACCTGCCGCACCACCTGCTGCTCCGCTCGTCACCGTCCCGTCCGCCATCGCCCCACCATCCACCAGCGAGTGCCGGACCGCCGAGCGACCCTTGGAGCCAGCTGAGACTCGCCGGGCATATCTTCCAGTCCGCCCCGCCCCCAGCCATCCCTGGACAGGGCTGCGGCCGCGGCGGTGCTCCCGGCTGCCCACCCCCAGTGCTAGACTTTAGGGGCGTGGGGCCCGGGACATGGCCCCCCCCCCTTGTATATAGTTGATGTTTAAAAAAGGACTATGATGGACAGTTGTAGGTCTCTTTTTTTGTGCCCCCCTTTGCCCCGTTCCCCCCCCATGTAAATAGTTCTCCCCTTTATCATCCCTGGTTTTCTTTTTAGTGAACAAACTTTTTTATTACAATTGTTTTCATTGTACACATTACTTTTGTTACACACATCTTGTATATAGTTTGTTCTTGTTTTAATTCTAGTTCCAAAAAAACAAAGGTCTCAAAGAAAAAACAGTTTAAGTTCAGCCACAAGTGCGTGCTGTCATTTGTCCAGGAAAAGTGTGGGGCGGGTGCGGTTGGGTGCTCCATGGTGTGGGCGTTGGGGCAGGGAGTGTTGTGGAGGAAGGGGTGGGCAGTGGGGGGCCTGGCAGAGTTCACCCCGTGGCCTCATCATCGAAGTGGGCCCACAGGGCCTCCCGGACCCAGGTCCCTTCGGGGTCCACCTGCCGACTGGGGGCAGCGGGTGGCTGCAGGTCGGCCCTGCTGGCCTCCACAGCCCAGCCCTGAAAAAATGCCTCCCCCTTGCTCTCCACCAAATTGTGCAGGGCACAGCAGGCACCCACAATCAGGGGGATGTTGTTGGGGCCTGCATCCAGGCAGGTCAGGAGACATCTCCAGGATCCTTTCAGGTGGCCAAATGAGCGCTCCACCACCTGGCGCGCGTGGTTCAGGTGCTGGTTGAAGCACTCCTGGCTAGCGGAGAGATGGCCCGTGTACGGGTGCATGAGCCAGGGCCGGAGGGGGTATGCTGCATCTGCGATGACGCAGAGGGGCATGGTGGTGTCCCCCAGAGGGAACTCCTGCTGGGGGATGTAGGTCCCCGCCTCCAGCCGGCGGCACAGGCCCGAGTTCCGGAAAACCCGGGCGTCGTGGGTGCTGCCAGGCCAGCCCACATAAATGTCCTGGAAACGGCCACGGCTGTCCACCAAGGCCTGGAGGACCGCAGAATGGTAGCCCTTGCGATTCATGTAGCGTCCTCCACTGTGATGCGGGGCGCGGATGGGGATGTGAGTCCCATCCAGAGCCCCGAAGCAATTGGGGAAGCCCAGGGTGGCAAAGACCGCGATGGTGGCATCTGGGTCCCCCAGCCTCACGAGCCTGTGCAGGAGCATGGCGTTGATGGCACGCACAACCTGCAGGGAAAGCACATGGGAGAGCACCAATGAGGGGTGAGCAGGGTGTGTGTGGCCCTGCCCTGCCCTGCCCTCCCCTCCCCTGCCCTGCCCTCCCCTGCCCTCCTCTGCCCGGGCCCCCCTCCCCTGCCCTGCCCTCCCCCCGTGGGTCCTCTTACCTCCATGAGGACAGCCCCGACGGTGGCCTTGCCAACACCAGACTGCTGTCCCACGGATCGGTAGCTGTCTGGAGTGGCCAGCTTCCAGACAGCGATGCCAAACCGTTTCTCCACAGGGAGGGCACGCCACATGGCCATGTCCTGGTGCCTGAGTGCGGGGGTGAGCCACTGGCACAGCTCCATAAATGTCTGCCGGCTCATCCTGAAGTTCCTGAGCCAGCGGTCGTCATCCCACTCCTCAAGCACCAGCCGCTCCCACCAGTCAGTGCTGGTGGGGTAGCTCCACAGCCACCGGCGTGTGAGGCGGCGGGGGGCGGGGTGCTGCAGGGTTGGGGGTTGAGCCCTGATGCCCTGAGGGCAGCTCCTCCTCCGGTGTAGCAAGGAGGTGCTCCGCTGCCTCCCGCATGGCATGGATCAGGGCGAGCCCTGCTCCTGCCGGGAGGGCTGGGTGGACCTCTGGCTGCTGCTGCTGGGGGTCCATGCCTGCGTCGCCCGGGGTCTGTGTGCCTATGGCTCCTCAGACCGCGTGCTGTGCAGGCTGAGTGTGTCTGGGAGGGGCCCTTTAAGGGAGCGGCTAGCTGTTGCCCCGGAAGCGCTAGTCTGCCCTGTGACCCTGTCTGCAGCTGTGCCTGGCATCCCTATTTCGATGTGTGCTACTTTGGCGTGTAGACGTTCCTTCGCAGCGTCTATTTCGATGTGGTTCTGTGCAACGTTGAAGTTGAACGTCGACGTTGCCAGCCCTGGAGGATGTGTACACATTATTCATCGAAATAGACTATTTCGATGTTGCTACATCAAAATAAGCTATTTCGATGTAGGCTTCACGTGTAGACATAGCCTTAGTGTCACAGATTTCTTGTGAAAAACCCTTAAACATCCATTTCTCAACTTTTACCTTATTCAGCACATGAAAGGCCTGCAAGCAGCCTTGACTTCCGTTCTCCTTCAGCATTTCCAGCAGAAGTTTCCTCTTTAAGGCCTGGGTGGATACAACCCTTACAGAAAAGCAAAAGATATTAGCAGGTTCTTTAAAAATGGTCAATGGAATGAAAGTGTCTGCAGTAATATACACCTGGAATAATTGAGAAAGGCTCAACATCTTCTAGAGAAGCAGGGAAGAGAAAACTGAAAAGGTCTGAAGTTAATCCTTAGGCATCTATTATTTTTTCATACTACTTCCCAAAGGTTGGAGTAAGGAGGAAGCGTACAATAGTCCAAGGTAGCCTGAAGGTTAATAGTACACATTCTAACAATTCACTGATTTATTTACATGTTTTTTTAATCTGTATTCCCCACTCCTATACATTAATAATTTTATATTTGGATATTTGATATCAAGGCTGAATTTTAAATTGTACTTAATCATGTGTTTTTAAGCACTGTCAAACAAAACTCTCTAGCTGTGTTTACACGTGCAAAAAACTTCAAGACAAATGGCCCTTTTTCGAAAGAGCAGGAGGAGTGTCCACACGTGTAAACCCATCTTTCGAAAGAAAATCGAAAGAAAGGGGCGCACACTTCGAAATCCGAACCCCGATCCCATATCAGGAAGATCGCTCCCTTTCAAAATCATAAATCAAAAGGGTACACGTGTAGACGCTCCACAGTCCACTCTTTCAAAATACAGGTCCATCATGTTACCGATCAGCTGGAGCGCGGGGCCACTCCAGCCGGCAGCAGAAGAGCTCTATGGTCCCTGTGTTCGGCTGCCTTAAAGCCGCACGCATGCAGGAAACCCGTGGCAGGAAGCTGAGACTGTGCTAGGAGCAACCTGCACACGTGTTCCAGCCCCACGCTCCAGCTCCCACATGGCAAGCAGCCATCCCCCCCCGCGAGCCCCACGGCCCCCCCCATCTGAGCCCCCCAAGGCTCCCAGGGGGAGGAAAAAAAGCGCTGCCTCCTGGATGAAGTGGGAGCTCTGGGACCACCTCGGCCTCTGGCAGGACGAGGAGCTCCTGCGCCACATGGGCGTGAAGTGGCACAATGCCGCAGCCTTCGGCCACCTGGCAATGGGCCTCCACACAAGAGGCCATCTGGAGCATACCGCAGAGCAGGTACGCTCCAAAGTAAAAGAACTGTGCCAGGGATATGCCTGGGCCAGGGACCAGGCCGGATGATCTGGGGCAGAACCAGCCACGTGCACCTTCTACAGGGAGTTATGTAGCATCCTGGGGCCCCAGGAGAGTCCACCCCCCCGTGGCTTTCCTGGACACCTCAGGGGAGGAGCTGCAGCCAGAGGAAGAGGAGGAGCAGCAGCCCAGACTGGGGACCCAGGAGGGTGAGGGGACCATGGACTGGTCAAGCGAGGAGGGGGAGCTGACCATTGTGACCCCTCCTGCTCCTCCAGCCGGGCGACCGAGGGCCAGACATCTCTGGACGTTACCGGGGGACCCTCAGGTATGTCCAGGGAGGGGCACACACCTACTCCACAGGGTGGGGGAGATGCAATGGCTAGGTGCCCACAACACGGAACTGGTGGTCCCAGGCCACACACAGGCCAGCTCCCCGTGGTGCCACACCAGCGAGGCCCAGCACCTGCCCCCCAGTGGACAGCGCCGTAAGCTGCGCAGGGGTGGCGGCCAGTCAGTGCCGGAAGGCACCTGAGGCCCACGCACTGCAGGCCAGCAAGGGCCACCTGCGTGAGAGACCCCTGGAATCACACCCAGGCTGGGAGGCCCGGTCCTGGGGGTGCACGGTCGGAGCTCCCTGGAAGGGTCAGTGTCCCTTGGGGGGGGTGGGGGCAGGGGCCCCACGGCGTGGGCTCAGGCAGGTAGGCCACAGCCAGTTTCCGTCTGTCCAGGGCACACTACTGACATGTTCTCCTCCTCTCCACACAGCTGTACCATCCGTGGGCCAGGAGAGCCCCGCGCAATCACTCATCCCAGAGAGCCCAACCGCAGCCATTGGAGGTGTCCAGACTCCACCCCAGGCAGCGCGCCATTGGGGCCATGGCCAGAGGGCCCCCTAGAGGGCTGAGGAAGACCCAGTCACCCAGTGCCAGGCCGAGGTGGTTCAGGAGCACCTCCAGCTCACCCAGGCCGACATGGAGTGGCAGAGGACGGCCTGGGATAGACTGCTGGACACCCTTGAGGGCTTTGGCCACACTGTGTGGGAGCACACGGCCACTATGGCCTGCCTCCTGGCCCCCCTGGCATCTCCCCCTGCTGGCCCTGCGCCCTCCGCCCCCCACCAAGCCTGCTCCCTCTGCCCCGACTGAGCCTGCCCCATTTGCCCCCACCAGGCCCACCTGCCAGCAATATTTGCCAGTGGTACCGGCACCCTCCCCCCCCACCACCGGGGTCCCCGCGCCCACCATCCGTGCCCTGGAATGAGCACCTCGCCCCCCCCTCCAAGTTAGGCCCCCCCTGCTCCCCTCCAAGTTAGGTTCCCCCCTTCCCCCTCCGAGTTAGGTTCCCTCCTACAAGTTAGGTTTCCCCCATACATATTATTCCAAACACCTAAGTTATATAAATGTTTCTTTATTATTCACCACTCTGTGCTGTGCTCCTTGGTGGCTGGTGGCTGGTAGATGTGTGGGTGCAGTGCTGGTGGGGGTGGGGGTGGCAGGGATGGCAGGTGACGGATGTGCGTGGGATGTGGGAGTGCATGTGGTTCAGAGCTGGCCATGGGCAAAGGCCTTACTGAGGGCCTCTTGAATGCAGTGGCCATCCCAGTGGGCCTGGTGGATGGGGGCGGCACCCAGCTGCTCAAAGACAGTGCCAGCTAGAGGGCCCCCTGCCCCAGGGACGTAGGCGTCCCCCTTTCCCTCCACAATGTTGTGAAGGATGCAACAGGCGCCCACCACCTGGGGCATGCTGGGGACCCCCAACCTCCAGCCGGGTGAGGAGACACCTCCACCGCCCCTTTAGATGCCCAAAGGCGTGCTCCACCATGTTGCAAGCATGGTTGAGGCGCTCATTGAATGCCTCCCAGGTGGGGTCGAGGTGTCCCGTGTTGAGCCTCATGAGCCACGGCTGCAGGGGGTACGCCGTATCTGCCACCATGCAGAGCGTCATGGTGACGTCCTCTGCCACGGGGATCTCCCTCTAGGGGATGAAGGTGCTGGCCCCCATGCAGCAGCAGAGGCCGAAGTTCCGGAAGATCCAGGCATTGTGTGTGCGGCCAGCCCAGCCCATGTAGAGGTCAGTGAACTGGCCCCTCACATCCACCAGGGCCTGCAGCAGCACCGAATGGTAGCCCTTCCTGTTCACATACTGGCTGGCACTGTGTGGTGGGGCACGGATGGGGATATGTGTGCCATCCAAAGCACCGATGCAGTTCAGGAAGCCCAGGTCCTAGAAGCTGGTGATGGTGTTGTCCACATCCCCCGGGTGGACAACCCTATGGAGCAGCATTGCATTAATGACCCTGACAATCTGCAGAGGGGGAAGGGGGACACGTGTTCTAGTGAGGGTGTGGCAGCCATTGCCCCCCACCTTGGGCCCATTCTGCCCCCCTCCCATCCGGCCCCTGGCCCGTGCAGCCCTCGCCCCCTACCATCCAGCCCCTGCCCCATCTGGTCCCTTGCAGATGAGGGTTCCCCTTGCCCCGGTCCCCCCCCCGCCCACCCGGCCCCACCTTACCTCCATAAGTACAGCCCCGACAGTGGCCTTGCCCACCCCGAACTGCTGTCCCACAGAGTGATAGGAATCCAGGGTGGCCAGCTTCCAGATGGCAATCACGACCCATTTCTCCAAGGTGAGGCTGGCCGCATGGAGGTGTCGTGGTGCTGGAGTGCAGGGGCGAGACAGTGGCAGATCTCCTGACAGGTCTGCCTCGACATGCGGAAGTTCCACAGCCACGTTTTCTCACCCCACTCCCCCAGCACCACATGCTGCTGGGATGGGTCCAGAGGTGTTGGGGCACCCAGGGGTTGCCCAGTGGTGCCTTGCTGGGGGGAGCCCCGTGGCCCCGGGGGAACCTTGCAGCCACCCAATGAGCTCAGGTGCAGCTGTGGCGAGGGTGCACAGCACTGCCAGCAGGGCGTCCATGATGAGGGCATCCTCCTGCAGGAGCTGTCACTTGGCCTCCATGGTGGGTATGAGTGGGCTCTGCTGGGCTGGGACAGGCTGGGCAGCACTTGGGTCATGCAGAGGGAAGGGCAGAGGGAGGGGCCCTTTAAAGGAGGCAGCTGGCTGTGGCCCTGGAAGGGCTCGTTGGCCATGGGACCCCGTCCATGGCATTTCCTGCCTCTCTACTTTCGAAAGAGAGTTTGGAGCCAAATGGACGATCTCTTTCGAAAGACCTTGATGGCACGTTGAAAAAGCAGATTGGAATGCCGATCTGAAAAATGGCAGTGGGTGCTCTCTTTTGATGGCTGCTTTTTCGAAAGCCGAACTTTGATTTTTGCCCTTTCGAAAGGGAGCTTACGTTCAGACACAGCTTCTGGCTGTGTCTACACTACAGCTCCCTTTTGAAAGGACAGCTTTCAAAACTTAAGGTCAACAGACGGCCTTTGGAAACGGCACGTCCACACAGGCAAATGAGGAGTGAAGGTTCACCCCAACCTTTTGAACGGCCCCCACCGCACTTTTGAAAGAGAGCATCCACACATCCCAGGGCACTCTTTCAAAAGTACAGGGGAGAAAGTGCTGCAGGAAGGGTCGCATGACTGATGAGCCCTTTCAGGGCCACCATCCACTGTCCCCAAACCTTGACCTGCACATGCTGATGGTCAGTGACCTGTCCCCAGGCATGCAGCGAAAGTGAGCAGAGGAGGCACTCTGGGGCTTCCATGGACCCCAAGCAGCTCTCCCTTCCATCGTGGCTGTGGCTGGCGCACTGGTCGCTGTCCTGGCCACTGTCCACCAGCAGCTCCAGGTGGCCACCCTTCTAAAGGCCATCCTCAGGGTGCAACATCCTCACCCAGTCCCCTGAGTCATCTGCTTCTTCTGAAGGTTCCCCACAAGCAGCAACTGGTGGGACCAGCTGATGCTGGAGAACTGGGGTAATGATCAGTGGCTACAGAACTTGGAATGACCAAGGAGACATTCCTGGAGCGGTGCCACTGGCTTGCTTCAGCCCTCCAGGACCATGACACCAGCATGAGGCCTGAGCTCCCGCTTCAGAAAAGGGTGGCAATTGCCCTCTGCAAACTGGCCACTCTGGACAGTCACTGATCCGTCAGCCACCAGTTCAGGGAGGGCAGGCTCACTGTCAGGGTCATCCTCAATGAGGTAAGCCATGCCCATGTCACACCCCTACCATGTGCAAGAGTCAGGAGGCACCCCAGTAAGGGGCACTGTTGGGAACCAGAGGGAAGTGGCCCCCTGCCGAGGACAGGGGTGGGGACTGGGATGGGCAGGCATGCAGGGGACAGGGACAGAGGGCCCCAGGGAGGCCTGTCTTGCAGGGGATAGGGGTGGGGGCAGGGATAGGGACAGGTGGGCATGCCGCATTCCATCCCATACTCATGAGTGCGCTCCCTCCCCACACCCTGCAGCGTGTCCAGGCCACCAACAAGGTGCTCCTGAGGCATCTGATAGACATCAGGGACCTGGATGATGCCATCCAGGGCTTGGACAAGTTGGGCTTCCTGAATTGCTTTGGGGTACTGGACAGGACACATGCCACCATCTAGGTCCTGGAGCACAGTGGAGGGCCCTATGTAAACCACAGGGCTACCACTCCGTGGTCCTGCAAGAGCTCATTGATGACAATGGTCACTTACAGGACACCTGCACGGTCTAGTCTGGTAGTGCCCACAATGCCAGGGTGTTTCAGAACTTGCGGCTGGGCTGCCATATGGCCGAAGGGACCTTCATCCCCCACTGGGAGCTCCCCAGCAGGGACACCATAGTGCTGCCCTGCATCGTGTTGGATGTAGCCTGTGAGGGCAGAATCCCTGCTTCCTCCCCACCCTGGTGGTGCTGGTGCATGGCCTGGTGGTGGTCCTGTGCAGTCCCTGCTCTGGGTCTGGTCCACTCTGTCTGCCCTCGGTGGTGGGCTGGTCCAGCTGACAGCTGCTGGAGCTGTGGAGACAGAAGGGGAGAGGGGAATGGGCCATTAGTCCTGGATGCTGGTCCCTGTGTCCCTGCCAATCCCCCACATCCTGGGAGCCCTGTGATGCTCACATCTTGGGGTTCCCCACATGGGTGCCATGGGTGTGGGCTCCCCCCACACCGCCCTCCCCTGTCTCTCCATGGCTGGGTGGCTGGCCCATGGTGCTATCCTGGCCATGTGGTGCTGAATGCCACTCATTAGCACCCCGGGGCCTGGGAGCATGGCCATCTGGAGTCCACATGCACTGGGGCTGGTTGTCATAGGACACCGAGGGCAGGACCTGGTGCCCCTTCCCCAGGCCAGCTGGCATGCATGCCAACTACCTATGGGTCTCTCTGAGAAGTTGGGTGAGGCATGGGCAAATGGAGCCTGGATGGATGGCCTGGACGGGACGTTGATGATGAGGGCCCCCTCATTTGAGTCCTTGTCACCACTGTTTGGGTCCAGGCACCAGATCATCCGCAGACTCCTGGTTCTGGCTGCCGGTCCTGGGTGCTCCTTGCCCTCCGTTGCTGTCTTTGGCTTGGTCTTGGCCTCAGCCATGTCCAGGATAGCAACCAGGATTCCCGCCTCCTTGGGTCCCAGGAGGCAGTGTAGCTCCTTGTAGCAGAGGCAGCTTGTAGGCACTCCCCCTCCCCCGACCGCCCAGCCACATCCCAGGCCTTGGAATAATCCTGACTGAGTAACCTTTGAATGGACCTGGTCTGGGGAGGGGGTGGGGTGGTACCAACCAATCAAGCCCTTCAACAGGTGCTCAGACACCAAGGAGTTGCAGTGCCAGACCCCTGTTTGATGGAGGACCTCCTCATCCTCCCATAGCGAGACAAGGTCCTAGAGCTCAGCCTCCATCCAAGAGGGGACCCGGTGCTTTGGGCCAGACTTACCTCCTGGGAGGGCTCCCCACTATCCTTGGGGAGCCCCTGGGATGGGTGGGGGTCTGAGCGGCTGGCCATGGGGCTGAGGAGGCTGAGGGGCTGGCTGAGGCATCACAACAGGCAGCGTGCTGGAAAGCAGCATGGGCTTCCTGCTGTCTGCATGCTCTCAGCTTCCTGCCTGAGGTTTGTGAGAGCTTGAGTCTCCTCTTATACTCAGAGCGGCACCGTCACCTGCCAGCTGATAGCCACTATGGAGGACTCCCTCTTTCAAAATAGCTGTCCACAGAGCACCTACACTTGCTCTCTTTTAAAATAATCTCTCAAAGACAAGTGCTTTTCCCACTGTAGAAACAGAGGACCAACTTTGATGGAATGGCCCAGTTCTTTCAATGTTAATTTTGAAAGATCGCAGAGTATGTGTAGACACTCTGCAGGTTATTTCGAAAGAAGGCCATCTTTTGATCTTGATTTTGAATGTACTTGCTAGAGTAGATGCGGCCTCACGTTGCATACTTTGGGTATGTTATACATACAGGCAAGGCTTCCTGCCTTTCTAATTTACCCCTGCTGCTTCTACATCACAGCTGTCACCACCTGTCAATCAGCACTGCACTTATCAGATCAGAATACTTCACAGGGCTAATTCACCTTTGAACCTTTGAACTGTTGATACTGGGCAATTTCCATCTTGCTGAATAGAGTTTGTCAGCTCTGGCCCTCCCTCTTACTGGGACCCCACTCTTTAAATACCCCTCTGAAACCACCTCCCACTCATGCATCTGATGAAGCAAGTCTTTGCCCATGAATGTTTATGCTTCAAAATATCTGTTAGTCCATAAGGTGCCACAAGACTTCTTGTTTTCAAAGCTACAAACTAACATGGCTACCTCTCTGATACTTGTCACCTTTGAACTATTACGAGAAAAGACTTGAAAAAATTAAAGAAGAAAATTATTAAGGGCTTGTCTACACTACCACTCTCCATAGAAGGAAGCATGTTAATTAGGGTGTTGGGAGTTTACTAATGAAGTGCTGTGCTGCATATGGAGCACTTCATTAAGCCAATTCCCCCCTGCAGCAACACAGGCTCGCATCTAGCCACTGCTCACCCACCAGTACTTCAAAGGGTGGGGGCAACTGTGAAGTCCCCTTACTCCTCAAAATTAACCACCACCTACTCCACCAGCATCTTGTAGGATGAAAAATCTGAAGTAATATTGGTACAATCCATACCTAATAACGTCATTGGTATATTTTGTGTCATACAACACAGTTCTACCCACATTGAAAAGAGACGTGTGAATTGCTGTATTAATTCTACCATGCCCCTTTTGGTCAGATGGGCTATGTCTACACCAGAAAGTTTTGTAGACAAAACTGGAGTTTTGTCGACAAAACCTGCGGAGCATCTAGACACAGAATGTGTTTTGTCAACAGAAACTGTTGACAAAAAAGCCATTTAGATACTCCAGGGTGCCCTTTAGTAGACAGAGAGGGTCAAAAGATTATCCGTTTTTATGTGTAGATGTGATCTGTTGACAGAAGTTTTGTCAGAACATCTCTTCTGACATTAACTTCTGTAGACAGATGCTTCTAGTGTAGGAGTAGCCAAGGAGTGTGACAGAATTCATTCGGTCTCATGGCAAGGTCAGTCAGCTCCTTTTGCTTGAGTCTCTATAGTTCTTTCATTCTAGGCTACGAAAAATGCCACTTTCAATCCACTGGGTTGTATGCTTTTTCACCTTTTACTTGGTGGGGCAGTTGGTCCTAGTACTCAAGTGGTCTGGAAGTCCCTTAGAATCATAGATTAGGATGCTCACTCCTTTCCCCATACCCACCAAGCCTGATATCTTATCATAATAGGCAATCAGATTGGTCAGGCATGACTTACTTTCGGAGAATCCACCTTGACTGTTCCTGATGACTGTTCCTCTTGTCAAAGTGTTTCAAAATTAACTCCTTGAAGGCATGATTTATGGGTTTTTTTTAAAAAGACTGAGGTGAGGCTGCCTGGTTGGTAATTCCCCAGATCTTTCCTGTCCTTTTTAAAAGTTTTCAAAGATAATGGTCTGTGGATCTTCAATAATATCAGCCAATTCTTTCAGCAGCTCTAGATGCTTTAGGTCCAGCCACATAGACTTGTGCTCATCCTGCTTTTCTAAATAGGCCTTACCCAGTTCTTCAACTACTAAGGGCTGCTCACCTCCTTCCCATACTGTGCTTCCCAGTGCAGAACTATGGGATCAGGCCAATGAATCCAAGGTAAATAAAAGCATTGACTACTTCAGCATTTTCCACATCATCTCTCACTAAAATGCCTTTCTCATTCAGTAAAGGTGCTACTTTCCCTGGCCTTCTTCTTGTTACTAACATACCCGTGGAGATCCTCATTATCCTTTACAGGCCTTGCTAGCTGCAGCGCCAGTTGTGTTTTCCCCTTCTTGATTATACCCCGGCATGCTCGTGCCATGTTTTTGTATTTTTCCCTAGTCATTTGTCCAAGTTTCTACTTCTTGTAAGCTTCCCTACTGTGTTCAAGCTCACCGCAGATTGCTCTGTTAAGCCAGACAGGTTGCCCAACAAAGTTTCTGTTCCTTCGACATGTTGGCATGGTTTACTCCCGTGCCTTCAATAAAGTTTCTTGAAAATACACACAGCTCTCCTGCACTCCTTTCTCCCTCATATTGGCCTGCCAGGGGATCCTGATCCTCAGTTCCCTGAAGGAGTCGAAGTCTGCTTTTCTGATATCCATGGTCTGTATTCTACTGCTTTCCATTCTTCCTTTTGTCAGGATCTTGACCTTAACCATCTCATTGACACTGGTGCCCAGGTTGCCCCCTACTTTTACTTCCCCTACCAATTTTTCTGAGTTTGTGCACAACAGGTCTAGAGCAGCATGATGCCTAGATGGTTACTCCAGCCCTTTCACAAGGCCTTGTCCTCACCATTCTCTAAAACCTTCCTGGATTTTGTGTGCACTGTGGTATGGCTCTCCCAGCAGATGTCAGGGTGGTTGACATCTCCCCAGAGCCTGTGATCTGGAAACATCTTTTAGTTGTCCATAGAATACTTCGTCTACCCAATCTTCCTGGTGTCACAGTCCATAGGACATGCCCTTCCCAATGTCACTCTTCTTACTCCTGCTTCTAGTCTGAACTGAAATACTCTCAATAGGCTTTTTCCCAGTTTCATACTGGATCTCTGAGTAATCATATTGCTCTCCACTGCTCACACCTTTCTTCCTCACTTATCCTTTCTGAACAGTTTATACTCATCTATGACAGTGCTCCAGCCATGTGAGTTACCTGACCAAGGCCATGTCTACACTTACAAAAAACTTTGAAACGGCCTTTCTAATGGCCAAACTGAAGACAACTAATGAGGAGCTGAAATGAATTTTCAGTGCCTCATTAGAATGCAGCCAGCTGTGGCACTTCAAAAGTGCTGTGGTTCGCTCATCTGTGGCTTGTCTATACGGGGGTCCTTTTCGAAAGGTCCCTGAAAATATCAAAATCCCCTTATCCCTATCAGCTGGACATTCTGGACAGAAGACAGTGTTTGCTACTACAATCACAGCATGCTGAAGAATCAGAGAGGGTAGTGCAGGGTAATAGGAATAAGGGGATTTCAGCATTAGCAGGGTCCTTTCGAAAAGGATGTTGGAGTTGAAAGTTTAAAAGAGAACAAAAGAGAATAAAACTTTTAACTCCAACTTCCTTTTCAAAAGGACCCTGCTAATGCTGAAATCCCCTTATTCCTATCACCCTGAACTACCCTCTGATTCTTCAGCATGCATACCCCAGCCAAGAAGTTATTGGATTGGCAGATTGATGACTCTAAACCCTGGAGCAGGCACCCTTAAGGACAATTGATTGCAGGATGACATTTTTGCAGATGTTATGAGAACGACTGGTATAAAAAAATTACATACCAGTCACAGACTGACACAGCAACTTCAACGGAGGAAAGGATTATAAAAGCAGGGTGCTTTGCCATGGGACTTTGGCTTCGTCTTGCCACCAAGTCCAGGAAAGCATTGGATCGCGACTGACAAGTCCCTGGTCCACTAGATTGATCTAGGCTATGGATTGGTAACTATAACATCGTTTGGCGGGACTGTGTGTGAGTGAGTGTATGATTGCTGAGAGCTGAGCATTGAGTTCTGCTGCCTCCAAGGGGCAGACTCCTGGGGCATCTGTCAGCCACCCTGGCTGCCCGCTGCAAAGGGACAATTCATCCTAGCAGTTAAAGACTCGGATATACCTGGAGAGTGTGTGTGTGTGTGTCTAAAAAGCATATGCTACTGTTGTATTCTCAATAAATGCAGTGTATTGTCTTTTCCTCCATAAAAGATCTCACATGCTTTGTTTAAACATAACAAGGTCCCCCATACAGACCAGTCACAGGCAAGTGTACCGCGACCCTTTTGAAGTGCCGTGGCTGACAGGATGCTAATGAGGCGCTGAATATTCATTTCAGTGCCTCATTAGTATTCTTCGATTTGGCCATTAGCATGGCCATTTCAAAGTTTTTTTTTTAAGTATAGATGTGGCCCAAGTCTCTGTAATTCCATGTCATAGCTCTGTGACTGTGCCAGGAATTCCAGTTATTCCTGTTTGTTTTCCAGGCTTCATGAGATCTTGTACAGGCATCTAAGATAACCAGCTGGTTGCCCTACTTTGTCAGCAGGAATTAGGAGGGCTCTGCAGTTCTACCTTTCTACTTGTGTTTCCTCACAGTATTCCACTTTCCATTCACTGCAGGGCTTACATCATCATCCCCTGGAGAGCCTAGTTTAAAGCTGTCCTCACTAGATTATGAAGCTTGCCTGTGAAGATACTCCTCTCTCTCTTTATTAGGTGGATCCCATGTCTTCCTAGCAACCTTCTTTCTGGAACAACATCCAATTTCTGGAGAATCCAAAGCTCTCTCTCCAGCACCATCTGCACCACCATGCATTTACCTCCATGATTTGATGGTCCCTACCTGAGCATTTTCCTACAACAGTGAGGCTGGACAAGAACATAACTTATGCCTCAAACTCCTTGATCTTTCTCAGAGCTAGTTTGTCTTCAGTGACTCATTCAAGGTCATTCTTGGCAGTACTATTGATGCCCATGTGGAGAAGTAGGAAGTGGTAATGGTCCAATGGTTTGATCAGTTTTTGGCAGATACTCTGTCACATTCTGAATTCTATCTCTAGGCAAGCCTCACGCTTCTCAAGTTTTCCAGTCTGGATAGCAGATAGATGACTCTGTCCCCCTTAGGAGAGAGTCGCCAACCATTGTCACCCATCTTCTGCTTTGGGAAGTAGTGGCTGTAGAACCCTCTGACCCCTCGGGACAATGTAGTCCATGCCTTCCATTCGATGGGGCTTTTCCAAACCATTCTCCATTTTAGTACCTGTTTCAAGAGATGGAAAATGTTTTCTTACCCCATCTGCACTAGGGATCATGAGTCATCCTTTTTCTTCTTCTAGAGGTCACATGATGCTTACTTTCCTCCTCCTCCTGCATTGCCCTCTCTGATTCTTCAGCATGCTATGACTGTAGTAGCAAACAATGTTTTCTGTCCAGAAAGTCTTCATTCTTCTCTGGTGCAATTCAGGGTATTAACTTGGGTCTCTTCATTCTTTAAGTCATTCATCCCCAAGCTTTTCAGTGTCATTCCCCACCTTACTCCTTCCACACTCTCCCGTCCCATCTACAGAAGTTAGAGCAGGCCTGCAATACCTGGGAGGAGGCACGTGGACAGGTGTTACTGCAGCTGGGGGTGGGTCTGCAGAGGCAAGTGGGTCTGTATGAGGAGCTACACCCAGGTTCAGGGCCAGAGCTGGAAATAAAGTGGTCCTGGTCTGGGCCCCTCTTGTTTCCTTCTCTCCCCTCAGGTGGGCTGGTCTGGGCCTGCCATACCTCTGCAGCCATCCAAACCTTTCTATGCACCCCCCAAGCTGTGTTAAGTCTGTGAGGGTCAGTAAGGGAATCCAGACCTGCCCACTCTACTGGGTTCCATCTCCTTCCTACCTCCATTTACTCACTAGGCTTTGTGATGGGGTTCAGGGGTCCCCAAAATCTGTACCCCATCTGCAGGCAGCAGTGACTCTCACTCAGCAGGAAAACAGTGGGTTTATTAGCCAACAGGGCACAGCATCATACAGAGGAGTCAGTACAGCAGGCAGAGACAGCTAGTCCAATCCATGCTGGGGAGAGGAGGCCCCAAGGGGCCCCTGGAGCCAGGTCCTTGCCCCCTCCTTTGTCTCTCTCCCTCTCTCCCACACACACTAATTGCTTTCCAACTCCTAGTTCCAATTCAAAACCCTCAGGCTCCACCTTACCCTTTGCCTGCAGTCCACAGGTGTCACCTGGTCACCTAGGTTAACCTCAGCAGGAGCCCCACACCCTCTGTGAGTCACACATATATACACACATATCCTCCACTACATCACAGGCTTGTGCAGCTTGTACAACCAGTTGTACCTTCCCTGAGCAGCTTCTACACAGCTTTGTTTTCCAGCCTGCTTGCTCCTCTTCCAGTCACTGCTTCCCTCTGCTTCTCTGCTCCTTTATTCTCCCAGGTGCTGTGAGACAGCGAGTCAGCACTGAGCAGCAGTTCCTTCACTAACTTTTGGCATGCGAGACCAGCATGGGGCATATACCCCCTATGAAAAGACATCCTTCCAGTTTCCATCAATAGCAATCTACATTACTTAGGCTGGTAACAGAAAAAGTGTTATAGTGGCTGGGTGAGAATATTTTCACTAAAACACTTACTATTTCCCACATATATTGCCAGGATCAGGACAGTAAAGGCTGCAACACTGACAGATGAAAGAATGGGGGAGTCATGTTGTGGGAGGACAGTGAACAACCTCAGATTTGCTGATGATACTGACCTCACAGTACTCACCAAGCAGGGTTTAAAGAGAATACATAATAAAGTAGACTAGTAAGCAGAAAATTTTGACTGAAGATTGGCACAGGTAAAACCAACATTATGGCAAGAAGATAAGAGAAAAGGTAAAGATCTGCGTCAGAGATGAAAAACAAGAACAAGTGGAAAATACTGTTTACATTTGAGGACAAGTATTGAAGATTGGAATTGCGAAGTAAAAAAGAAAAGATACACATAAAAAATGAAGATTTAGACTAGCTACTATTGCATTTGGGGAAAAAACATGCAAGATCTTGAAGGCTAAACACATTTAGATAAAAACAAAAGTCAATATTTTATATGAAAACTGTGTGGATTGGAAAGTTGGCATGTGAGGAGGAAAGCCAATGAATGAAAATTATTGACTGCAGAAATGAACTGTCTGACAGGGCATACTAGCTGTGTCTACACGTGCACGCTACTTCGAAGTAGCGGCACTAACTTTGAAATAGCGCCCGTCGCGGCTACACGCGTCGGGCGCTATTTCGAAGTTAACTTCGACGTTAGGCGGCGAGACGTCGAAGTCGCTAACCCCATGAGGGGATAGGAATAGCGCCCTACTTCGACGTTCAACGTCGAAGTAGGGACAGTGTAGACGATCTGCGTCCCGCAACGTCGAAATTGGCAGGTCCTCCATGGCGGCCATCAGCTGGGGGGTTGAGAGACGCTGTCTCCAGCCCCTCAGCTCACTGGTGGCCGCGTGGAGCGGCCCCTAAAAGGTCCCCTCCCCCGCCCTGATTCTGCAGGAAGCTGAGGCAACGTGCAGGCTGCAGCCTGCACACGCGGCGAGCCTGCACAGCCATCAGCCACCCACCCAGCGGCGATGGCTAGCTAGGAGCCCCCCCAGCGCCCCCAGGGCCCCCCCCCAAGGGGAGCCAGGGCAGCCAGTCTGGAAAGCGGCAGCGGGGCCCCTCCTGGACGGAGGCCGAGCTGCGGGACCTGCTGGGGCTCTGGAGCAAAGAGGAGGTGCTCCAGGTAATGGGGAGCAAGAGGCGGAACGCGGATGCGTTCGCTCGGCTGGCCGATGGCCTGGCTGCCCGGGGTCACCCTGCCCGCACTCCTGATCATGTGAGGAGTAAGGTCAAGGAGCTGCGGCAGGGTTACGCCCGGGCCCGGGATGCGGCCAGCCGATCTGGGGCCGCCCCCATCACTTGCCCCTTTTACAGGGAGCTCAGGGACATCCTGGGCTCCCGGCACACCTCCTCCCCTCCGGCCACCCTTGACACCTCGGCTGACGAGCCCCAGCAGGCCCTGCAGCCGGAGTCCGCCCCGTAGGCAAGCCCCGCACCCTGGGGGCCCCCCCCGGAGGCCATCCCCGGGACATCGCGGCAGGAGGAGGAGGAGGAGGAGGAGGGGGGCTCCTCCTCCGCAGAATCCAGCCTGCAGATCCTCCTCCTGCCATCCCGGAGCAGCAGCCGGGCCTCCGACCCCCGGGGATCTCCGGACCGTGGGAGCGGACCGACAGGTAGGTACCCCTCTCTGGTGGACACCCCGGGGCTGGAGGGGCGGGGGTAACAGAGATGTGTCCAGGGCCCCCCACATGCTCACATGGCCATGGCCCCAAGGACACCAGGGCCATGGCCCTCACAGCACTGCAGCCATCAGCCCCTGCCCCCTCCACCCTGAATCACAGTGCCATGCCCCATCCCGGGGCCAGGGGGGAGCGGAACCTCGAGGGGCCCCCGGGAGGAGGGGGTGGGACACCCCGCAGCAGCAGCTGCATGTGATGGAGTGGGGGGAGTGCCAAAGGGAGACTTGGGCTACATATGAGCAACAAGAGCCGAAGAGCTCCCAGGGCCAAAGGAGGATCCTGGCGCTACAGCTGGCAGGTGACACCTCTGCCCTGAACAAACAGGAGGGAGGAGCCGAGCTGGCTTGGAATTTGGGGGCGAGGGCGGGGGCCACAGGTAGAGGCTAGGGGAAGGGAGAGCTGGTAGGCAGCCAGCCAGAGGAGGGGGAAAGCTGCATCCCAGAGGGGCACCCCTTGGGGTCTTCTCCCCACGACAGGTTGGAAGGACTGTCTCTTCCGACAGCTGGTGCTGTCACTCCTGCCAGAAACTGGCCATCTGTGGCCTAAGAAAGCTCTCCTGCTCTCAGACCCTGCGGGGTGAAGTGAGAGTCGCTCCCACCAGGGGACGGGGTGCAGGGCAGGGGGACCCCTGAACCCCATCCATCACAGCAGCATCTCCCGGGGACGGGGATGGGGAACCTGCAGCACAGGGCGGGGGGGACAGATGCCACGGCTCGGGGCCCACACTAACGCCTGTCTCCATTCTTCTTTCCCCCCTCCTCTCCTGTGTCCTGCACCTGTACCTGCACCATCCGAAGGACCGGAAGAGAGCGTCGGCGAGGCCTCAGTTGTCCCGGAGAGCCCTCTGGGACCATCGCTCCAGGGCAGCCCCTCGGCCGAGGAACGACCGGCCCCGTGGAGGGCTAGACGGCGGACCCCACGCCTACTACCGGTGACGGCGACAGACCCCCAGCTGCTGGCCATCCTCCGCCGGCAGCTGGAGGTCTCGGAGCAGCACCTCCAGCTGCAGGAGCGGGCGCTGGCCTGGTGCCAGGAGGCATGGGGGGCCTATATGCAGACATTCAACCGGCTGGTCGACTACCTGGCTCCCCATGCCGCACCGGCCCAGCCATCGCCCGCCCTGCCCGCTCCTGCAGCCCCACCACCAGCTGCTCCGGCCCTCGGCGGGCCGTCCGCCGTCGCCCCACCACCCACCCGTGAGGGCCAGAGCACCGAGGGACCCCTGGAGCCACCTGAGACTCGCTGGCGCCGATACCTTCCAGTCCAGCCCGCTCCCACCCAGCCGCGGACCAGACTGCAGGCACGGCGGGGCTCCTGGCCAGGCACGCCCAGTGCTGGGCTATAGGGGCGAGGGGCCCGGGACGTGCCCCCCCCTTGTTGTATATAGTTGGACTCTTTTGTTTTGGTGCCCCCGTTTGCCCCGTCCCCCCCCTGTAAATAGTTCTCCCCGTTCTCCTCCCTGGTTTCCTTTTTTGATGGCGCACAGTTGTTTGCTTTGTTGTATTGTTTTATTTGTGCACATATTGCTTTTGTGGAACGTTTGTCCCTACTTTTTAGTTTGTGTTTGACATATATATTTATTGAGCCAAAAAAAAAAAAGTTTCTGAAAGACAAAAAAAAAGTTTACGTTCAGCCACAAGTTCGTGCTGTCATTTGGCCAGGACAAGTGTGGGGGGGGCAGTGGGGTGCTCCATGGTGTGGGCGTTGGGGCAGGAGTGTGGGGCAGGAAGGGGCGGGCAGTAGGGGGCCTGGGCAGAGTTCACCCCGAGGCCTGTTGGTCGAAGTGGGCCCGCAGGGCCTCCCGGACCCGGGTCCCCTCTGGGTCCACCTGCCGACTGGGGGCAGCAGGTGGCTGCACGTGTGCCCTGCCGGCCTCCGCGGCCCAGCCCTGCAGAAAGGTCTCCCCCTTGCTCTCCACAAGGTTATGCAGGGCACAGCAGGCACCCACAATCTGGGGGATGTTGTTGGGGCCCGCATCCAGGCGGGTCAGGAGACATCGCCAGCGTCCCTTCAGGCGGCCAAATGAGCGCTCCACCACCTGGCGCGCACGGTTCAGGCACTCGTTGAAGTGCTCCTGGCTAGCCGAGAGATGGCCCGTGTAGGGGTGCATGAGCCACGGCCGGAGGGGGTAGGCCGCATCTGCGATGATGCAGAAGGGCATGGTGGTGTCCCCCAGAGGGATCTCCCGCTGGGGGATGTAGGTCCCCGCCTCCAGCCGACGGCACAGGCCCGAGTTCCAGAAAACCCGGGCGTCGTGGGTGCTGCCAGGCCAGCCCACGTAAATGTCCTGGAAATGTCCCCGGCTGTCCACCAAGGCCTGCAGGATGACAGAATGGTAGCCCTTCCGATTGAGGTATCGTCCTCCACTGTGCTGCGGGGCGCGGATGGGGATGTGAGTCCCATCCAGAGCCCCGAAGCAGTTGGGGAAGCCCAGGGTGGCAAAGGCAGCGACAGTGGCATGTGGGTCCTCCAGCCTCACGAGCCTGTGCAGGAGCATGGCGTTGATGGCACGCACGACATGCAGAGAAAGCACATGGGACAGCCCCAATGAGGGGTGAGCAGGGTGTGCATGGCCCTGCCCTGCCCTGGCCCCCCTGCTGTGCCCTGGCCCCCCTGCTCTGCCCTGCTCCCCTGCCCTGCCCTGCCCTGCCCTGGCCCCCCTGCTCTGCCCTGACCCCCCTGCCCTGCCCTGGCCTCCCCCTGTGGGTTCTCTTACCTCCATGAAGACAGCCCCGACGGTGGCCTTTCCGACACCAAACTGCTGCCCCACGGATCGGTAGCTGTCCGGAGTGGCCAGCTTCCAGACAGCGATGCCGACCCGTTTCTCCACAGGGAGGGCACGCCGCATGGCGGTGTCCCGGTGCCTGAGTGCGGGGGTGAGCCACTGGCACAGCTTCAGGAATGTCTGGCGGGTCATCCTGAAGTTTCTGAGCCAGTGGTCGTCATCCCACTCCCCAAGCACCAGCCGCTCCCACCAGTCGGTGCTGGTGGGGTAGCTCCACAGCTGCCGGCGTGTGAGGCGGGGGGTGGAGCGGGGTGCTGCAGGGGTAGGGGTTGAGCCCTGCTGCCCTGGGGGCATCTCCTCCCCTGGGGCAAGAAGGTAGTCAGCTGCCTCCCACATGGCATGGGCCAGGGCAAGCCCTGCTCCTGCCGGGAGGGCTGGGTGGACCTCTAGCTGCTGCTGCTGCTGCTGCTGCTGCTGGGGGTCCATGACTGCGGCGCCCGGGGTCTGTGTGCCTATGGCTCCTCAGACCGCATGCTGTGCAGGCTGAATATATGTGGGAGGGGCCCTTTAAGGGAGCGGCTAGCTGTTGCCCTGGAAGCGCTAGTCCGCCCGTTGACCCTGTCTGCAGCTGTGCCTGGCATCCCTATTTCGATGTGTCCTACTTTGACGTGTAGACGTTCCCTCGCTGCGCCTATTTCGATGTTGGGCTGAGCAACGTCGAAGTTGAACATCGACGTTGCCAGCCCTGGAGGACGTGTAGACGTTATTCATCGAAATAGGCTATTTCGATGTTGGCTTCACGTGTAGACGTAGCCACTGAGAGTTCCAAACATGAAGTGATTAGACAAGGGAATTACAGAAGACTCAGGAAAGACATCTGGATGCCTTTGACTCATGTCAAGAAAAGACCCCGAAAGGGGCTCATGCATGGTAATACATAACAGAGTGCTAGGAACTAGAAATAAAGGAAGATCATTTGAGAGATGTGGCAAAGCATGACCTAGAACAAAAAGGCTTAGGATAAATGAAACAGTGCAACTGGTAGAAGACAAAGTGTTGAGAAAAAATATCTGGCCAATTGCCACTGCTGAGCTGGTATATGAGAATTAAAGAAAAGACGTTTTGCCAGGTGAACTTGCAGTGTCTTATTACATTGAATAAAACTTGCTTGTTAAGTGGCTAGACACTGGAGAGACTATGAAAATAAACAAGTAAAATGGGTATGCAGAGTGCAGAGCACATGGCACTGCTTCACTTGTTCTGGATGACAGGGCAAATATTAATCTGTACCATGGCTGAGTGATTTTTGTCCACAGTAATATCAACAACATATTGTTCTGTTTTCCTCACTCACTGCCTGTCAACTCCCACTGAAATTTTCTATATTTCAGGTGCTGACTCTGGTTTCCTTGACATAAGTCAATGATTTGTGTCCTATTCAATTTAGTTCACGTGAAAATACTCATAGCTCCTTGCCATATGTCAGTGGATGATAATTGCATTGATCCACCTTGCAAAGGGCCAGGAAAGGGCAGCGTTCTGATAACTGTGTAACCGGAGGCTGCTGCTTGTTAGAATTAGTAAGTTTGACCATTTGACTGATTTGATTCCAATCAGCCTTGACAAAAGCAATGCATAATATAGGGAGGGTTAAATGCACCAATAAATGAATTAACTTTATGTAACATTCATGGTAAAGATATTGATGAGCATATGATGGAACTTGCAGGTAAGGCAATTTGCCAACATTGCCCCTACTTAATAGGATGGATGAATGGTTCAAATAAAATAAAGAACCTGCTGAAACTTTCATCTACTATCTGATTATTTCACTTTTAAATGTAATGTTCTATCTAGCACAGTAAGCTTTTCCATTACCGCTATCTTTTGCCAACTGAAGGAGGATGACACTCCATCATGGCACCTCCTGATGGCCAGTCTTGCGAATTAACTCCCTCCAGTCTGTACTACCCGCTTTTGGGTGGTGTCTTACTGCCATTACCTACTCCTCTATTTCCACCACCCATCAGAACCCACCTCCTTCCCAGACTGTGATGCCCTTCTGGAGAAGCCAGTTACCCCTAAGCCCACCATTTGCCTCAGTGACCCACTGACATACACTCAGGGGAAAACTTCACTTTGGACTGGCCATTTGTCATCTAGAGAGGGGGTGAGACTATGGCTGTTCTTCCCCAGGCTGCCCCAATGCAGCCCTAGCACCTCCTTGGGGTTTGTATTGGTGCTCAGCCTAGGAGTTGGTCAGGCCAGAGCTCTCCTTCGTGCCTCTGAATATCCCCTAAACTGCTGTGTTCAAGGTACCTTTCTCTGTATAGGCACCAAGTCCTGCTCTCGCCAAAGAGGAAGAAACTAAGGCTGCACCTGTACCGTGAGATAAAAATCGATTTTAAGTCAGCTAGCCTGGTTCTTCCAAGTGCCTGTCCTCACTGTAAATTCCATTAGCTCAATTTATGGACCACTAAACTCGACATGATACCAAAATCCTAATATCATAGTGACCTGACGGGTGTAGCATTCAATCTGAATTTAAAATTCCAAATAAAGCGTAGTGAGGATGTGACATGTCTTTAAGTCAAATTCATTAGCCTCCACAGCTGTGCCCTATGTGCCCCACAATGCACCACAATTCTCTGCTCTGGTCTCTTACATCTCCACTGCTCTCAGTTGCAGAGGAGTTAGGCAACAGGAAGACCATTACAATTCGGCCCTGCAAGCCTGTGGCTGTAGGTTCATGAGATGCTGAAAAATCTTTTCTTTTTCTCTGCTAGAAGCACAGCTTTGGGGTCTGTGGTTCTGTGTATATCCCTGCTAGCTGCCTTTTTTTCTGCTCTGACTAGCACCAGCTGCTGGTACCTGGTACCACAGTGTCAACTAGGCTGTTAGTGGGGGTTGTGCTTGTCTGGTAGTATGAGAAGCTTCTTTTCAGCCATTTACATGTTGTCCTGACCCCCACATCCTCTCCCTTTCCTCTCCATGGAGACACCACACAGTCTGGAACATTCCTGCACCCAGTCGCATCACGTGGCTTGACCTAGAACCAATAAAAGGATATGCTGTGCAAGGTGCCAAGCATGTGGTGAGGGTCACAATTTTGGGGGGCTAGTTGTAGCTGGGGTCTTTTAGACACCTGGGGGATGTCTCCTTCAGTGGTCATGATTTTCAGGGGCTGGCTTTAGCATGGGGTCTTTTAGCCACCCAGGGCACATCTCCATCAGCGGTCACAATTTTTGGGGCCTGGCTGTAGCCGGGGGTCTTTTAGCCATCCCAGGGGATGTCTCCCTCGGCAGTCGTGATTTTCAGGGCCTACCGTTAGCTGGAAGTCTTTTAGCCACCTGCGGGACTTCTCCCTCAGCAGTAATGATTTTTGGGGGCTGGCTGTAGCCAGGATTCTTTTAGCGACCCTGAACCATACATGTTTCAATGAAGGCAATGTATTAGCTATACAATTACCACAGTTGTCAAAGTAAAACTTGCAGTGAGGAATATTCTTGTCCTTAGGGTCTTCTTTTCCAGGTGCAAACTTGGCTGTAGTCTGGGGTCTTTTATCCTGATGAATCATTCAAGTTTCAGTGTAGCAACCGTATCTACTTAAGCATAAGGGTCTTCTTTCCCAGGTGGACTAAATCCAGATTCAAGTTCCTGAAAGGGCTTGCGTAGGTGGTCATGACTTTTGTGGCTGTCAAAAGTGTACTGTCTTTCAGCCTCCCTGGCCCATTACTGATAATTCATTCAAGTTTCAGTGTAACAACCACGTCTACTTAGAGTCCCTTTTCCCAGGAGGCATAAATCAATATCCAAGCTCAAAATTAAGCCTAAGCACGCTGTTTCAGTGTAGCATCCATGTCTACTTAAACATACTTAACATGGCAGGGGAAAGAGAGGAATGAAATGTGGGAAGATGGTGTCATATACCGATATTTACTTGTAGGGCCAGAATGCAACAGGGCTCAGGGAACTGTGGGATAGGGTTCCACAATAAACTTCAGCAGCACTTGATTTAAGCTACTTGTGCATGGCAGTCGTAAGTTGATTTTGTGGGGACCATGTGGGAAGGTGAAAATGCTCAAAATGGAATGGATAAAACCCAACGTTAAGAAATCGATTATAATAAAATTGATTTTATTTTGTAGCATAGACGCAGCCTAAACTCCTCTCAGCCAAGCAGGCCCAGGCTGCTGCTACAGCCCTCTCCAAGAGGTCTTATCCCACTTTTCTATCAGTGTAAGATAACTGCTCTGTCACACCACCTCTCTGCTTTAAGATTCTTCCAGGAAAGAGAGCAGAGACACCAAATAGACCAGAAGAAAAACTATCCTTACCAGACCAAAGAGGTTTCAGTAAGTTTGAATAGGATTTGAACAGCCCTCTGCAATTTTCAGTATTTTTGGAACTTCATTTTCAAATTTTATAATTTCCCATTACTGCATCCTAGTACATGCAGAATTATCACCATATCCAGATGTGCATGAGTCATTACTTCAAAAGAATCAGAAAATTTAAAGATGAAAAAGTGCGGTTCATCTCAGTGATGTTGCAGTTTCTAGAATGAATCTCATCTGCAGGAGCAACATGGTTTCCACGTTTCTGAGGATTATTCTCCCTGTTAAAAGAGATGTTTCTTAGGAAAATATAGCTGATTCTCTGCTTGATATTCTTTTCCTTTCTCAGTAGGGCCAGGCTTCAAAGCCACCATGATCCAATACTAATTCCAGAGTGAGTATTTCAAGATGAAACATACTGCTTATCTATCTCCCTGGCACTAGGCCATATTCAATATTGGTACCTGCTTAAAGGGTGGTAGAGAGCATGTCCTGCTCCACTGAAGACTACTGGAGGAATATTCCTTGCATAAAGCCAAGGCAGCAACATCCCAGCCTGGTCATATATTCTTTTTTCCTCCACTCAGAGGATTTTCAGATCATTTTTATTGTTGTTACTGTTTTCCATGCCACATATAGGTATCTCTGAATGCTCAGGTTCTAAGGCAAACATTTTAAGCCAGCATGAATTTAATGGTAATTGTAACCTTTTTGGTGCCTGTCTGTTACACAGATAGTTTATTGTATTTTGAGTCTACAGGAAGTTCAGAATATTTTACTATAGCTAAAGGTACTTTTTTCCTTTGCACTAATCTTCCTTTTCTGCCAGTTTGCTCGACATACACAGAGATGGCTTTTCCTATGTTCTGAGAGGAAAGGACTATTACTGGGTCACACCAAAGGTCCATCTAGCCCAGCATCCTGTCTGCTGACAGTGGCCAGTGCCAGGTGCCCCAGAGAGGGTGGACCGAAAACTATGATCAAGAGACTTGTTTCATGACATCCATCTCCATTCTCTGAAAAACAGAGGCCAGGGACACCATTCCTACCCCCTGGCTAATAGACTTTTATGGACCTAACCTCCATGAATTTATCTAGCTCTTCTTTGAACGCTCTTACAGTCTTATCGTTCAGTCTGCTCTGGCAAGGAGTTCCACAGGTTGACTGTCAGCTGTGTGAAAAAGAACTTTCTTTTATTAGTTTTAAACCTGCAACCCCTTAATTTCATTCGGTGTCCTCTAGTTCTTATCTTATGGGAACAATTAAATAACTTTTCTTTATTGACCCTCTCCACACTGCTCATGATTTCATATACCTCTATCATATCCCCCCACAGCCTCTTCTTTTCTAAACTGAAAAGTCCCAGTATCTTTAACCTCTCCTCACATGGGAGCCGTTTCTAACCCCTAATCATTTTAGTTGCCCTTTTCTGAACCTTTTCTAATGCCAAAATATTTTTTTGAGGTGAGGAGACTACATCCGTACACAGTATTCAAGATGTAGGCTTACCATAGTTTTGTAAAATGTCAGTAAAATATTATTTGTCTTATTTTCTATCCAGTCTAATGTATTAAACTTTTCTTACCACAAAGGAGGGAAGATGAGCTGACACATGTGTTTTTCCTCTATAGAGAATCCTCTGAAAAAAACCCAAATAGAATCATTGCTGCAAAATCCATTATTCATTAAACTGCTTCAGAACTTTTCTCATTAGATGATGAAAGAGTCAATGAAATTGCCTGTCTTTTGAAAGGGGAAGCAGGGCTCACCAAAAGAAATTAATGGCAATTTACCTCTTCCTTTGAGGTACCTACAGACCCAGCATATCTAATAATAGTGGAGGCACAAGTAAAAGCAGGACTCTTGCAGAACAGAAGATGAAGGTAGGAAGTCTATCAGGCTATGATGCCAAGTGTTCTATAATGGTTTGTGATATAATAGGTTTCCTGCTGCAAACAGTTATTACACAGCTGTCCTGAGCAGTTTTAATTTGGTGGCCTCTTAACCATTGTGTAATAGTGTCAGGAGGTGCATCTCTATGAGTCAATGAGTGGCTAGCTGAACTGAACGTGTTAATTTATGCCTAGTGAATCAGTAATGCTTGAGTTAGAACTAGACTAGACACACATTTGAGTGGGTAGAATCCCTTTCAGAACTCTTTAAAACATGAGGGAAATGGCTATCCCCATAGTTTGCCCTGTCCCACCCCATTCACTCCTTCACTTCCTGATGCACAGTGTCCATTATGTCTCCTTTGAAAATGCTATATTCACCCAGAGGAGCCCCAGACTCCATTTTTAGATGTGTAAATTGCCAACATTTTCTTGATTAAACTCCTGAAAAATTCTGGTCATAATCCTTACACCCTGTTCCCACCAAAACTCACAAAACTTGCAAAAGGCCAGTTGAACTTGAGACTCAATATCACTGCCTGTGTTATACACAGGCCTTTTTATGATGCTTGTTTCTTATGTAGTATTTACATGCCTTCCAAACATTAATGACATTATCCTTGCAGCATTTGTGGGAAGCAGGGCAGTTCTAGGTGCATTTTCCAGATGGAGATGCTGATGCACAGAGATGTTAGCAGGCTGATTTTAAGAATTTCCAAGCACCTTCAGTTCCAATTAATTCAAAGAAGCTGAAGTGTCCAGCATCTCTCCAAATCAAACTATGAAGAAAGATGGATGAATACCAGATTTTTTGCTCAGCTGGCAATTACAGATTCAGGTTGAACCTCTCTAGTATAGTCTTGGCACCTGACCTGTGCTGAATGAGAGAATTTGCAAGACCAGGTCAATATTTTCTAGTGGTATTACCAACAGCTCCATGGCTTACTGGGCTCTTAGAAGACATTTAGAGATAAACTAGAGTTAAACAACAGCACAGAACACTGAGCACCAGAACTGGTGGCTCTAAACAAACTTTATGGGACCACAGTAAACTTGTCCACACCCATGACAAATGGTTGTCTAGCTAACTAAATTCATGCCAGCTTACAGATGTTGCTGGATAAGAATTTGCCAGATGAGGGAGGTACAACCTGTACTGGAAAACATTTTTTCAACCATCAGTTTATTATAATTATTATTATTATCATCATCAAAATAATTTTACAATAAAGTATTTTAAGAAAATTTTGTAAGACTCATTCCAAGAAAAAAAAACCCAAAATATTGTGTTTTGAAAATATCAGACATAACATTCTGATTCCTCCTCCCCCACCAAATAGTTAGGCAGAAGGAAATCAATGCAAATTTGTGCAATGTAAATCTGCATTTTTTCCACCAAAAGAAGCTTTGAATGAAAACTTTCACTCAACTTTTGTCAAGAAGCACCAATCCTGCCCTCTGACTTACAGCACATGCAGTATCTGGTGATTTTCTTTGGAGTCGTAAGGTTATCTCACAGACTTCTGCTTTGCACAGAAAATGTGACTAGAACTATATCAAATGTGACAATATTAATTTGGTCATTTGGTTAAGGGCAAATTATGCCACCATTCGTCACTAGTAACCCTCATATTGTTCAATGGGACAATACAAGGAACATGCTGCTATTCCTGGGGAATAAAGGTTCATGAAGAGGACCAGTAAAGTCCTTTAAACTATAATTAAAAGCCAGATGGGGGAAATAGGCCTCATCCCCTTCTAAATAAATAAGTTTTAAAATACTGATCCTGATTCCTTACCATTGTTTCAGTTTGAACACAGGACAGTTTTTATTAGAGGCAAATACAAGCATGCTCCAGGACATTTAGATTAATCATAACTATATACTGGTAATTAATTATGGGTTTAATGATAAAGTATTTAAGTCAGGTAAGATGCAACTTATTTGACTCTCAACCTAAGCCAATGGGGGTAACAGGTTTTTTTTTGGCAGGGGGATGGGTAAAAAATTGCAACAGACTAAGAATAGCACAATTGAATGATTTCGTGTCATAGTGGAGTAAAATTTTCAGTAAATGTTGTATGCCTTGCAACAAAGTCCCTTTTCAGCCCCTGTGGGTCCCTGCGCTTCCTGGTGGTTCTGTGCTGCCTCAGAGACTCACGGAGGCCCCTTTTGGCCTAGGCCTTTCCAAAGGCAGGGGTCTCCGCTTAGTAAGCCACCCTCATCATAGGCAAGACCAGTATGGGGGAAATAATACCAGCCCCCTTTTCAGGCCCGTGCCTGCTCTGGAAGAGTGATCCCTCTGGGGAAGGGTGGGGGGAATCCAAACCTGCCCTCTACCCTGGACTCTGGCCCAGGGTCCCTACAAGGACAAGAGGCAACCGGCAGGACCTTCACCCCTGCCCCAACGAAGTAGCCTCACCCTGGGCCACTTCACCCACTGCTTCCCTGTGGCACCTTCTCGCTCTGCTCTGCTCTCCTCTGCTCCTATGGTGTGCCTTCCAAAGCCTTCCCCCCTGCTACCAGATGGAGAGCCTTTTACAGGGAGCACAGGGCCCATCTGACCAATGAGGGCCTTGGCCTGGGCCTAGACAGGGAACAGAAACACATTGGCCCACCACCCAGTATACTGACCTTCTAGAAGGCTCTGGAAGCTTCCAGGTAAGGGTCTGCCACATATCTTCGCCCCCACCCCCCGCTCAACACCAGGGGTTGGGCAACTTGGGACGTCATGCAGTGCATTCGGGAAAGTCCATCTGCATTCCCGTTTAGTTTTCCTGCTCTGTGCTGTACCCTAAATTGAAACAGCTGTAACGAGACGAACCACCAGGTCACCCTAGCATTCTTTTCTTTGTTTCACTGCATCCATTGTAGTGGGGCGTGGTCCGTGTCCAGGATAAACCAACGCCCGAGAAGGTAATATCTAAGGCCTCCATAGACCATTTTACTGCCAGGCACTCCCTCTCCACAACTGCATATTTTCTTGCCCTGGGGAGCAGTTTCCTGCTGACGTACAAAATCGGGTGCTCTTCTTCTGTCACCTGGTACAGGACTGCCCCTAAGCCTACATCTGATGCGTCTGTTTGTAGGATGAATTCTTTGGTGAAATTGGGGGCTATCAATACTGGATTACTACACAGCGCAGTACGGAGATCCTTGAATGCAGCCTCAGCTGCCTCTGACCAGTTTACTGGGTCAGGGCCTTGAGCTTTCACCAAGTCTGTCAGGGGGCTGGTATGTGTCGTGAAATGGGGAATGAACCGTCTATAATACCCCACAACCCCTAAGAAAGCCCGAACCTGTTTCTTCCATTTTGGTTGGGGCCACTGTTGAATGGCCTCTAGTTTGTCTAGCTGGGGTTTTACTACCCCCTTCCCTACAACATACCCAAGGTACTTGGCCTCAGCAAACCCCACAGCACACTTAGAAGGGTTTGCCGTAAGGCCTGCTCATCTGAAGGTGTCTAGGATGGCCTCTACCCTTTCCAGGTGGGTTTCCCAGTCTGGGGTGTGTATCACTACATCATCTAGGTAGGCGGCCGCGTACCTGGTGTGGGGTCACAACAGTTTGTCCATCAGCTGTTGGAAGGTGGCTGGTGCCCCATGTAGACCAAATGGAAGAATGGTATATTGAAATAGTCCCTCAGGTGTGGAGAATGCCATCTTCTCCTTGGCATCCTCAGCCAGTGGGATCTGCCAGTAGCCTTTTGTTAAGTCCAACGTGGTCAGGTACTGAGCATTTCCCAGGCGGTCTATCAATTCATCGATGCATGGTATGGGTTAGGCATTGAACTGGGAGATTTCATTTAGTCTCCTAAAGTCATTACAAAAGCGTGTAGTGCCATCTGGTTTTGGTACCAGGACTGGACCACTGGCTATGGGATTCCTCAATAATGTCCATCTTCAACATCTTGTGCACCTCTGCCTTGATTTCCTCTCTTTTGGCAGCTGGGACTCGGTAAGGTCTCATTGTCACACGGGCCCCAGGATTTGTAATAATACGATGAACTGCTTCTGATGTCTGGCCAGGTTTTTCAGAGAATACATCCTGGTTCCGGGCGATCATGTAAAGGACTTCCTTTCCCTGGGCTGATGTTAACTCAGGGCCTACTTTCACTGGGACTGCCGGTTCATCCGGGGTTCTGTCCCCTTCTTCCCTTCGGACCACCAGACAGGCCTCTCTCTCTCGTGACAGGGCTTTAAGAGGTTAACGTGATATATCTGTTCCTGTTTCCGTTGCATCTTATAATTCACCTCCCCAACTGGCTCGATGACTTCATATGGACCCCGCCACTGGGCCAGCAACTTACTCTCATTAGTGGGGACTAACAGCATGACCCGGTCTCCAGGTTGAAACTGTCATAACCTGGCCTGGCGGTTGTAATATATCCTTTGGGCTTCCTGAGCCTCTTCCACGTGTCTTCTCACTATAGGAGTGACTTGAGCTACGTGGTCCCTCATTTGCATCACATACTCTACTATGTTCTTCCCCTTACTTGGCTGTTCCTCCCAGCTCTCCTTGGCAATGTCTAGAACGCCTCGGGGGTGGCGCCCACACAATAACTCAAAGGGGGAGAACCGGGTGGATGCTTGAAGTACCTCCCATATAGCAAACCTGAGATAGGGTAATAGCATATCACAGTCTTTTCCATCTTTGCTCACGACCTTCTTAATCATTGCCTTGAGAGTACGATTAAATCGTTCCACCTGACGATGTGCCGACCTACTCCGGGTCCCGTGGGTGCGCGTGGGGTGTGATACAGTGGGGGGAGTCGGGTGGCCCGGGATCAACCACCCCACCTTTATAGCAGCCTGATATAGTGTAGCAGCAATATGTGATTTAGTGTATCCACTTTAAAACCTAGGTTTCCACAGTATTATGAGTACCAGGAACAATAACACTCCGATTGTGAACACCACAATGCCCTGTGGCTGTTTTAAGTCCCAATAATTCTCTATACAGACCCAGCTAGACCAGCTAGTGGTATTTACCAATAGTGATTTATTCATTTATTTGTAACTACAATTACTTAACACTTGTTTATATATATATATATATATATATATATATATATATATATATATATATATATATATATATATATAGAGAGAGAGAGAGAGAGAGAGAGAGAGAGAGAGAGAGAGAGAGAGAGAGAGAGAGAGAGAGAGAGAGAGAGAGAGAGTTATTTATTTGGCATAAGCTAAATACTAGGTTATATATAACTATATATAATTACATGTGACTTACCAATAACATCCAATGCTCCCACATCTCATCAATAACTACGTTACAGCGGCCCTTTAAGTCAGAGATACGGCTTGGTTGGGACCTTTCGTGGTGGTGACGTCCGGGTGATCAGGCCGGGGTCTGCTGTCTGGACTGGAAGTTGCTAGCCTCCGCCTTGTGTCCAGGAGCCCACCCCCTTATTCCTGTTAAATCACATTTTATACTGTTTCTTACTTGGGGGTTCGATACCTGGCCAATTAAAGCGTTTGTTACCTAATTTGGTCTTTCTATCCTCCCGGCCTGTTAGAACATGTTACAAGATTTCCTCTGTCCTTGGTCTTTTTCTGAACCTCCCCTGAGACCCTCTGATGTTGTACAACCAAGATGTTCTCTTTGGGGGGGCTTCCAGCTACTAGCCCCAGCTGTTCTCTTTGGGGGCTTACTATCTGCTTGTCAGGATGTTCTCTTTGGGGACTCTCCAACTACTTGTCAACTTTCTGATTTCTTTCTCCTGGCCTGACTTCAGACCTTCCCGCCGCTGTATGATAGCATTCCAAGATGGAGTGTATGGTCATTCTGCCTTGCGAGTGAGGCCCGGCCACCAGGTGCTCGTGCTCCCACACCACCAAGCCATCAGTCTGAGGATGGTACACTGAGGTCCTCAGAGTCTGTACGTGGAGCAGGGAACAAAGGTCCTTCATCAGCCGAGACGTGAAAGGGGTGCCTTGATCAGTCAGAATTTCCTTTGGTAGACCAACCCAAGCAAAAATCTCCATCAGTGCCTTGGCAATGTTCTTAGAGGTTGTATTTCGAAGAGGTAGAGCTTCAGGGTACCTTGTGGCATAGTCCAGGATCACTAAGATATACTAGTGTCCTCAGGCAGTCTTCTCCAGTGGTCCCACTAGGTCCATCGCAATCCATTCAAATGGAACTTCAATAATGGGTAACGGTACTAGGGGTGCCTTTACATGGGGCCGCGGACTGCGGAGCTGGCATTCTGGACAGGAAACACAGTACCGGCAGATATCTTCACATATCCCGGGCCAGTAAAATTGGTGCAAAATCCACACCTGTGTCTTCTCCACCCCCAGGTCTGCCCCAAAGAGGTAGCTGTGGGCCAGGTCCACGATGGCCCGTTGATGTTTCCAGGGTGCCAGGAGCTGGTGTACCTCTTGCCCTTCAAGCTGCGCGACACGGTACAGCAGGTTTCTCTTCATGATAAAATAGGGGCCAGGGCCACGTGCCTTGCCCTCTACTGGTACCCCGTCAACCTCCACCACCTCCCCTCTGATGTTTGTGTATTGGGGTCCTCTGCCTGATCACGCCCAAATGTCGCTCTCCCTGGGGCAGCCAGCCCAAACCCTGGGGCAACCCCTTCTGGCTCTGGCATAGCTTCTGTTGGGTTGGGGTCAGTGCTGGCCTCTGCCTCCTCCTCTGTCTCTCTCTCTCTTTCCTTTGGCACTTCAGGGTCTTCCCCACCCTGAATGACTTCACCTCCTTTTTGGGCATCATGGGGGTGCTGATTTGTGCAGGCGATCCTTTGAGCCTGCATCAGGATACGTGTCCCTATTTCTTTAGCCACTTGCCTCTGCCTCTTTGTCTTCTGGTCCTTCTCAGGGCTGAAGCACAATTCTTGAGCCAACTCCAGGAACACTGGGGTCTGTCGCTCTTTGGCTTCTACCTCCCTGTGTTGGGGGACCTCCCCGATCCCTGCTCTTCAGGGGGAGCAGGCTACTAAACCCTGGGAAGCCTCTTCCAATCAAAAGCGGATAGGGTAGGTGTGGGACCACCCCAGTTTGCACCTGAGTGCTGGACCCCTGGATGTGTATCCTCACCCTTGCAATGGGGTAAAAGTTCACCGATCCACAAACACAAGTCACCCCATGCGCTTCCCTGGCAATATCTGTTCCAGCCTGACTAGGTTCCTAGAAACTAGGGTGACAGCACTCCCTGAATCTACTAGCACCAAAGTCTCCTTTCCTTCCACCTGCACGGGCCGGGTGTACTTGTGGGGGGTCCCCACTACCCCCACTAGATCAAGCAAAGCACATGGGTCGGACCAGTCCCCAAGGTTACACTGCATTGGCTCCTCTTGGTTGGGGTACTGGGAGGCTATTTGTCCCATCTCCCTGCACCCATAACATCGGTAGGTTCTCCTAGAACCCCAGGGAAAATGGGGCTTAGTGTTAGAGACAGGGGCCAACGGCTCCCTTCCCCCCCATCTCTGATACCTACAGTCCTCTAGCCCCCTCCTTTACTTCTCCGGGGCCCACTGGGCTCTTGGATCTAGCATCCAGTAAGACTCGAGCTGGTGGCCTTCCTTTAGGGTTAGGCCTGTTGTCTGGGTGAGTGTGAACCAGTCCCTTCACTGCTAGCCAGCGCTCCACCAGTGCAACTGCTTTGTCATATGTAGTGGGGTCATGTTGGCCTACCCACTCCCAGAGGCCCGGGGGTAACTTCCTTACAAACTGGTCTATCACTAAGACCTCCAACATTTCCTCAGTGGTATGGCCCTCGGGGTGCAGCCATTTCCAGGCCAGATGGACCATTTCAAAAAGTTGAGCCCTCGGTGGCTTACCTTCCTGATATTCCCAGGCATGGAACTTCTGGGCCCGGACTGCTGGAGTCGCCCCCAGTTGGGCCAGAATCTCTTCCGTGAGCCTGGGATAGGTATTGGCATATTCTGCTGGCAAGTCATAATAAGCCCTGTGGGCATCCCCACAAAGAAATGGAGCCAGGATACTGGCCCATTGCGCATCTGGCCAGGCTTCCCGCTGTGCTGTCCTCTCAAATGCAACGAAGTAGGCCTCCACGTCATCTCCCGGCGCCATCTGGGGGAGACAGCCTGCAGTCCTCAGAGACCTCACCCCCTCACCATCAGGGGTCCAACCCGCCAGCTCCTGAAACTGGTCCACCACCTCTCTGAGGAGGGCCCGATCTGCAGCAGCTTGGTCAATTAAGAGTCTGTTTGTCTCCTACTGCACCCGGTTGGCCTCTTGCTGAGTCCCACCCCTGGCACCAGTGTGACAAAGTCCCTTGTCAGCCCCTGTGGGTCCCTGCGCTTACTGGTGGTTCTATGCTGCCTCAGAGACTCACAGAGGCCCCTTTTGCCCTAAGCCTTTCCAAAGGCAGGGGTCTCCGCTTAGTGAGCCACCCTCATCATAGGCAAGACCAGTATGGGGGAAATAATACCAGCCCCCTTTGCAGGCCCGTGCCTGCTCTGGAAGAGTGATCCCTCTGGGGAAGGGTGGGGGGAGTCCAGACCCACCCTCTACCCTGGACTCCAGCCCAGGGTCCCTACAAGGACAAGAGGCAACCAGCAGGGCCTTCACTCCTGCCTCAACGAAGTAGCCTCACCCTGGGCCACTTCACCCACTGCTTCCCTATGGTACCTTCTTGCTTTGCTTTGCTTTGCTTTGCTCTGCTCTGCTCTGCTCTGCTCTGCTCTGCTCTGCTCTGCTCTGCTCTGCTCTGCTCTGCTCTGCTGGTGCACCTTCCAAAACCTTCCCCCCCGCTACCAGATGGGGAGCCTTTTATAGGGAGCACAGGGCCCATCTGACCAATGAGGGCCTGGGCCAGGGCCTAGACAGGGAGCAGAGACACACTGGCCCACCACCCTGCGTCTCCTTTCTCTGGGGGGCTCCTGCAGCCTGTCTCCACGGGCTGGGGAGCTGCCACACTGAGCCTATTGGGGCCCCTGCGGTTGGGAGGTCAGGTGCTGGGGGGGTGGGCAGCCTTGGCTGCTGGCTTTGGCCCCCCGTGGGGCTATTTTGGCCGCTTCTCTTGGGCCAGCTTCTTCCCTGCCCTAGGCAGGCTGCTTCCTTCTCCCCCCCACTCCACCCCTCCCAGCTAGTTTTTCCTAGAACTGCTGGGTGGATGGTGTGTGCGGGGACTCCTGCTGCCCTGCCTTTTGGCAGGGAGGAGGTACCCCCCCTTTCCATCTTCTGGGGGGGAATCTGCTGGCCCCCACTTTGGGCCCACCTTACCACCTGCTGGCTGCTGCATCCTCACTGTTTCAGAGGAGGTAAGGGGCTTTCTTGGGTGGTGGCTGGGCTTCCCCTCCACAGCTTGCTGTGGTGTGGCTTGGGGAAGGGGTGAGTTTGGGTGGGGCCCCACCCCACCGGGGCTCCACGGGGTGGCTGCATAATTGGGGGTAGGGAGTAAGGGGGTGGTCCCTGTCCCACCCTTGCAGCCACTGCCTCCTTTCCCAGCTCCCCCACCCACACACCCAGCTTCCCCCAGGGCCCTCCCCATCTGGGCCCCACCCAAACCATCTGCCCCTTCCTCCTCCCACCCCCGCTTTTGTGGGGCTCTGCAGGAGCAGCTGCTGTGGGCCCCCCCTCAGGCACCCGTGGGCACTCTCTTCCCTCCAGCCCCCCTCTTGGCTGGTTCTTCCCCCCTTCTTTTTTGCCCCTCCCCTTTTTTTTTTTCTGTTAGGTGCCTGAGCCCCTCCCCTTCCACTCACTCACCTCCCCACATTTACACACTTACATGTATTGTACCCCCCCTCCACACACACACACACACACACACACACACACACACACACATCCCAGTGCAGTAGCAGGAGACGCTTACCATCTTGTGCTGGGAGTTGTGGTCTTCTTGCACCTCCCTTTCCTCCCTCTCTCCTTCTTCTCCACCCCCACCTGGCTGGGTCCTCAGCCTGGCCGGTGGAGGAGGGGTAGGCATCCACTTCCTTCCTCCCTCCCTTTTCCTCCCCTCCCCACTCTCTCTTAAAGTGCCCCACCCCAATAAAATTCCCTCACCCTTGCACCCCTCATCATGGCCTCTACAGCCACCGGGGGGTCATCTGGCAATGCCCCCCTCCCTCCACTGGTGCCCCCTCCACCCCCAAAATGGCGGCCTCCTCATCTAGGGCCACCGGGGTCACTGCTTTACTATTGGCCAAGCGTGCAGGCGCAGGCTCCAGGGCTCCTGCCACCCCCGCCGCGGTGTCTTCCGGCAATCCTACCCCGAACCCAACCCCTCAAAAAGGTAGGAAGGGCCAGGGGAAAAAGAAAGGCAAGAGCCCCACCTGGAAAGCCAAACCTCCCATGGCGGGGGCTCTTACCCCAGCTGCTACAACATCTGGCGCAGCTCCCCCTTCTCCCTGCCCCACTGTTCCCACCACTGTGCCAGGAGGCTCTCATTCTTCGGCCTCCAGGTCGTACACTCAGGTGGCAGCTGCCACCTTGCACCCTGCTCTTTCCGCCTCCGCCAGGACTACCACCCCCGACAGTCACGGCCCTTTCCCCACACTCACCAGGAGGCACAGAGTCCGCTGCCTCCTGGTGGCTGCCTCGCCCCATGTAGAAACCTACGTGAGGGTGTTGGCACGGGTGGTGGGGCCCACGGCCATGGTGGCAGCCTCCTGGATGTTCAGGAAGATCTTCTTCTTCCTGGCTTTGGAGGCCACTGCCCAGGAGGCGGTAGAGAGGGGCTTGGCAGTAGGGGGTGTGCACGTGCCCCTTGAGCCTCTGGAAGACCTGGGCGTGCGGGTGGTGTTCTCCTCCATCCCGCCCTTCCTCCCCAACTCCACCCTTCTGCTGTTCCTCACTGCCCTGGGCCGGCCTCTGTCAGTCCTGAGTCCCCTCCCCCAAGGCTGCAAGGACCCTGCCCTTCGGCCTGTGCTTTCTTTCCACCGGGTGGCCTGAGTACAACTGTCGCTAGTGGCAGCACAGGGCAGGGTAGCCCAGGAGGGGGCTATACTGGTGCCCTACCAAGGGGCCCAGTGCTGGGTGTTTTATACCCTGGGGGAGGCCCGGTGTTTCGTGTGCCGGGCGGCAGGGAACATCCAGAGGGATTGCCCCCTGGCCCGGCACGAAGAGGAGCCCAGGACCTCCTTCAACCCGGGGGGCACTAGCCACGAGACCGGCAGTGCCCCGTCCGTGACAGGCCCCGGGACCGCCCCTCCTCCTCTCATCCCGGACAGATCCATCGCTGCTCAGGCATCGGAGGGTGCCTAAACCGGTGGTGCTGGACAAGAAGAAGTGGGCACAAGTGCCGGGTCTGCAGAGGAGAGGGAGGCAGGGCTGGTGGCAGGGTGGGCCGTCCCTTCCCCCTGCTGCCCCAGCCCCTCTTTTCCTCCCTCCCTCCTTGCTGTCTCAGCCCCCTGGCCCTTATCCCTCTGCTGCCCAGCCACCCTCCTCGGAGGACTGGGTGCTGGTTGGCGGGAAAAGGAAAAAAAGGGGTGCTCGGGCTTGGCACCCCACCCCATCGGAGAATGGGGTGGGTGTGCGCCGCAAGGCACCAAAAAGAGCCGCCAGCCCCAGTCCACCTGCCGAACCCCTGGCCACTGACCACCTGCCGGGGGGCCCGGGGTCACCGTGGTGGCCATAAAGGACACCCCCCCCTTCTACCCCGGAGCCGGAGCCTCGAAAAATGGAGACTGCCTCTGTTGTCCCCTCGCTTTCCTCCGACGCCCCTCCAGCCCCTGTCCAGCTTGCCCCTGTGGAGCGTCCGGAGGAGGTGACCCTCAGCCTCGCCCTCCTCTCGCAGGAGGTCAAGGCCCTGGGTCTTACCCCAGTGGCCCTTGACACGGATGGTCTTCTATTGGAGGCCTGCGGGCCATCCCTCTACTCCCCACCCCTCTCGTTCCCCCTCTCCCTGTCTGCCAGAACCCCTTAACTGCCCCCCTTCCTTGCTCTGAGACGTCACGGGGTGAGGCCCCCCTCTCAATCGGGGATGACCTCCTGGCGGGGGTTGGCCAGCCCCTGGAGGCCCTGGGAGAACTGGTGTTCCCATTATGCCCCCCTCCCCTCTTGGACCCCAAGACCCTACCACCATTCCCGCCACCCTGTCGGTGCCCGCCGAGTGCATGGGCACCTGGTCCCTAACTCCAACTCCCCTTCCACCACCCATAGAAATTCCCCCTCCCGAGATCCCCTCCGCTCCCATCCCAGGCCCTACCCCCACCCCTGCTCCCCTCTCCAATCAATTCCCTCTCCAATCAATGCCCCAAAAACCTGTAACCCTCCAGGACCTCCCTCTGCCGCCCCCATCCCTCCCAAACTTAGACCCCACTCCCCACTTTGACCTTTTTTCCGGCTGTGGGGCCCACAAGAAAATGGGGATGACAGATCCCCGGCACCCCGAAACCCCAGCACCCCATGCACTGGCGGGCGAGATACACCAGTTCTTGGACTACGTCCACGGGTCCAAGAACAAGGTCACTCTTGCCCTCCAGAAGTGGGATGACTTCCACACCATCCTAGAGTCCGTGAGGGCCCTTTTAAAAGAGGGCAAGGGGACTGGGAGGAGGGACACCACAGCCTACCAACGGGCCTGCAGCTTCCGTGACGCCTTAATTACCTTTGGCTTTGGTCATGGCTTGCTGCGTGGCCCCATGGGGGCCGTCGGTGCTCCCTCCGGCGACGATCCTCCCCAGCCCTCCAAATGGCACCGATCATCTTTGCCTCATTAAATGCTAGGGGCTGCGGGTTGGGTCTCTGCAGGTACAGAGTGCTTTCCTTCCTCCGGGAGTGGGGTACTCGGTCACCTTCTTGCAGGAGACCCACACTACTCCAGCCGCTGAAGCCAGTTGGTGGCTGGAGTGGGGAGACGGGGTCCATCTTAGTCACCTCTCGGCCTATCGGGCTGGGGTAGCGACCCTGTTCTCCCCAGACCTGCAGCCTGAGGTGCTGGAGAGCATCGAGGTCGTGCCAGGCTTCCTGCTGTATCTCCAGGTACGGATAGAGGGGCTGCCCCTCCACCTCCTCAATGTCTACGCCCCTACATTCAGCCTGGAGAGAACATCCTTCTTCTGGCAGGCGGCCGCCTTCCTTGACACCATCGATCCTTGAAAGTGCCTGGTCCTCGGCAGGGATTTCAATTGCACCCTCGAGGAACAGGAGCGTACGGGGACTGAGCAGTGCCAGGCCACTGCAGATGTCCTCAAGGAGCTCATCAACCATAGCTCCCTGGTGGACGTCTGGCGCAGCCACCCCCTGGACGAGGATACCGTCTTTACCTACGTCCAAGTGGTGGGCCACAAATCTGTACACTCCCGGTTGGACCGCATCTATATCACTCAGCAACACCTTTCCTGGGCCCACTCCTCCAGTGTGCGGCAGGCCCCCTTCTTGGACCACCACCTGGTGGCCATGAAGGCTTCCCTTTCACCGGGGGAGCAGGGGTCGGCCTACTGGCATTTTAATAATAGCCTGCTGGGGGATGTGGGCTTCGTGGTGTCCTTCCGGGAGTTCCGGCTGACCTGGCACAGAAAACGGTGCGCCTTTCCCTCAGCACGGTGGTAGTGAGATCTGGGAAAGGTGCGCACATGGCAGGCCAGCCAGAACTGGGGGGCCAGCCGGTGGCAAAATGTGTTGATAGGACAGCTGGAGCGGGAGGTTCTTGAGCTGGAGAGGCACCTGGCCACCAGCCCCGGGGATCCACCCCTCTACAGCACGTACCAGGAGAAGTGGGATGAGCTCAGAGCCCTCGACACCCTTCGGATGCAGGGGGCCTTTGTGAAGTCATGGATCCAGCTCCTTTGGGAGATGGACTGCAGCTCCTGCTTCTTCTACATCCTGGAGAAAAAGAGGGGTGCCAAGAAATACATCCTCTGCCTCCTCACGGAGCATGGCACCCCTCTTACGGATCCGGCGGAGATGTGCAAGAGGGCTTGCGCCCTCTACGCCACCATTTTCTCCCCAGATCCGACTGATGCCGACTCCTGCAGAGTGCTTTGGGACCAACTCCCTTTGGTCAGCATGGGCGACCGGGACCAGATGGAGCTTCCTCTCACTCTAGCTGAGCTCTCGGAAGCCCTCCGTCTCATGCCCACCAACAAACCCCTGGGCATGAACGGACTGCGTGTTTTGGGACGTCCTCGGCCCAGACCTGCTCAGCGTCTGGGCTGAGTTCTTGCAGAGCGGCGTCCTCCCCCTGTCGTGCAGGCGGACCATCCTCACCCTGCTGCCCAAAAAGGGGGACCCCCACGACCTTCGGAACTGGTGTCCCATCTTGCTCCTCAGCACGGACTACAAGATTATTGCTAAAGCCATCTCCCATCGCTTGGGGTCCGTGCTGCAGGATGTGGTCCACCCCGACCAGACCTACACCGTCCCGGGCCGTACCATCTTCGATAACCTCTATCTGGTCCAGGATCTCTTGGAGCTCGGGTGTAGGAATGGTCCGTCATTCGCCCTCCTGTCCTTGGACCAGGAGAAGGCGTTTGACAGGGTAGACCAGGGGTATCTCCTGGGCACTTTGCGGGCCTTCGACTTCGGACCCCGTTTCATTGGGTTTCTCCAAGTGCTGTACGCTGCCTCAGAGTGTCTGGTCAAGCTCAACTGGACCCTGACCACTCCGGTCAGCTTCGGGCAAGGGGTGTGTCAGGGCTGCCCGCTGTCAGGCCAGCTCTAATCTCTGGCCATCAAGCCCTTCCTCTGTCTCCTTCGGCGAAGGTTGATGGGGTTGGTGCTCCGTGAGCCAGAGCTGTGGCTGGTCCTGTCGGCGTATGCTGATGATGTACTTCTCGTGGTCCAGGACCCGGGAGACGTGGTGCGGTTGGAGGCCTGCCAAGCCATCTACTCGGCGGCCTTCTCTGCCCGGGTCAACTGGGTCAAGAGCTCTGGTCTGGTGGTTGGGGCTGGGTGGCAGGCGGGCCGCCTCCCTCCCATTCTTCAGGCCATTCGGTGGAGCGTGGGTCCGCTGTCCTATCTGGGCATCTTCCTATCTGCCACGCATACCTCTCCACCAGAATACTGGCAGGGTTTAAAGGCCAGGGTGGCTGAGTGGTTGTGGAGGTGAGTGGGGCTGCTCCAGTGCCTCTCCTTATGGGGGAGGGCATGGGTGCTTAATCAATTAGTCCTGTCCATGCTCTGGCACCGTCTCAACACCCTTGTCCCACCCCCGGGTTTCCTGGCCGACCTCCAGAAGGTAATTCTGGAGTTCTTCTGGCCAGGACTGCACTGGGTCCTTGCAGGGGTTCTCCATCTCCCCCCGGAAGAGGGAGGACAGGGCCTGACCTACCTCCGCACTCAGGTTCGTGTCTTCCACCTCTGGGCCCTGCAGGGACTACTCAACAGCAATAGTGCAGATAGTCCGGCGTGGAGCATGCTGGCACACACTTTCCTCTGTCGCTTCCGAATACAACCGACAGCTCCTTTATCTGCCTTTGAGAGGCCATCCGCAAGACCTCTTGGAGCTGCCGGCCTTCCACCAGGACCTCCTCCGTACCTGGCAGCTGCTCGCAGTCTCCAGGTCCTTAGGGGCCACTGTGGGAGAAGACCTCCTCGCGGAGCCCCTGCTACACAACCCCTACCTCCGTGTGCAGGCGGTGGAGTCCCCTGCAGTGTGCCGGAGGCTGGTCCTCGGTGGAATCAGCAGGGTCAGAGACCTCCTGGACTACAACGGGGGAGACTGGATGGAGGCCCCGGTGCGTACTTGAGGAAGTGAAGGCTGCCTTGCCACCCGCTGCTCACATCTACCTACGCTGGGTCCTGCAAGAGGGTGCACCCCACCCCCCTCTTGCTCCTGGCCCTCCGGACCTCTCTGTGGGCCCCTGGCTCCACGAGCCTTCCCGCCCCCCTCCCCTGCATCATCCCAGCTGGCTGCATGCCTTGCAGCTGGTCCCCTTCCGAACCACGCCCTGACATCATCTGTACACACTCGTGCTTCACACGCTCCACTTCCCCACCCTCACGTCCCGCCCAGACCACAAGTGGCAGGACCGTCTACCACCTTCGGAGGGTGAGGAGCCCCGGTGAGCCAGCCCTTATTCTACCCTGGTTCCGCGGCCCGCCGGGGACATCAGCTGGAGAATTCTTCATGGGGCGGTGAGCACGGGTTTGTACCTGGCTCAGTTCACTCCCCTCCCCGACACCTGCTTCTTTTGCGGCACGAGGGAGACCCTGGCGCACATTTACGTTGAGTACGCCAGGTTGCAGTCCCTCTTCCAGCTCCTCCAGAATCTTCTATTGAAATTCTGGCTGCACTTTTCCCCGCACCTTCTTATCCTGACACACCCCATCCGTGGCCCCACTAAGTCGCGGGACCTCCTCATCAGCCTCCTCCTTGCTATGGCCAAGGTAGCCATTTATAACACTTGTGAGAGGAGGCTGGCTGCGGGGGGAGGCCTGTGACTGTGGGGCCTATTTCCGCTCCTCCCTCCACTCACGAATCCAGGCAGAGTTCCTTTGGGTGGCGTCCACTGGCTCTCTTGACACATTTGAGGGACAGTGGGCGCTGTCCGGGGTTCTCTGCTTGGTGTCCCTTTCTGGTTCCCTCATTCTAAACCTTTGACCTCCACTCCCATCCCTGTTTTTTCTTTAGGTGTCCCCCGCATTTTGTTGGGGCCATGTCCTTTTTTTTTTTTAATAGGTCCCCTCTCCCTCTAAGAGGGGCCTTTTAGTCATAGGCGGGCTGCGCCCACCCACTTCATGGATCCCTAATAGGACCCAGTATACTGACCTTCTAGAAGGCTCCAGAAGCTTCCAAGTACAGGTCTGCCACAGCCTGTAGAAAAGATTACAAGATAGTTCATGTAGACTACCATAAATTAATGCATGAAGATTGGTCTGCAGTTCCTTAATCTTTTTGGGATAATGGAGACAAGTAAGGCACTCATAGTAAATGGCAGGATACAAAATTGTTAAAAGAAGAAAATTAAGATAAACCTTAGGCCAATGGCCTCTTAACTCCTTGGTTATAGCAAATAGCAACTGGTGAACAGGGGACTCACCAAAAAACCCAGTGTAAAGTAGTCTCAGTATTTGCGGACTGCCTGTGTTTCATAGTTTCCAATTATCTGAAAGACTGAGGCAGGTTTTCAGGTAGGTCCTGATCCAAAGTGTGTTGAATTCAATGGGGGGCATGGGACTTTCAAATTGATGCAGTGGTTTTCAGACCAGACCCGTAATGCATATTAGGAAAGTAAACCGCTAAGCAAGAGATACCCCCATTTTTGAGTGGGCCACACATTAGAGCTATTGACCTTATTGTCCAACTTCCCTCCCACTTCCAATCATGCAAATTAACCTCCTGAGATATCACATACCATTGCCATAGCAACTACCACCATTACTCACATGGAAAATCAGTACTAGCAAAACATGTGCTTTTAACTGTCATTAATGCAATTTGGCAGGTGTAACCATGGAGGAGGGGCCAGCACCATCTGGCCAGGCAGATCTCCAGATTGCCAGCAAGCATCCATAGATCACAGATTGCAAACTTCTGCTCTTCCCTATGCTGCTTTGAAAATATGCTGTATTCTTCTTCTTTAAACTTGTCTATAGATTAAACAAAATCTGACACATTAACACAATTTAAAATATACCTCCAATTGAAGTATTTTTGTGCATGAGTGATACATGAATAAGTGGATTTTGATTACATTTAATTTTTTTCTGTTTTTGATTTATTTTTCTCAGGTTTATCAGATTGGCCATCTGTAGGCACCTGACTAATAAAATGACACCGTAATAAATCACTGTAATGAATTTACTCCTACAAGTTAATAATAGGTGGGATTTTCTGAAACATATGTGGGATTTGTGCTCCTAAATAATTTAGGTGTTTGTGAAAAATCAACCTATATTTGACAAATTCAGTGCAAAGAGTACAGGGGAAAAAAGGTAAAATTATTTGTATTCAGGGATCAGTGAGTCTTATTGCTAACTGACTTTTTATTTGTCATATCTGATTTTCTCTTACTTATTCTGTACTATAAGTAATATCTTGGCAACAGTATATACAGTATGGTCTTAGGTAATTTACCAAAGATGAAAGCCTGACAATTTAATCCCCACTGAGATAAATTCAGATCCCTCTCTCCCTGCCCCAGCCCCCATAACACAGCAATGTCATTTCACTTATATTGCTTTAGCAAAAGTGAAAGAATATGGATTTTTTTCCCCCTTTCACACCTCCTCTGCTTCAGAATATCTTTTTACATCCTGGCTGCCTGCATAATCCTTTATGTACAGCAGCGGTAAAAATTACAATTAAGATTCTGCAAAACAACCAGAACAGTAAATGAAGACAATGGAGGACATTTTTTTTAAGTTACATCTGGAAATATTTAAGGATTTGACAAGAGAAATTAAAGGGATGTTTGTAACACCAGTTCCAGAAGAGCAGTCAGACATTTTTTTAAATAACCATATCAGTTACTTTGTAACTGTTTTCTATTCAGAATTCCTTATACATTAAATTCACTGGGAAAATGATCAGTAGACTTTTTGTTTGTTTGTTTGTTTTTTGAGTTGGACAAACCAAATCTGCATTCTGTATTTCAAGGAAGTGTGACCATGGATTCAACAGCACAGAGGAAAAACAATGTTAAATATTTTATTTATTAAGTGAGTGTGACATGATAACGATTCACTAGTGCTTAAAGCAACACACATTCTTAGGAGAGGAGGAAACAGCTACAAAGGGCAATGATTACACAACCACAAACAGAAAAAGCCCTGAGTACTTTTGCAAGGCAGAATGAGGATTGTTATAATCCTACAGACAAATCTGTCCACTCCGTCTGAAATTCATGGCAGTGTGGCCCACAGTCCAGAGGCATATGAGGATGCCCTCTATTTGCAGGCTGTGTGGTCCAATGGTCATAGCTATGAAGAGTACCCTCCTCAGAAGGAGCTATGAAGACTGCCTTATTTTTAATTTGAGCACTTTTTTCCTGGCTGCAGCATCCAAAACACTTCTTAGGTCTTTCTCTGCCAAGTTGAGAAGCCCTAAAGTATCTGTATTATTTCCCATGAAGATACCTCTACATTGTAATCAAGTCTCTGTCTGTCTTCTTTTTGGTAAAATACTTAACCTCATCATGGTAAAGTGTCATATCAGCTGCGTCTACACGTGCACGCTACTTTGAAGTAGCGGCACCAACTTCAAAATAGCGCCCGTCGCGTCTACACGCGTCAGGCGCTATTTCGAAGTTAACTTCGACGTTAGGCGGTGAGACGTCGAAGTCGCTAACCTCATGAGGAGATAGGAATAGCGCCCTACTTCGACGTTCAACGTCGAAGTAGGGACTGTGTAGACGATCTGCGTCCCGCAACGTCGAAATTGCTGGGTCCTCCATGGCGGCCATCAGCTGGGGGGTTGAGAGATGCTCTCTCTCCAGCCCCTGCGGGGCTCTATGGTCACCGTGGGCAGCAGCCCTTAGCCCAGGGCTTCTGGCTGCTTCTGCGGCAGCTGGGGATCTATGCTGCAGGCACAGGGTCTGCAACCAGTTGTCAGCTCTGTGTATCTTGTGTTGTTTAGTGCAACTGTGTCTGGGAGGGGCCCTTTAAGGGAGCGGCTTGCTGTTGAGTCCGCCCTGTGACCCTGTCTGCAGCTTGCCTGGCATCCCTATTTCAATGTGTGCTACTTTGACGTGTAGACGTTCCCTCACTGCGCCTATTTCGATGTTGGGCTGAGCAACGTCGAAGTTGAACATCGACGTTGCTGGCCCTGGAGGACGTGTAGACGTTATTCATCGAAATAGACTATTTCGATGTCGCAACATCGAAATAAGCTATTTCGATGTTGGCTGCACGTGTAGACGTAGCCCTCTAGTCCTCAGATTATCTTTGGCTATGTCTAGACTGCAGTCTGCTGTTGAAAAAACTTCTGTCAACAGACGTTTTGTCGATAGAGCATGATTCCAGATTGCACCTCTCATGGAAGAGATGTGATGGTTGGAAACATTCTGTCCTCATCCATGTATACCTTGTTCCACAAGGAGGCAGCAATGTCTCAGAGGTTTTTTTTTTTCCTAGCATTTGGCCCCATGTGGACGGGCCAAATGTTGGAAGAGCTTCTCCTTAGAGAATTCATAGCTAAATATATGTAAATGCCTTGTCCAATCTGTGTATCTTTGCCAACAGTTCTCAGAAACCTAGACACAGACTTTGTGGCTGTCTTGCATGCCTGCTTTAATTTTCCAGTATTCTATTCCAGTATTCATTTCACCAATGCCATATGCATATATTCCTACATGCTGGTGTTGTTCTCTAAAAGGGATGAATAATCAAAGAGTGAATAGGTCAAAGTGACTAAACTTCAAATGCAGGTGAGGAAAAACAGCTAGTAGAGACATAACTTGGGAATCTCTTACTTTCCTGAGGGATAATGTATAACCCAAAGGGTAAACAAAGAACGTGCTTCACCCTTAAGTCTCTTTTCTTAATGACTTGTCAGATGTTGCTCTTGAAAAGTACAAAAGCTGGAGTATCTCTACACAGCAAAATTATTTCACAACAAGAGCCATTAACAGGAAATAATTTTGCTAGCATCTATACAACGTAACTTCCAGTAAATTCCATTACTTTGGAATAATGGCCTAGCCAGGAGCAGAGCTGCTCTCCCCCCCCACCCCCCAGCAGCCTGGGGGCAGAGGTCATGGCAGTGGCCAGGAGGGGAGCTCCCAATACTCACTCCTGAAGCACAAATAGAAGTCCTTATGGTTCAACCACACACATGCACAACTTTCCAGATACCCCTACAAATAAATCCATAGCAACTCAGACTACATGCAGATACACAAGTATTTGTGTACACACCTAACGTGCCCTAATGCACCTATTTCCATATTATTTAATATTGCAATTGCTGTTTAGTGCCTAGAGACCCCAACTATGGTCAGGGCTCTAGGGTGCTGGGTGCTGAACATACATATAAAAATAGAGAGTCTGCAGCAAAGAGTTTATAATGTAACTAGACAAAGGTGGAGAAATCATAGTATACTAGAATACTCTTCTGCAATTACTAATCAGCAGTATGCATATTTTAGGATATAATACAGTTATTCTATCATTCCCTTTTCTTTTAAAATTTGTTGTTATGAATTGATTACATTCATATTTTTCATAGTCTGTTTGTGTGTGTGCAAGCCACCAAAATAAAAAAGTCAGAGTCAGATTTAGTCACACAGGTATACAAACATGCTATAATAAACACCCCCCCACATACACAGAGCCACATGTTCTCTCACACACATAGGCTGTGTCTACACTACCACCTTCCTTCAAAGGAAGGATGGTGATTAGGGTGTTGGGGGTTTACTAATGAAGTTCTGCCGTGCATAGGCAGCACTTCATTAAGCAAATTCCCCCCCTGGCAACTCCAAAGTTTTAACTTCGAAGTAGCAGCACACGTCTAACCACGGCACATCCGCCGGTACTTCAAAGTGCCGGGGGGAACTTCCAAGTCCCCTTACTCCTCAAGTACACATGCCGGTACTTCGAAGTTTAAAACTTCGGAGTCGCTGCAGGGGTGGTGGGGTGGTGGGGGAATTTTCTTAATGAAGTGCTGCCTATGCACGGCATCGCTTCATTAGTAAACTCCCAACACCCTGCTTACCATCCTTCCGTTGAAGGAAGGTGGTAGTGTAGACAAACTCATAAATGCATACAGCCCACGCCTGCTTATACAAGCTATGTCTACACAGCAGCATTATTTTGGAATAAGCTATTCCAGAATAGCTTACTTTGAAACAGCTTATTTTGCAATGGTGCAGCTACATACAAAATGCATTTCTAAATAGCACTTAGCTATTTCAAAATCGAGTATCCAGGAACTAGAGAGCTATTTCAGATTAGAGCCCTTGCACGCTGTATAGCTTATTTCAAAATAGCCCCTATTCCCTGCCTACACAGCTCCTATTTCAAATCTAGTCCTAGTAGAATAAGGTTTGCCAATTTCAAAATAAACCACCTGCTGTTTCAAAATTGCGATTGCATTGCATAGATGTTGGTACAATTATTTCAGAATAGTGGCCCTTACTCTGAAAGAACTTTGCTGTACAGATATTGCCATAGACACGCTTTTTGCTGCACTTTCACAGGTGCTGTGTAAATCACCCAGGTCAGAAGGGACTGGGAGAAGGAGGTGGCACCAGAAGGGAAACGACTGGGGTTGGGGATGGGGCAGAGAAAAGAGGCCAAGGATGAGAGCAATGTGGAGGTGAGAAGTGGCAGGGTTTGGGCAACAAATAGGAAGATTTGACCCTACAGCAGGCAAACGATATTCAAAAAGGGAATAATATGACCAGATATACTGAAGAACTTTGGTGATAACAAGCAGCTGCAACATAAATTATTGGTGGCACACTTGATTGCCAGAGGAGAGTAGTCACTGGATCAAAAACAGCTGACAAGCGCTATAGTCTCTTGTTATGAAGTCACTTAGGTTTTTGTTGTTTTCCCCATTACTGTTTGTATTCTTTTTCATGACAGTTACAGTACTTTCAAGTTATTTTTGTAATGCACTCAAATACACAAATCTATCCAGGAGTAAACACATGCATTTAGAGCAATAAGGACATGCCATGGAGGCGCTACATATTATATATATGCAAGGCTTCTTTTCTCCTGTAGTAATAGCACTGGAGACATTCAGTGAGCATACTGAGTACATTTGCTAGGTACTCTCGGCAGTCAAGGCCCCTACAGTATTCCTACATCAGTGGTTGGTCACACTTTAAGCTCTGAGACAAGTCTCAGTTGAGAGGAAGCCTTGATGTTTGAGGCCACTGACTGGCTAACTTAATGAGTTTATATTTAAAATTAAGCGCCTTCTTTGGGCCACATAAGTAACAATGGGCATTTAAGATTTACTATTACAATTGTTCTTCACTTACGCATTCTTCCTCTTCAGGGTGGAGACATAGTAGTTTGTTGACATCCAAAAGCAAATGCCATTTGCACAACTGACAAGTTCACTCGAGTCCAAAGAAGGCACCTGCTGTCCATGGATTCTATACAGGACTCATGGAAAGTGACTGATTTTTTAAAGCAGGAACAACTCTACAATGCCTCTGCAGTCTGCACATTATTTTATCTGTTTCTTAAGACTCTGCATCTGCCCCATATAAACATTTTTCTTTCCACTTGAAGATATGCTTGTATAACCTTTTTCTGCCACTTCCCTCAACTTTGACTCTTCTGCATCCTCTTCAATCACCCAACACAGTATGAGCCTTACAAACTGGGAAGAAGATTGTTGAGCTGATTCTTCAGAATACAGCAAATGTAATGCCCAGCATTCTCATCTCTTATTCTATTTAATACAACCCAGTTTCTTTTTTTCCCCTCTTTCTCTCCTCAAACATTCCAAGCACATGGGACATTTTTGAACCCTACCTGAACTCTCCCACTATACCTAGTAAATAGGTTAAGTATACATTCACATTTTAGAGAGAGGGGAATAAATGCAGAAAGATAACAAGACTTGGCAAAAATCACACAGAAAATCAGAGAACATATTAGGACATAGGATTTGCTTAGTCTCATTTCTCTGCTTGGTTCCAGTAAAAAAAAACAAGCACTTGAACTATTAAACTGCACCTATGTCTGGCCACAGGCTGCCTGACATGCTCAGCAATTAATCCAGCTCTCCAGCAAGTGATGGACACCTGCAGATAAAAACACTTGTGGTTTACCTAGCTTCATTATTGTTGGCTGTAGAATCCTCCTCTGAACTACATCTTGGGTTTTCACCACCCCACAAATCAATTAGATTCAAGGGCCCCACAGGACATTTTAAAGGAGCTGTGTAGGAGAATTGTTCTGCTGACACCTCCAACTTGGAAGGTGCCATGAGAAACTTTTCCCTCTTGGCCATTAAATACAGCATTGTTGGAGAGGTAAACTGGTTATCTGAAAGGGTGACTCTGCCTAGAACTGGGAATGAACGTTTCATTAAAAGACGTAAACTGTTTGAGCCATATTGTAGTATATGATTGCACAATAGCTCTCAGAGAGAAAACATTGACTAAGGCCTAGCAGCGCAACCACAAGGTTCGTGACTAATAATATGGGTGCCATGTATGACATAAGCTATGCTTTTTTTCTCTTTCAAAAATACAACACAAAACAGAGAATGACAAGAAGGGTGATTGGAGGAGAGCTGTAATTTTTCCTAGCACATTGTCCAGGTTGTGAATCACCCACAGAGCAATAATGACATCCTGTGAGGAATAGACAGCTGTGGTATGTGAACTTTTAAAATAGTAAGTCACATTTTTGGTTTCGGTCACACTAACAGAATTGCCTTAACGCTGATGCATCCCTTTGGCTTTTAGTGCTGTCACTCGGTTTAAAAGTAGACTCAGTGGTCTTAATAATAAGCTGATGTGTCTAATATTTCAAAAAAGTGAGACAAGAAGAAGAAATACAGTAAAATATTTTGAATTACCAGTAGAAGTCCTGTTAAATGGAATGGTTTTCAAAGTTTTCCAGATGGTATCTGCAACCACTGGTGCTGACAGCCACTATGAGCCTGGGGGCAAGATGGAGGCCCATATCCCTGCCCCAGGGTGGAAGGGGTGTGGCTGAGGGCAGTCAGCCCTGGACCTCACCGTGCTCCCTTGGAGCCACAGCGGCACAGCGTTCCACAACATTTCAGGGAGGCCTGGAGATCCAGCCACCGCCGCTACTACTTCTACTGTGGCAGCAGCCAAAACTCTGGGTTCCTTTGAAATGCTGGGCCTGGGACCAACTTCTCCCTGTGTCAGCGGGCCTGTCTGCAGATCATGAAAACCTCTAATTTCATGTAAATATGAGTCTTCAGTAAGGTGCCATGTCTGATTAGCCAGTTGCTGTGTCCTGCCAATAATGTTATTAGGGTTTTTGAATATATTCCTCTTGATTTATTCCCCCCACCCCATGTTTTCCTTTTGGCATTATTTTGGATCTCACACTCTCTTGCTTTCTGCTCCTGTAGCTAAAGAGTAAAATCTAGAAAAACACCTTCTCTTTGATCTGATATCCTTCCTTAACTGCATTTTGTTTACTCTTATTGGCTCAAATCTCTGCAAGTACTTACAGGGAATTTTTAAACTTATCAAATTAAAGATAAAATCGTGTGATTAGGTTTGCTACCAGAACAACATTATATAAAAAGAATTGAGTGCTTGGCACCTGTTTGGTTTGGCCATGCTAAGTGACATCTCAGTTTCATAAAGTTTTTATTAATTAAAAAACAAAACAAGTAAAAAAACAAGGCTGAAGATTGTTTTGCAAAGTTACTCCTTTTCAGTGTTTAAGGCTGACATATTTTATGAGACTTGACTAAATAAAGCAATAAAGCTTCTACAAATTACAGCACCAAATATCTAATTTTGCACTTGCAATCTTTAGAATAGGTTTCTCCAAGATTTAGAGAGTTAAGCTCTTTTATTAAGTCTTTGCCATGATTTAAAAGATGAATAAACCTGGAAAGAACTGTTTAAGATAAGTCTCAGGAGAAAATGACTGGGATCAATACACATTAATTTAATGTATCCAAATATTAGTTATGTTTTTTTTCCATCCTCATTAATATATATTTCAGAAGTATTTCAAAATTGTAATTTTGATTACTTTCTCATTTAGTGTGAAATTTTCTTTTCCAGATAAGAACCAAATAAAAACCAAAGCATAACTGGCTCATTCAGGTGAAATGAAGCAGATGAAAGGATTAGAAATCAAATCTACAACCTAAGGAGAGCACACAACGCTGCAGTACAATTCCTTGCTCACCTCTTCCACCAGTCCACTTGATGCTGAAGCACTTGTAGCAGACCATATTACTTCCCTTGGGTCCTGATCCTCCAACTCAGGCCACGCATGCATATGGTGGAGAGTTCTTCAATAATGTGTTGGGGGTGGAAATCACCACAGTTATCCTCAACTTCCTCCTCACCACAAGCAACATGGGGCTTGAGGGATATATTTGACCTTGCATTGGGGTGAATTTTGACCACAGAAGTACCCTGTAAATGAAAATAAAAAAAACAAATACATTTATAGTAGGAGAAATTGGCATGGCCACCATGTTATAATTAAGATTAAATGATCTCAAATTCTGGTCGCAATTCTCATCTGAGGCTATTTCTACATGACAACCTAAGCCTGAAAACAGCATCTGTTGAAGTGAGTCTTTGCCCATGAAAGCTTATGTTCTAAAAATCTGTTAGTCTATAAGGTGCCACAGGACTTCTCATTGATTTTGCAGATACACAATGACACGGCTACCCCTCTGATAACAATCTATTGAGTGTCATCTACAACATGGTAATCCAGTGGATAACACAATGCCAGAGCTGGAATTTCAGAAAGCCTTTGACAAGGTTCCACATGTACACCAATATGCAAGGTTAGCAGTCTTGGGAAAAGAAGGAAAGGCCTCTTGTGAAACAATAACTGGTTAAAAGACAGGAAAAATAGGTAGGCATAAATGTAAGTTGTCAAAGTGGGGACAGATCAATAGCAGGGTCTCCCAAGGATCAGTGTAGTTGAACGTATTCATAAGTGAACTGGAAAAAGAGGTGAACAACGAGATTACAAAGATTTCAGAGAAAATACAGTTACTCAAGATAATTACGTCCAGAGCTGCCTCTCAAGAGCTACGTCTACACGTGTATGCTACATCGAAATAGCTTATTTCGATGTAGCGACATCGAAATAAGCTATTTCGATGAATAGTGTCTACACGTCCTCCAGGGCTGGTGCCGTCGATGTTCAACGTCGACGTTGGGCAGCACCACATAGAAGTAGGCGCTGCAGGGGAGCGTCTACATGCCAAAGTAGCACACATTGAAATAAGGGTGCCAGGAACAGCTGCAGACAGGGTCACAGGGCGGACTAGCACTTCTGGGGCAACAGCTAGCTGCTCCCTTAAAGGGCCCCTCCCAGACACACTCAGCCTGCACAGCACGTGGTCTGCAGAGCCACAGGCATGCACACCCGTCAAAGCAATATGGAACCCCAGCAGCAGCAGCGGCAGCGGCAGCCAGAGGTCCACACAGCCGCCCCTGCAGGAGCAGTGCTTGCCCTGCTCAATCCTATGCAGGAGGCAGCTGACCACCTTTTATTCGCAGAAGAGGAGCTGCCCCCAGGGGAGGAGGAAGCAGCCCCAGACCTTGCTGTCCTCCGCCCCGCCCCCACTGCACATGCCGCCGGCTGTGGAGCTACCCCACGAGCACTGACTGGTGGGAGCGGCTGGTGCTTGGAGAGTGGGACAATGACCGCTGGCTCCAGAACTTTCGCATGAGACGGCAGACATTCCTGGAGCTCTGCCAGTGGCTCACCCCCACACTGAGGCACCAGGACAGCGCCATGCGGTGTGACCTCATGGTGGAGAAACGGGTCGACATCACCGTCTGGAAGCTAGCCACTCCAGACAGCTACCGATCTGTGGGGCAGCAGTTTGGCATGGGCAAGGCCACCGTCGGTGCTGTCCTCATGGAGGTAAGAGGGACCCGGGGAAGGGCAGCCCTGGGGGGGCAGGCAGCCCTGGGGTGGAGGGCCAGACACACCCTGCACACCCCTCACTGGTGCTCTCCCATGTCCTTCCCCTGCAGGTTGTCCGTGCCATCTATGCCCTGCTCCTCCACAGGCTCATGCGGCTTGGGGCCCTGGATGCCATCATCACAGGGTTTGCCAGCCTGGGCTTCCCAAATTGCTTTGGGGCTCTGGATGGGACCCATATCCCCATCCATGCCCTGGAGCACAGCGGAGGACGCTTCCTGAACAGGAAGGGCTACCATTCTGTGGTCCTCCAGGCCTTGGTGGACAGCTGGGGCTGCTTCCTGGACATTTATGTTGGCTGGCCTGGCAGCACCCACGACACCCGGGTGTTCAGGAATTTGGGCCTGTGCCGCTGGCTGGAGGCAGGGACCTACATCCCCCAGTGGGAGATCCCTGTGGGGGACACCACCATGCCCCTCTGTGTCGTTGCAGACGCGGTGTACCCCCTCTGGCCCTGGCTCATGCACCCTTACATGGGCCATCTCTAAGGCAGCCAGAAGCACTTCAACATGTGTCTGAACCATGCGCGCCAGGTGGTTGAGTGCACTTTTGGCCGCTTCAAAGGGCACTGGAGGTGTCTCTTCACCCACCTTGATGCGGGCCCCACTAACATCCCCCAGGTTGTGGGCGCGTGCAGCGCACTCCATAACCTGGTTGAGAGCAAGGGGAGGCATTCTTCCAGGGCTGGGCTGTGGAGGCTGGCAGGGCTGACATGCAGCCACCCGCTGCCCCCAGTTGCCAGGTGGACCCCGAGGAGATCCGGGTCCGGGAGGCCCTGCCGGCCCATTTCAACCAGGCCACTGGGTGAATGCTGGCAGGCCCCCCACTGCACCCCCTCATCCTCCACAACACTCCCTGCCCCCACACCCACACCACAGAGCACCCAAGAGCACCCCCCCTCCTTTCTTGCAAATAAAAATGGAGCTGTTGTTTTTTTGAAACCAAAAACTGGTGATTTGTCTTATTATTCAAACAACAAAAATATATATATATATAGAGAGAGAGCTGAACAAAAGGGGGGAACTATTTACATGGGGGGGGCAGGTGCCATATAACAGAACAGGTATAACGCAAATTATATACAAATATATTATATGGGGGGATATGTACACGGGGGAGGCCACGTCCTGGGCCCCACACCCCTCTACTGTCCAGCGCCCGGGGTTGGCGGGCGCGACCCTGGCCGAGGCTGGCTGGGGGCTGGGCAAACCGGCAGGTATGGCCGGCGGGTGTCAGCAGGCCCCAGGTCCCCCTCGGCGGAAGGCCCCAGGGTGGCAGACGGCGGTGGGATGGCGGTTGGAGCAGCGGGTGGAGCGGTGGGCAGGGCAAGCAGAGCAGCGGGTGGCGTGGCATGGGGGGGCCAGGTATTCCGCTATGCACTCGAAAGTGCGCATAAAGGCCCCACACGCCTCCTGGCGCCAGGCCATGTGCCTGCTCTTGTAGTTCCAGTGGCCGCTCGTCCACCCGCAGGCACCACTCCGACGCCTCCAGCTGACGCCAGAGGGTTGCAAGCAGCTGTGGGCCCGTGGCCATCCTCTGGTGGTGGTGGCTCCGCCATCGGCCCCGTCCTGGGGCTGTTTGGTGCTCCGCCAAGGAGCTGGCCTGCTGGGATGGCCCTGGTGAGCTCTCCGGGACCACGGACACCTCGCCGGCACTCTCCGGGCCCTCTGATGGTGGAGCTGCAGAACATGGGGGGGAAGAAGAGTGGAGACAGCTGTTAGTGTGGGCCCCAAGCCGTAGCCCTTGTTCCCCCACCCTTCTGCTGCTGGTTCCTCATCCCCGTCACCGGGAGATGCTGCTGCTGCTGATGGGTGTCCCACCCCCTCCCTCCTGGGGGACCCTAGGTTCCGCTCCCCGCATCCCCAGGGATGGGGCATGACACTGTCCTGCTGGGGGGGCAGGGGCTGATGCACTCTTCTGAGGGACATGCCACTGCTGTCCTTGGGGCCATGGTGATCTGGGCATGTGGAGGGCCCTGGTCATTTCTCTTGTCCCCACCCCTCAACCCCGGGGGTGTGCACCGGGGGTGGGTACATACCTGACGGTCTGCTCCCACGGTCGGGGGACACCCTCTGGGCAGATGCCCTGCTGGAGCTCCAGGACAGCAGGAAGATGTGCAGCCCCCCATCACTGGAGGAGGATTCCCCCTCCTCCTCCTCCTCCAGCATCCCAGGGGTGGGCTCCTGGGGGGGCTCCTGGGGTGTGGGGCTTGCCCCCAGGGTGGACTCCGCCTCCGGGGCCTACTGGGGCTCGTCAGCCGAGATGTCAAGAGTGGCCGGCAGGGAGGAGGTTTACTGGGGGCCCAGGATGGACCTGAGCTCCCTGTAAAAGGGGCAAGTGGTGAGGGCGGCCCCAGATCGGATGGCTGCATCCCGGGCCCAGGTGTAACCCTGCCGCAGCTCCTTGACCTTACTTCTGACATGGTCAGGAGTGTGGGCAGGGTGACCCTGGGCGGCCAGGCCCTCGGCCAGCCGAGTGAACGCATCCACGTTCCGCCTCTTGCTCCCCATTACCTGGAGCACCTCCTCCTCGGTCCAGAGCCCCAGCAAGTCCTGGATCTTGGCCTCCATCCAGGAGGGGCACCTATGCCTTTTCCCAGGCTGGCTGGATGCCTGGGAGCCCTGGCTCCCCTTGGCAGGGGTGCCCTGTGGGCACTTGGGGGGCTGGCAGGCAGCCATCGCAGCGGGGGTGTGGCTTGGGGCTGCAGAGGCATGTGCAGGCTAGCCGTGTGGCAATGCTGCTGCCTGCATGTGCTCTCGGCTTCCTGCACAGGAAGGCAGGGGGTGGGGAGCTTTAAGGGGCCGCTGCACGCGGTGACCATAGAGCTCAGGGGCTGGAGAGAGCATCTCTCAACCCCTCAGCTGATGGCCGCCATGGTGGACCCTGCTCTTTCGATGTTGTGGGACGCAGATAGGCTACACGTGCCCTACTTCGACGTTCAACATCGAAGTAGGGCGCTATTCCCATCTCCTGATGGGGATGGCGACTTTGACGTCTCGCCGCCTTACGTTGATTTCAACTTCGAAATAGCGCTTGCCCCGTATAGACGTGGCGGGCGCTATTTCGAAGTTGGCGCGGCTACTTCAAAGTAGCCGGCATATGTAGACATGGCTAAGGCTCTGACAAAACTGAGTGGTTGGACAACACAATGATGAACACACAGTTGGAATTCTGTGGTGCTCGTGCAAAGTAATCATCACTGGATAATGTACACACAACATGGAGTCTAAATTAGCTAGACTAAATTAGAACTCAAGAAAGTTCTTGGAGTCAAGAAGATACATCTCGGAAGTGGCATTCAAAATGACTAACAGAATGTTTGGAACCATTAGGAAAGGAATAGATAATAATAAGACAGTAAATACCATAATGCCACTGGATAGACAGATAGAAATTCCCACACACTGAATACTATGGGCTTTTTTGGTTGCCTTATTTCAAAAAAAGATACTTGAATTGGAAAATCTATAGAGAAGGGTAATAAAAATGTTTAGTGTTAAGGAACAGCTTTCATACTAGGAGAGATTAAAAGAACTGGGACTGTGCAGCTTGGAAAGATGTGGAGAGGGAGAAGTTAGAGTCTACAACCCCTATATTGAACACCGAGGAAAAGGAGAGCATCTCCTGTTTACAAACTAGCAGCTTGAAAACACACCCATTCAGCTACCAGTCATGGACAGAAGCACCCACCACTGACTGTAATAGAGGCAACCTGGCCTGCTATGAGGGAGAGAGTACAGAGTATTAAAAAAAAAAATGCGTCAGAAAGGTCTAGGATAGTGTAAGGCTGAGAGCCTTTGATCAGGTTGTTTCCAAGAAAACAGTCAGGAGATGGGAAGCCCTAAAATTGAAGTGATAATAAATTTAATTGGAGGTGTGGGTCCAGGAACTGATCTGAGAACAAACTAAGGAAGGTGAGTAAGGAGAAGCACAGATCCTCAATAAAAGCACACACAGGGCCAGTGAGGGCAAGATGTGATAGAGATGCATAAAATCATGAATGGCGTGGAGAAAGATATTATTTACTCCTTCCCTTACCACAGTGAAGTGAAAGGGGCCACCCAATAAAATTATCAGGCAGCAGTTTTAGAACAATCCTATTTCTTCACACACTGCAGAGTCAATGTGTGTAACTCATTGTCAAGTGATGTTATGAAGGTCAAAAGTCTAACCAGGTTCAAAAAGAATCAGACACAATCATGGAGACTAGTTTTATCACCAGCTCATAGGGAAGATGGTAACACCTAAGTTCTAGGTGTCTCTAAACCTCTGATTGCTAGCAGCTAAAACTAGATCACTCCATTGCCTCGTTTGCTCCCTCTGAAATATGTGGCATCGACCGCTTTCAGAAGACAGGCTAGATAAATGGCCTTTTGACGTGCCAGTGTACAATATATCTGAAATGTACTTCCTGATTCTGTAGTGGATTAGCACTGAAAATAAATTAAGGAAACTAAAGCAAATTATAAGAGTGTATCCCAAAGTATTAGATAAATAAGGAATGCACTCAAGTGTGGTCAATAGCACCTTTTATTTTATATTGCCCCTCCCCCTTATGATAGCAGAAAAATAAAATACATGCATAGCCTTCAAGTGTGCATCAGTGGACTGAACAGCTTCAGCACAATCACATAGCACCGATCTTCTGGACCCAGTCTCATATGTATAGATTTCCAGCAGACTTTGGAAAATACCTCTACTTCCATTTAATGATTTTAAGCATTTCCGAAATGGCAACTACCTACTACATATTTTAGATGTTTCAAACATCCTTAAGATCCTGAAATGTGCAGTTAATTGGGATTATTAGTAGATACTATATATATATATATATATATGTATATATATATATATATATATATATATGTGTGTGTGTATATATATATAAGACAGAAAATCTATGAATTCTGGCTCAGTTCTTGGATTACTCCAGAATACTTAGACAGCAAATTTAAATGCTTAGTATGCTTCCTGTAAGAAATATCCCTCTTTAGTTACTTAATTCATACACTGATCAAACTAATATTTTTTCAGTAGAAATATCACAGAGACACTGATCAAAAGTATTTGGTTAATAATAAAATAGAAGACAAAAGTTGAGGGAATGATAACATGGTTGAAAAGTTCTGTGGAAAATGCAATACTATTTAAAAAGGGAGACAAATGTTTGATGTATAGTAAAAAAATCCCTCTCAGTCAATATTAATATCTAATTGATGAAATAAATGCTTCTGGTATTTCTCTTTCAAATGGATGGACACAAACATGTTCAAAAGGAATTTTTTACAGACATCATGTGGCCACATCAGAAAGCTTAAGAAGTTAAACTAAATCAGTAAGAGCATTAATACTGGTCTGGCATGCAGACGTTTATTTGTAGAGATTTAAATGCTGGCAAAGGTATCAAAGAAAAGTACCACTTTCCAAAATAGTGACAGATCTCATCAAAACATGATTTTTTAGTATTACTAGAGTACAATTATATCTTGAAACACTCTTTTGGATTAACAATAATGTTTAGTACTTATAAAATTTTATACAACTATTATGCCTTCTAAAATACATGTAAGCATCACAATATTACCTGTATGAATTCTACACTACATAGGTTTTTATATCACACTCATCACTATAGTGCCTTCCAGTGATGCAGTAGTTAACTCAATAGATACGGAAAGTGAAGCCCAGAGGTCAATGATCTTCTTCGTGCTCACTCAATAACACATAGGAGGTCTTCATGTCATCCTCCTATTTGTGAGTTTGTTGATGGCTGATAAGCCCAATTCTGGAGCTGCAGGTCTTATCAGACAAGAGGCAGGCATCACTAGCCATTGGAGGACTTGGGGCAGTTTTTGATGCTCTTTCTTTTTCTCCACCTCTCCTTGTCTACACAGTAGCAGAACATTTCAAGTTGTGCCATCCCTTCACGGATTATTGCTCTCCACAGGGGACGGTCCCAGACAAGCTTCTCCTAAATTTCAACACATATGCTGCAATTTTTCATGTGTGCCTTCAGCATGTCCTTATATTGCTTCTGCTAGCCCCCAATGCTCCTCTGGTCTCCTTTCAAGTCAGAAAACAGAATCTGTTTTTGGAGGCACTGATCAGACAGCCTAACTATGCAACCAGTCTAGTGACATTGTTGCTGAATGATAATGGCTTTAGTGATGGTCATGTTCGATTCCTCCGAGATGCTAGTGTTCATGCACCTAACTTATGAAGAGATATTTAGTAATCTTGAGGTAGTGTTGGTGATATTGTTCAACTGCTTTCAAATGATGCTTTTATGCAGTCCATATTGGTGGTGTAGTGGTTAATGTAGCTGCTTTCCAAGCAGTGGGTCTAAGTTTGATTCCCAGCTAACAATCTGCCTTGGGCTGGACTTGATGGCTTCTTATGTCTCTTCCAGCTCTATCATTCTATGTTTCACATGCATATAGTAGAATTGGAATAACCACTGTGCAGTATACAAGGAGCTTTGTCTTCCTTTTCGAAAACCTTTTGCCACAGGTGAGCAAAAGCAGACGTTGCACAGCTCAGATGATGCTGGATTTCTGCAACAATGTCAACTTTAGCAGAGAGATATCTGTTGTGTGAAGGGAACACTGATTTAAGATATCTAAATATGAAACCTTAAGAAGATTTGATTTTCATTGGTATTGAGTGCCCATCCTCCAAAAATAAATCCATTTAAAGTTCTCTTTTGAATAGTTAGGCTGAATGAAGAATGGACTCCAAGGGCTCAGTCTCTCCTTGCCATTATTGTCAGGCAGGCGTCCCCAAGCAAAACTTCTAAAAAAACCGCAGCACAGGGCTTTGATAATCTGGAGGGAACAGGAAAAAATGGGTACTTGTTTCTGTCTCTCCAGTTACAGGCATGTTCAGTTCAATGATCCTCTTAGAGAGGCAAAATTGCAGGTAAGTAATTATGCCTGACTAATCTAACTGACAAGAGACTGATTGATTTGTTAATGCTCACAAAATTAGTTAGCTGATATCAGGACAAAAAGCTGATGATATAAGATTCTACATGATAAATATAGACTGTTACTTTGCACATTTGCAGTTATCCTCATTCTGTAAGGACTGGGGTGCAGGCAGTCATTCTTTGGATTACAGTTAAGTGCCAACCAAAAGATGACAGCTGGAGACAGAGTGAAGGTAAGACATAGAAGAAGGGATCTAGAATGAGGCAGGACAGCAGGAACTCATCTCATCTCTATCCCATAACCCCTTGAGGGTCGTTGGGGCACTGCAGATGACTTCCTGATCAACTCACTCCACCTCATCCTGTCCTGTGCAGCTCTCTGACTCGCTCACATTCAGGTTTGTCCACTCTTTCATGTTGTTATCTTCCCATCTCTTCTTTTGCCTGCCTTTCCTCTTACCACCAGGTACTGTGCCTTGCAAGATGGTCTTTGAAAGGCCTGATGATCTGATGACATGGCCATACCATCTGAGCTTGCGCTTCTGCACCATAGTGAGCAGGTCATCATGTGGGCCTCTGACATGCCTGATCGTATGTCGTACTTCTTCGTTCGTGACATGCTCAATATAAGAGATGCCCAACAGCCTCCTATAGCATCTCATCTCCATGCGTTGGATCTTTTCTTCAGTTCTGCTCTAAGGGTCCATGTTTCGCAAGCGTACAAGAACACTGAGATGACCCGTGAGCGCATCAATCTTACTTTTGATCTCAGACTGATGTTCTTGTCCCTCCAGATGGGTCTAAGTTTTGTAACAACTGCTATTGTTTGCACTATTCTGGAGAGGACTTCTGGTCTGGACCCCTCATCTGACACGATTGCACCTAAGTACTTGAAGCTGGACACACGTTGAAGAGCTTGTCCATTCACCATTATATCCCTACTGATGCCATTGGTGTTATTGGTCATCATTTTGTCTTTTCTGCATTTATCTCCATTCCATAGGCTTTCAAGGTGGTATCCAGCTGCTCTACCAAGCTGGCAAGTTCCTCTTCTCCTCCAGCTAATCCGTCTATATCGTCAGCGAAGCGAAGGTTGGTGATTATTCTGCCCCCTATGCTGACAGTTCCTTCATGGTGTTCCAAGGCATCAGTCATGATGCGCTCCAGGAAGATGTTGAAAAGCGTGGGGGAAAGCAGACAACCCTGACGGATGTCCACTGTCATTCTGAACCAGCTTCCAATGGTACCGTTGTGGAAAACTGCACTGGTGGCATTGTCATACAGGCGTTCAACAACTCGGACAAGGTTGGGGCTGATGTTGTACTTTCTCATGGTGGCCCATAATGCTGCCTGCCAAACTCTGTCAAAGGCCTTTTTGAAGTCCACAAAAACATGGTACAGGTGCTGTTAGTGCTGCAGATATTTCTCACAGAGAATTCTCAGGTTGAATATTTGTTCGGTGGTACTCCACCCTGCCCTAAAGCTGGCTTGTTCCTCAGCAATAATCATCTCAGCTTGGGGCTTCAACCTGTTCAATATTACTTTCAATAAGACTTTACTTGGGTGGCTAATGAGGCTTATCGTACGATAATTTTGGCATTGTTAGAGGTTGCCCTTTTTGAGAAGTGCGATCACTAGCGACTGGGACCATGACGTAGGCCATTTTCCCGTCTGCCAGATCTTATTGCATATGTCGGTAAGGGCACTGATCATGGCTTCTCCCCCTGCTTGTATCAATTCTGCTGGGATATTGTCCACTCCAGCTGACTTTCCTTTATTCAGTGATCGCACTGCTGCCTCTACTTCTTCCTGAAGGACTGGGAGGCTATCCTCTTTGGTAGCATATGGACATTTCAGTATTTCTGGGTCTCCATCGACCTTATCATTGTATAGCTCAGAACAGTATTCGGTCCACCTGCCAAGGATCTCTTTCTCTTCAGTGAGGCAATTCCCTGCCTTGTTCTGGACTATGAAAACTCTAGGTTGCCTAATGTTTGTCAGCTCTCTTACTGTCTGGTATGCCTTCTTGCTGTTATTTTTGTTAAGGGTGTCTTTTATTTCCTTGCACTGATCTTCTACCCACTTCTGTTTTGCCGCCTTCATGCCTTTCCTGATGGTCTTGTTGATTTCTCTGTATTTCTCAGTCCCACCAGCTTCACCTTTCTTCTTTTTCAGTTCTCGCCATTTGTCACAGAGGTCAAGCAGATCAGCAGTAACTCAAGGTTTCTTCTTTGGGCGGTGTTTGCAAAGAATCTCAGTAGCTGTTTCTACTACTGCTGTATTAAAGATTTAGGCCATTATGTCCTCATCTGCTTCTTCAGCACCAAGGATGAGCAGTAGTGTGAGTCTCCCTCCTATTTTTACTTGGAAGGCTTCTGCCACCTCAGGATCTTTGAGCTTTTCAAGGTCAAACTTAATTCTTGTGTGCCTTGATTTTAAGATCTTCTGCAAGCGTAGGCAGAATTACATCATCACTAGATCATGATCACTTCCAACATCCGCTCCCGGAAAACTGCGTGTCTTTGCAATGTTAACGCTTGTTCGGAAGTGCTTCTTGTAATCAGTCTGACTGTGATGGTCTCCACTGGGGCTGTGCCAAGTCCATCGTCTGGACACCTTGTGAGGGCCGAATGTATTAGCCAGCATGAAGTCGTTATATCTGGCAAACTCCAGAAGTCTAAGGCCTCTGTCGTTGGTTTCAGTGTTGCAGTATGGCCCACACGGTCCTTTCCAGTTACTATATGCATCCGCTCCAGCTTTTGCATTCCAGTCTCCTTGTACAATAAGTATGTCCTTTTTTGGTGTTTGCTCCAGGACATCCTGTAGCTGATCGTAAAACTCTTCTACTTCACTATCATCGTAATTGGATGTCGGGGCATAAGCCTGAATGATGGTGATGTTGAAAGGGGATACTTTCAGACGGATGGTGATGAATCTGTTGGAGACTGGTCGGCATCCAATGACAGTATTCACAATGTCGCTGTGTATTAGAAAGCCAACACTGTGCTCATGTTTATCCTCCTTTCCACTGAAGTACAACTTATGACCCCTTTGATTGATTGTTCACCAGAGCCTTTCCAACGCAGTTCCTAGATACCCAAGAGGTTCCAGCGGTATCTTTCCATTTCATGGTTCAGTTCTCTCAACTTCCCTGCTGCTCTCAATGTGCATACATTCCAAATACCGATAACAATGTTGTCTCTCCCACGGATCCTGCTTTACTGGTCACCAGTAACATACACTTTTCACCTCTGTCCTGGTGTGCAACGGTGGGTGTGGTCATTGTTAACCTGGGCTGTGACCAATCCAGTATGAGTTGGGTAGTGGTAGATGTCATCATGTGGTGTGTCATGGGCAAGATAGACTGACGGAGCCCACCCGTCTTCAGGCTGTTGACCACAGCCAAAATTCCACAGTAACTTTGTGGCTTGCCTTGGTCCTGAACACGTGGCTGTTGAGCTTATCTTGAAGCACCTCCGCCCAGTGATGCCGTGTTAACACCACCCCCACACGTCTTTTAGCCAGCCAGCTGAGACCGTTTCCCCGGGGTGTGGCACTTGGAGCCAGACATGAGAGACAGGAGATGGATGAGGACCAGAGTTTCTGTCCATCCTACAAATAGGATGCAGCTGCCAGAGAACAAGGGTACTACCTCTATCCAGAGCTCCCTACACCCCACAGCAGGAACTAGGAGCCACCAAGAGGAACCATCTAGGATATGAAGAACAGTAATGAGCAGTTATGTAAGCAGAAAGGTTCTGTCACAGCAGTCAGCCAAGTATTCCTCCAATTCTTCATACAATTTGCTATAACTCTTCCCAGTTTAAATGACATGGGAGTTGGATACTTACCCCAATCAGCAGCTTTGGAATAGGACCCTTTACAGGTTCCCTTTTCAGATTGATCTGGCAAACTGCTGGGTGGTTGTTCTATTCTTGGGCACTGACTGGGGACATGTGGGATTGGTTTTGAGGCCCACAGGCCCTCATGTCTTCTTCGTCAACATTTTTCCCCTATCACCATTATTGTAATATTTCTCTAACAGAACAGATAGTCATTATGGAATATAACACCTCTTCTTTCTTCTTGAGTTAATTCAGTCAGCCTGGTTATCTTTGCTCCAAATGCTTTTAATTTCAATTTTTCCCCCACGTAAAATCTTGCAGTGAATGTTGACTGCTGCTTTCAGGGGCCATTGGCTAATTAAAACAGGCCATGGTACACTTAATAGAGCACTTAGGATAATTACTTTAGACAGTCCTGGTACTTTGTCTAACATCTTCATAACAAACAATTTAGGGTGTAATTGTTTTTCTTTAATGGAATCTTTTCCACCAATAGATAAGAGCATCCATTAAATAAAATTATTCAAATTTTTTTGAAAAAGCACTGAACTCCCCTTTCCATCTATAGGTTTTATTTTGCCAGGGTGACATCTGAAGAGATTAAGAGGCAAGAATAAAAGAAAAAAAGCATTAAGAATTGGCTACCTCTTCTGATCATGACATGACGTTGTGGATGTGAATTTCTCCAAAGCCATTCTTGGTCGATGAGAATCTCTGTTCTCTTACACATGCCACTTGTCTTTCTCAGCTTCCCAGACACTCCTTGTAATACCCCTTGTAGTTCCAATAACATGTTTCTGCTTCCAGGACTACTGCTTCAGTTCTTCCAGTAACTCCAGGCCATATCTTCAACTCTTCTTTGCCATTCTGATCCTTTTGGCTTTTTTAGCCTTTCAATCTATTGGATACTTTTGGCTTTCATAGCTATTTTCAGTTGCACTTTCAGTTTACCAGAATTGGTTCCCTTTGTTTGCAACATATTTCCCAAAATAAGCAGAAAAAAGAAAGAAACAGATTAAGATTAAGAGAGAAAAGTTATGAAAAAGGTGGGTTTCTTTTTTTTTCCCCCTTGATCTCCTTATGCTGTTAGTCTTGTTTCATGTAAAGAGATATATAGACTAAGGTATAGATCCACAAATGGATTTGGCTGACTAAGCACCACTTTCACCCGCTTAAGTCTTGGTTTTAGGAATCTGATCAAGAAAATCCCTGTTTCACTGCTGCCCAACTCAGCAGATGTTTAAATTCACTTGACAGCTAAAGCTGTATGGTGAGAGTTTTCTAGATAACAGTTTCTGCCTCTGTGCTATATCTGGATGGATGAATGGTGGAATGCCACATTCCTCTGTGAGGCCTGCAGCCTAGCATGGATTGAGCCCCATTCAAAATCTCGTGAGATGGGAAGGAGGAGGTGATGTCTCATCCCTTTTAGCACCACAATAAGAACACTCACCCAGGATGTGGGAAAACAACATCTCTCAATTTCTCCAGTTGCAACCACAACCCTTTGTAGAAATACTTAAACAGTGATTGGGCAGAGTGCGAGAAAGTCTCTGTAGTCTGGTGGTTAAGGCAGGAAATAGGATACCAGGGTCCAGTCCCTCTCCTCCTATGTGTCCTTAGTTACTTACAAGTATGCAGAGGCATCAACAGCTATAATGGGCCTGGGGACAAGGTGGTACAGTGGGCCTGGCTATCCAATCCAGAAGGGGCAGGACCAAGGCTGAAAGGGGCAGGACTTATGGAAGTCAGCTCTGCTCCTTCAGAATAGCAGATGGAGCAGCAGCACAGCGCTCTGTGGCATTTCAAAGTGACCCACAGCTCTGGCCACCACCACTTCTTCTAAAGCATCAGCAGCTGGAATTCCAGGCCTCTTTGAAATGTCACATCAGGAGGCAACTGCCCCCTTTGCCTCCTCCCCACATTTGCAGGCCTGCAAACAAGATAGAGTCCAAATAGTTTCCACAGATCTACCTCAGATTAAACAAGATACAAGCTGAGAAGCTCAACTTTTACAATTACTTACAGTACCTTGAAGATCTGAAATGAAAGCTAAACTAAAATCTACACACAAAAATTAAAGCAGGTCTTTGCCCACGAAAGCTTATGCTCCAAAACATCTGTCAGTCTATAATGTTCCACAAGACTTTTTTTTACAAAAATTAAAGAAATTCAAGAACACAGTTGGCTGTGAAAGATAAAGATACTGTTATGCATGTTGGTTTTTTAAATAAAGCTGAAATGTTAAAAATTGTGCTGAATTTATAATGTACAGGTTGCACCTCCTTGGTCTGGCACTCTTGGAACCTGAGTGGTCCCGTACCAGGGATTTTGCCAGACCAGTGGACGTTAATGCTGTGTTGCTGGCCACTACCTCCACTCCAGGTTGCCAGCCTGGTTCCCAGCTCCCTAAACCTGCGCTTTCAATGGCTTCCCACTCCACAGAAGCAGCTATCACTCTCCGGCCTCTCCCAGAGGCCTAGCCCCTGCTGTCAGCTTCTTGGTTCCAGCCATGGCTTCCAGTCCCAAGCTGGTTCCCTGGCTCCTGCCACCATCTTCCCATCCCTAGCTGTGGCAGCCTGGCCATGGCTTCCTGGCCCTTGCTGGCTCCCCAACCCCTTCCAGTGTCTTCCTGGCCACAGCCACAGCTCCCACCACAAGACTCCCAGCTGGCCTCTGCTCTCAGCCTGTGGAACTTTCTGGTGTAGCAAAAGCCATGGTCCTGCTGGACCACAGATGTTGCTGAACCAGAGAGTCAGGGATTTCAGAGGTTCAACCTTTCTATGTTTTTAATTTATCTGAAGAATGACCGGGAGGTAACATCTAATAACAAGGAGTTCTGATTTCTTTTAAAGAGACTTATGGAAAATGACTGGCCTAATTTCCATGGCGGGGGGGAAAGGGGCATTGCTACTCCTAAAAGTAGCCCTAGGACAAGTCACTTGAGTCAAAACACACAAATGTAACGGGTTAGACATTCACATCCAAACTTTTGTCTTATTTTAATTTGTTTACTCTAAGGATTGTGATCTATATTTTGAAGATACTTCTATCGTGTTTAATACCAAATCCAGACATTACTGGATTTCAACTACTACTTTTGTTTCAATGCCTGCAAAATTAAAACTTAATTATTTCAATGTTTGTATCTACCAAAGTCGATTTCCTAACTCCTCCTATGTTCATCTGCTTTCAACACTCATAAAACACTTTCAAAGTCCTATCCTATTCACTGTATCTGGTTCAGCTCCTAGGACTAAATTTGTGATTGCTTCTTCCCACTCTCTTGTTTGCTGATTAACTAGGAAGACAGCATTGCAAGATGGTATCTCTTGAAGCCTGTCATATTTCTTGATCATTTCTCCATTCTTATTGCAGACAATGCCAAGATAAAATTCACCACTGATCAAGTTTCTGGTCTTTCATTAGGCCTCCCTTATCAGTATAAACATTTCCTGCTCTACCTCCTAACATTGCCCTGGAGGTTTATAATAGCTTTATGTATTTTTGTTCTTGATCCTCACTGGTTCTTTTGTATTTAGCCAGTGTTTTTTTTTTTTTTTTTTTAAAAACCTTCAAACAGAATACCCTCTTGCAGATGAAGTATATAGTTGAACCAAAGTTAGGAGAACGAAGAGCAGTGGAAAGTTGATTTTCTTTACTAAGTAAACAGCATTTCCCCCTGTTTACATGTTTATATTCTGATCAGGATAAGGGAAAAGGCAAAGGACACTAGACAAAAACACTGGGCTTGACCTGGGCTCATCTAGAATGCAGAGTGAAAGTTTTCCATATCTCTGCTTCTTGATTTGCATCCCACACAAGTATCTGACATGATTATAGTAAAATGGATTATTGGTAGGCAAAATTTCACACTTGTAGTATTCTGAAAGAATTATTTAGAAAAAAATAGATGTATCCTCCTTATTTAAAAAGACAGCTCAATATTTCTCCATCATTCTCCCAAATGAAATACTTGAGTTGTTTTATAATCGAAAGAGGTAGGATTTTGATATTTCTTTCTTTACTGTTAGCAAACTACCATAATGTTGGCAATATAGACTGTCTTTATAATTTGAGTTCAGAATTTAGAAGTGTTTGCTGTGGGGAAAAGAAGGCCAAGTGTACCATAGAATCACAGGCAACATGTAACAGTAGGGAGTTTTGCCAACAAAACGGGGGTTTTGTCAATAAAACTCACTGTGTGTCTACACACAAAATGTGTTTTGTTGAAAGAAACTGTCATGTGGGTGTCCTGATGTCAGAGACTGGGCATGATCCAGTTGCAGAATTCCAGGAATGTCTGCTTGGTCAGCCTGCAGTTCTGGAGCCAGTGGGCATCATTTCCCTTGTCCATCAAGAATCAGTCCCACCCCTTGGAGCTGTTGGGGTGGCTCCAGACATGCTAGAGCACCCTGGGGGGCACAAACAGGGCCCCAGGGAGAAGGGCTCCATGGCTCTGGCAGGGGGCTCACCCTCTGGAGGAGATGAAGGGTGGCTGCAACCACTATTTCCAGCAGGACAACCATGGCATTGACAACATCCAGGTTCGGGAGCTGCTGGGGATCCCTGTGCCTATAGAACAGGCTTTGGGCCCTGCACCAGGTCTGCTGTGCTGTGTGCAGTAAGGCAGGCCTCAGCATGTACAGGGAAGGCATGTTGGGGAAGGGGCCCATTAAGGGAGTGGCTGGCCAGGGTTCCGGGAAGGGCTTGCCAGCCATGAAACCCTGTCCGTGGAGTTTCCTGCCTTGTTCTTTCCAAAGAGCTGTTGGGGCTGTGTGGCAACCTTCTTTTGAAAGGACAGAAGAGCGCTGTAGTCTAGACATAGCCTTTGTCTGCATCTACCCTAGCAAGTTCTTTCGAAAAAAACAGGCCTTTTCCGAAAGAACCCATGGAGTGTCTACACACAAATGAGCTCTTTTGATCTGAAATCAAAGAATGCAGTACTTTTTCTGGAGGCCCACTTTCTCTCCCAGATGAGAAACACCTTTTTCCAAAAGATTCTTCTGAAAAAGAGCATGTGTAGGTGCTCCACAGGCCATTCTTTTGAAGGATAAATCCTCATGATGCCATATTTTTCAATCCAAGGCCTGTTCTTTAGAAAGAACAGGGGCTATGTGAATGCTTTTTCTGTCAAAAGAGCAGATTGGTCTTTCAATCCACTTTTTTATGTGTGGATGCACTCTTTTGAAATAAGTTTTTTTGGAGGAGATCTTCCAGAACAACTTCTTTTGAAAGATTGCTGTAGTGTAGTTGTAGCCTTCATGTTCGCCATTTTATTTCAAAATAGCTGTTTCAAAGTAACTCTGTAGTTTTGACATTTCCTTCTTGAGTTTGCCTTTTTTGTCTAGTCACACAGTGGTCTCATAATCTTATGTAATTATCTGCAATTCACACAGTAAATGGAGTTTAACATCTACTCCAGTAGCAATTTGTGTACATGAATCTGATACTCTAAATCTTGAGATTCATAGAGAAGAACTGCTCATTTTGTTTGAGAATTGTCTGGGTGACTAACGGAATAGCATCCCTAATCAGCTATTCAGAAATTATGAAAACAAATCAAGAGTGAAACAATCATTATGTCTTGAAGGGTATTGTGATGGGGTATACCAAAACTGTACTCGCCAGGAGGGGGGGACAAGGTTTCCTAGGTGGAGAAGGCCCCTACCCCATGGCCCTGCTGCGCATGATGCTCCCACTGGCTATGTCTACACGTGAACACTACATCGAAATAGCTTATTTCAATGTAGCAACATAACGTCTACACGTCCTCCAGGGCTGGTGCCGTCGACGTTCAACGTCGACGTTGGGCAGCACCACATCGAAGGAGGCGCTGCAGGGGAACGTCTACATGCCAAAGTAGCACACATCGAAATAAGGGTGCCAGGAACAGCTGCAGACAGGGTCACAGGGCGGACTAGCACTTCTGGGGCAACAGCTAGCTGCTCCCTTAAAGGGCCCCTCCCAGACACACGCAGCCTGCACAGCATGTGGTCTGCAGAGCCACAGGCACGCACACCTCGGGTGACACAGTCATGGACCCCCAGCAGCAGCAGCAGCAGCAGCAGCAGCAGCCAGAGGTCCACCCAGCCGCCCCTGTAGGAGCAGTGCTCGCCCTGCTCCATGCCATGCAGGAGGCAGCTGATCACATCCTAGCCACAGAGGAGGAGCTGCCTGCAGGGGAGAAGGAAGCAACCCCAAACCCTGCAGCCCCCCGCCACCCCCCCGCCGCACACGCCGCCGGCTGTGGAGCTACCCCACGAGCACCGACTGGTGGGAGTGGCTGGTGCTCAGAGAGTGGGACGACAACCGCTGGCTCCAGAACTTTCGCATGAGCTGGCAGACATTTCTGGAGCTATGCCAGTGGCTCACCCCCGCACTGAGGCACCAGGACACCTTCATGCGGTGTGCCCTCAGCGTCAAGAAACGGGTCGGCATCGCTGTCTGGAAGCTGGCCATTCCAGACAGCTTCTGATCAATGGGCCAGCAGTTTGGCGTCGGCAAGGCCACTGTCAGGGCTGTTCTCATGGAGGTAAGAGGACCCATGGGGGGAAGGGGAGGCAGCCCTGGCAGGGGAGGGGAGCCCTGGCAGGGGAGGGGAGGGGAAGAGAGGGGAGCCCTGGCAGGGGAAGGCCACACACACCCTGCACACCCCTCATTGGTGGTCTCCCATGTGCTTCCCCTGCAGGTCGTCCGCACCATCAACGCCCTGCTCCTCCACAGGCTTGTGCGGCTTGGGGACCCGGATGCCACCATCGCGGGGTTCACCAGCCTGGGCTTCCCAATTGCTTCGGGGCTCTGGATGGGACCCACATCCCCATCCATGCCCCGGAGCACAGTGGAGGACGCTACTTAAACAGGAAGGGCTACGACTCAGTGGTCCTGCAGGCCTTGGTGGACAGCCGGGGCCGCTTCCTGGACGTATATGTGGGCTGGCCTGGCAGCACCCACGATGCCCGTGTATTCCAGAATTTGGGCCTGTGCTGCCGGCTGGAGGTGGGGACCTACATCCCCCAGCGGGAGATCCCTGTGGGGGACACCACCATGCCCCTCTGCGTCATCGCAGATGTGGCATACCCCCTCCGGCTCTGGCTCATGCACCCTTACACGGGCCACCTGTCAGCCAGCCAGGAGTGCTTCAACATGCTCCTGAATCACGCGAGCCAGGTGGTGGAGCACACATTTGGCAGCCTCAAAGGGTGCTGGAGGTGTCTCCTCACCCGCCTTGATGTGGGCCCCACCAACATCCCCCAGGTTGTGGGCACGTGCAGCACCCTCCACAACCTCGTCGAGAGCAAGGGGGAGGCATTCTTTCAGGGCTGGGCTGTGGAGGCTGGCAGGGCCGATGTGCAGCCACCCGCTGCCCCCAGTCGGCAGGTGGACACCAAAGGGACCTGGGTCCGGGAGGCCCTGCGGGCGCAGTTCAACAAGGCCGCGGGGTGAACACTGGCAGGCCCCCCACTGCACCCCCCCCATCCTCCACAACACTCCCTGCCCCCTACTCCCACACCACAGAGCACCCAAGAGCACCCCCCCACTTTTCTTGTAAATAAAAACAGACATGTTTTCATCAAACCAGAATATATGTTGAACTCTTATTATTATTATCATAACTATGTACAGGCAAAATAAATATTATATATATATGTATTATAAATAAGATAAGATGACAGGAAAAAAGGGGAAGACAAGGAAGGGGAGAACCATTTACATGGGGGGGCAGGTATCATCATAACAACATAACAACAGGGGTATAATACAAACTATTTACAAAAGATGATATCATAAGTGAAGGGGATATATACAAAGGAGGAGGGGGGGCCACATCCTGGGCCCCACACCCCCTAATGTCCAGCGCTGGGGGTGGGTGGCTGTGACCCATGCCTCCACCTCAGCCCTAGCCGGGGCTGGCTCGAGGCCGGGCGGACCGGTAGATATGGCCGGCAGGTGTCAGCTGGCCCCAGGTCCCCCTTGGCGGAACGGCCCTCGGTGGCGGATGGCGGTGCAACGGCGGGTGGAGCAGCAGGTGGAGCAGTGGGTGGAGGAGGCAGGGTAGGCAGAGCGGCGGCCAGCGCGGCATGGGGGGCCAGGTAGTCCGCGACACGTTTGAACGTGCACATAAAGGCCCCCCATGCCTCCTGGTGCCAGGCCAGCGCCCGCTCCTGTAAGTCGAGGTGCCGCTCCTCCACCCGCAGGTGCTGCTCGGAGACCTCCAGCTGCTGACAGAGGATCACCAGCAGCTGGGGGTCCGTCACCGTCCTGGAGTGCTGGCTCCGCCGTCAGCCCCACCCTGGGGCCGGTCAGTGCTCCGCTGAGGGGCTGGCCTGGACTGATGACCCCAGTGGGCTCTCCGGGACCACTGACACCTCGCCGACTTTTTCCAGTCGTTCCGATGGTGCAGCTGCAGGACACAGGGAGGAAGAAGAGTGGAGACAGCCGTTAGTGTGGGCCCCGAGCCGTGGCCCTTGTCCCCCCACCCCTCTGCTGCTGGTTCCCCATTCCCGTCACCGGGAGATGCTGATGCTGCTGCTGGGCGTCCCACTCCCTCCCCCCGGGGGACCCTAGGTTCCACTTCCCCCATCCCCAGGGATGGGGCATGGCACTGTCGTGCTGGGGGTGCAGGGGCTGATGCACTCCTGTGAGGGACATGCCACTGCTGTCCTCTGGGCCATGGTGATCTGGGCATGTGGAAGGCCCTGGTCATGTCTGTTACTGCCGCCCCTCAACCCCCGGGGGTGTGCACCAGGGGGGTACATACCTGATGGTCCACTCCCACGGCTGGGGGACACCCGGTGGGCAGACGCCCTGCTGGAGCTCCGGGACAGCAGTGCGATCCGGAGCCCCCTGTCGCTGGAGGAGGACTCCCCCTCTTCCTTCTCCTCCTCCGGTGCCCCAGGGGTGGCCTCCTGGGGGGGCCCCTGAGGTGCGGGGCTTACCTCTGGGACAGATTCCGCCTTCGGGGCCTGATGGGGCTCATCAGCCGAGGTATCAAGAGTGGCTGGAGGGGAGGAGGTGTGCCGGGGGCCCAGGATGGCCCTGGGCTCCCTGTAAAAGGGGCAAGTGACAGGTGTGGCCCCAGATCGGCCGGCCGCATCCAGGGCCCAGGCGTAACCCTGCCGCAGCTCCTTCACCTTACTCCTGACGTGGTCAGGAGCGCGGACAGGGTGACCCCGGGCAGCCAGGCCCTCGGCCAGCCGAGCGAACACATCCACATTCCACCTCTTGCTCCCCATTACCTGGAGCACCTCCTCCTCACTCCAGAACCCCAGCAGGTCCCAAAGCTCAGCCTCTGTCCAGGAGGGGCCCCACTGCCACTTCCCAGCCTGGCTGCCAGGCTGGGAGCCCTGGCTCCCCTTGGGGGGGGTGCCCTGGGGGCTTGGGGGGCTGGCGGGTGGCCATTGCTGTGGGGGTGGTGGACTGCGGCTGCAGAGGGGCGTGCAGGCTGGCCGCATGGCTGGGCTGCCGCCTGCACGCTCTCTCAGCCTCCTGCACAGGAAGGCAGGGGGCGGGGACCTTTCAGGGGCCGCTGCACGCGGCGACCATTGAGCTGAGGGGCTGGAGAGAGCGTCTCTCAACCCCTCAGCTGATGGCCGCCATGGTGGACCCCGCTATTTTGAAGTTGTTGGACATGCAACGGCTACACGTTCCCTACTTTGAAGTTCAACGTCAAAGTAGAGCACTATTCCCATCTCCTCATGGGGATAGCGACTTCGACGTCTCACAGCCTTATGTCGATGTCAACTTCAAAAGCGCCCGCCACGTGTAGCCGTGGCGGGCGCTATTTCTAAGTTGGCGCGGCTACTTCGAAGTAGCTGGCACATGTAGACGCGGCTACTGTAGCACAAGTATAAAGCTTCAGGAGGCCAGTGAGTTAATGCTGGCCACCAGGAGAAAAGGAGCTCCTGCTAGAACTTGGGAGAGCAGCCACCTGAGGAGCAGCAGGTACTTGAGGAGCAGCAGCACCTGCTGCCAAGGGAGCAGCAGCAGTAGCAGCAATGACTGCAGCAGCAGCACCAGCAGCCAGGATGGCACATGTCACCAAAAACGGGGTAGGAAGTAGCCCAGGGCAGGGAACTGGGAGGCGTCCTGCTAGTTCAGCATGTTGCAGTGGGATTCCCCACTGAGCTGGTGGTTGAGGAGACAGGCCCACTACCAACAGGGGCCTGGGCTGGAGCCTGGTGGAGCAAGATGGCCCAGGATCCCCTACTTCCACCCCCATGACTGTAAGGAATGGGGAGCACTGACTTGCTGAACCAGGCTGCTGAGGTTGTGAGTACTGACAAGGCCATCAGCTCTGCAAGACTGACTAGGTCCCTGAGGCCTGCAAACCTTGGTTAAGCCACAGAAGCCTGACGAGGCTGCTTGGCCTGACTGAGGGGGCATGGACTAGGCCGGGGGGGCTTAAGGCAGTGGGAAAGTCCTCAAAAGAGATGTGGGGCTGGAGGCCCCACCATAGGTATGTACTGGCTACTAAAGAAATGGAAACTCTTGATGATGTTAAGTAGGCAGACTGAGGGAAAAAGTATATTTCCCTATTAATTTCTCCACATGAACCTATTTTTTTTAGAAGTCTCCCATTGGAAGAGCACACAGACTTGAACACCCTAAGGAAAATAGAAAAAAAAAAGACTAATAGTATCAGTAACAAGTGTGACAAACTCAGGCCAGACAACTGAGTCCTTGAGGGTCCTTGTGTTAGCTCTTGAACGTTAATGGCCCCTCTTTCCTACAAGCTAAGGCTCCATCCTGCTCACTGCACTCCAGTCCCCCATCACTCATGCTCCCCCATCTTCATTCACTTCAACTGGGATGGGGAAAGAGGTCAGGGGTATGAATTCTGGGAGGGGCTCTGGCCAGGCACAGCATAACTTGGACAATTCTCATGCAGTGAAACAGTGGGGCTATGGCAGCCTCCCTTCTGGCCCTGATTGCTCCCAGCCAGTGAGAGGGAGGAGGGGAAGGACCCCTGTGTGCTGCCCATGATTGCAGGCACTGTTCCTCCAGCTCCTATTTGCTATACCTCCTGGCTGATGGGAAAAGCAGAGTGGGCAGAGGACAGTGCATGGTGACTCCTACACTGATCCCCATGACATGACATTGTCATGCAAGCTGCTTCTGGGAGCAGTATGGAATCAGAGCAGCCAAGGTGCCTGACTTAGCCCTGCTTTGCTGCTGGATTATTAACAGCCTAAAAATATCAGATACTGGCTTCAGAAGCCTCCAGGAGATAGAAGTCAATTCCGGGCAGGCAAAACTGAGGGGATTGGCAAGCCTACCAAGAAAGAATTACTTTGGGTCACTTGGGGATACCTGCATTGCAGGAGGTGTCTTGCCACACAAGACAAACTGACTCATGTATAAACTGATGAGGGATTTGTATGTCATGATTCAAGACTGGTGGATTTGGTGTCTTCATGCTGTGCCCTAACAGAGAAAGTACAAGAAACAGGATCAGTTCTTGATATATCAACTTTAGCTGTATGACTAAATTGAAAGTTATTTTCACTGCACTACAACAAGCAGAGAGCAGAAATAGGGATGGATATCGTGATGGCTGTTTACTCATAAGCAGCTGTCCTCAGTCACTTTGGAAAAACTTAAAAATCCTGTCATCAGTGCAATTCCTAAGGCGGTTCCAGGATCAGAAAGCCATGAAATAAATTCTCCTCAGTGGATTCCTTCATGCAGTCATGGGAACTCAGGTTGGAATGACAATTGGGAATTTTGGCAACCCATCAACCTGTTGACTGAAATAAATGGTAAAAAGTGAAAGATCCTCTGACTGATATCAAAGCATCTCAGAACATGACGCTGACTGTCATGAGATTGCGGACAGGGCAAGGCTTCCAGGTGTTAGTAGCAGTTCTTTAACAGCCACCCATGCTTTTGAAAGTAATAATGAAAGGAACAGAAAGCTTTCCAGATTGGAAACCTTGGCTACTGTGGCTCAAGTCCTTAAAATAGACCCTCTGGAAGTTGCCAAATGCATTCTCAAACTCATGCTTTGGTGTGATTGTTGGAGCATAACACCAACCTGATCTTACAACTCTGATCTTCAGAATCAATGATATTCTGCTCCCTCGCTAACCTTAACTAGGTAACAAAACACAAAAGAAGTATTCTGAATAGACTGAAGGTTTTAGAAACCATGACAGCGAGAGATGATTATGGAAGAGACTTAAGCCACTTCCTGAAATCTCCATAGTGTTATTTACCAACTTAAAACTTACCTAGGCTGCGTCTACACGTGCACGCTACTTCGAAGTAGCGGCAGTAACTTCGAAATAGCGCCCGTCACGTCTACACGTGTTGGGCGCTATTTCGAAGTTGAAATCGACGTTAGGCGGCGAGACGTCGAAGTCGCTAACCCCATGAGCGGATGGGAATAGCGCCCTACTTCGACGTTCAACATCGAAGTAGGGACGTGTAGACGATCCGCGTCCCGCAACATCGAAATAGCGGGGTCCTCCATGGCGGCCATCAGCTGGGGGGTTGAGAGATACTCTCTCTCCAGCCCTTGCGGGGCTCTGTGGTCACCGTGGGCAGCAGCCCTTAGCCCAGGGCTTCTGGCTGCTGCTGCTGCAGCTGGGGGTCCGTGCTGCATATACAGGGTCTGCAACCAGTTGTTGGCTCTGTGTATCTTGCACTGTTTAATGAAAGTGTGTCTGGGAGGGGCCCTTTAAGGGAGCAACTTGCTGTTGAGTCCGCCCCGTGACCCTGTCTGCAGCTGTGCCTGGCTCCCTTATTTCGATGTGTGCTACTTTGCCGTGTAGACGTTCCCTCGCTGTGCCTATTTCGATGTTGGGCTGAGCAACGTCGAAGTTGAACATCGACGTTGCCAGCCCTGGAGGACGTGTAGACGTTATTCATCGAAATAGACTATTTCGATGTCGCAACATCGAAATAAGCTATTTCGAAGTTGGGTGCACGTGTAGACATAGCCCTAGTGATCTTTCACTTCTGTGTTGCTTCATGCCACTAGTACATCTAGTCAGGTTTAATTACTCCCAATGTCAGCAGTTCATTAAAATGATTAAGGAACTCAACAGCTTCAGGATTTATTTCATCTGCATAATACTTCTTTCTACTCAGGAAAGAAGAGTTTCAAGCAGCCTCATTATCTGATAATTCTCTTTTGAGCAGCAGGGCTGACAGCCACCACAGGCCCTGGAGCAAGGTGTGTGTAGGGGAGGCAGCTCTGTGCCACTGGAGAGGGGCGGGGCTGAGGGCAATCAACCATTAATACCACCCAGACTGCAGCATGCCCCACCCCTCAGATCTACACAGAACAACATTCCAGTGGCAATTCTAAGGGGCCCCAAGGCTCCACCTAGAGTAGCAGTAGCAGCAGCCAGGAGCTCTGATCCCCTTGAATCTTCAGGCCCTTGTGCAATTGCCCCTTTTGCCCCTGCTGCTGGTGGGCCTGGTTTTGAGTAAAGTACAAAACAACTTGGATATTCAGATGGAAGCCTCCAAGAGAAAGGTCAACTGAGTCATGAATCTGGAGCTGAAGAGCCAGCCATGTAAAATATTTCCTTTCAAATGATGGACAACACCAGCTACATAAAACTTTTTCCCCCTTATGTTTTTACATCACTAACAAGTCAGGAAAACTTGTTACAGAATGAAATTATTATAATAGTTTAAGCACAGGCATTTTCATATTTGAACACAAATCAAAAGATATGATACTATCCTACTATTTATAAGCAAACACATTTCATTTAACTTTGCAACATATTTTGAGTTTATAGTATCAGCAAAGAAGCAAGCTGACAGCGTCCATCTAGAAGTCAAATGGATTGAATATTTTGGTAGACATTCTTGAGAATTTCCAAAAATGTAACCCTATTTTAAATTCAAATTCCTAAATAACACTAATGTAAATTCCTAGACAACAATTTACCCAACTTTCCTGTTGCAGGCCACCACTTTTCAATACTCCACACAGCAGCTCACAGACCATAACTGGAGCTGGGCCAAGGAAGTGCAACTGGGGAACAAGTCCTTCCCCTATTCTCTGATTCAGAGCACTCTAGGGCTCTTGAATGGGCCACAGCTCCTATCAAATACAGAGGAAGAAGCAGGACATTGTCTGTTACCTTGCTGTAGGGACTGTTGTTGTGATGTTTAGCAGTTCGTGTCTTCTGAGTTATCAATATCCCGATTCTTGATAACTGCTTCCTGGTCCATGGCCTCATTACCATCACTTGATCCCAACCTCTTGGTATGCTGAATCTTGGTAACCTGCCTCCTGATTCATGCCCTCTGACTCTGCCACTTGAACCTGACCTCTGGTATCCTGACTTGGCCTTGTTCTTGATAATGGCTATCCCATTTGTCTCTCAAATCTGATCACCTGGCATTCCACCCTGGCTTGATTCCTGATGATTGGCTTCATACTATGGACTCTTGGCCTATGGCTGGCACTAAAAGTAGGCCAGGCTGTCGATGTCCCAGTCCTGACACTTGCCCTTTCAGAGGGAGGTTGATGGGTCCTTTGTTGACAAGATTTGAGGTAAAATAAACTATTCGGTACAAATCCAGCATGAAATCTGGATGGTTAGGATCAATTGGGTGATGACACCATTAAGGTGTTTTTTAAATAGATCCTCAGGCTTGGCTCTACAGTTTTGCTAGGATGGTATCAAAGTCCTAAGACAACAGCAGGAAAATCACCACACTAAAAACAGGGGCCAACATATTTAGACACAGCTGTCTAAAATCACCACTTGTAGGCACCTCAACAGAACTAAATGGTGTCAATTTCTAAAGTGCCAGGCATGTGGAATTCCTACTGAACTCTATAAGGAGATGCCAGTAGTCAAAATCACTGACGAGACTAGACAACTTTTAAGTTGCTGTTATGTGCTGAACTTTAGAGAAACAAGTCTGAATATTTTGTTTGAAATTACTACATTTTTGAGAAACCACAAATTAACTTCCCTCTTCCCTCCCTTCAACTCTTCCCCACTGTCAGTGTTCCCGTATCATCAAGCCTTAGTTTTGTGCTATGCTGCACCTTTCTTTAAATAAAAGAGTTATTGTTGTCTCTTCAACTTCTAATTCTTAAATCTCTCTAAAGTCACACTCTGAAAATAATAAATCTACTAAATGTCTGTCTGTCTATCTTGCCACTTTGCAGTCTAAAATAAACCCTTAAAGGCTGCGAGTAGCTTTCCAGGTGTATGATCCCTTGATAGCAGAAATAATTGGTGAGATGGTAATGCATTATTTTACACAAACTGGCTTCTAGGTGTTTCTAGATGAGTTTAGTCTCTTTTAGAAACATGGTTTTACTGTAACTGTTGATGTCTATTTTCTTAAACTAAGCTTAATTACCCATAAATATTTCAGTTACAGCAGAGACATGTTTCCATTAATCTGTATGCTTTATTCTCTGTACCCAATTAATATCCTGAATATAGGCCTGTGGTCAAGCCATTATTCTATAGGGGTCATCCCTTCTCTTCACACCAAAGTCTTAATTCTGTTATACCCTCAGCAAGAAAAATTACATCACTGAACAAAAACTAATTATGAAAGCTCAACAATGAGTTGCCTCCAGCTGACTAGACTATGATCCAGAGGACTTTTTTTTACAACAGGAAATTATGTAGATTTCTAATGATTATGAAAATATTATTTAGCTAGTGCAACTATGTCCTCAAGTAGGAGAACAAACTTGAATAAAATAATTTGTCCAACCAGACATTGCCATAACACAAAATGAATTGCAGAAAGGAAAAAAAAGAATTATATGACTTACAAAAGGTGATGGTCTAAAGGTTGGCACTCCTAGTCCTATAATACAGCTTTTTCCTAGTCTCCTCCAAAGATGACTGAAGTAAATGCTAGTCTTTCCTGTGGCTTTCTTCAGCCTGAGTTCCAACATGCTTTAATGTTCTGAGTGTGGTGGCACTAAATGAATTTCACAGCCTCAAGTATCTGGGTGGTGGTTTTTGTTGCATGAGTCCTCCACTGATTCATGCAGTGCCTCAGATTGTGTTCTGGTTGCTAGGTGATGTCATTGTTGCTGACTGTGTCTGAAAAGTCCTTTCTGTCTGTATCTGATGAAGAAGAGTTAACCACATAGTTTAAATGTCAATATATCACTTTCCAGAGGGAAAGAAAATGCCAAAAGGTCTGACAATATGCACTATGATATATAAATTTTAATTTAGAATACCAAGTACATATTTTAAGATACCTATATCATGGAGAAGTGGCACCCAAAATTTTTACCCCGTTGTGACCCAGTCTTTAAAATAGGAAGTCGATAAGCGTGTTGTGCTCTGAGTTTGCAGACAGTTTTCTTTCCATTTTGTAAGGGTGGCTGCATAGGGAAATCCTGAGCAAAGTGAATTAGGATGCTTGTTTCTTATCCTGAATATTCTCCTCAGGAAAAAGCTTGGCCTACTCTACTATGTGCAGGTAATCAGCAATTTCCCAATTAACTCTGAGGCCAATAAAGCTAAAAGACTTACACCTTCCTAACAATCTGACCCAAAGCATCTCTATTTCATTTGCATATTTTTTTCTTCTCAATTCTGCTTTGTGATATAATTTGGTATATTTGTATTTATGCTCAAAGTGTGTCCCACTGTTGCCCTATTTTCTGCTCTGTGTCCCTTTCCATTTCCTATTTATATATGAGCACCCTTTTCTAAATGGAAAAAACAATGATGACAATAAAATGCAATGCTAAAGTGGGTCCAAAATTATGTTGAATAAATATTCCTGTCCATATTTTGTGTGACAATTAGAGCCAAAACAAAAACAAAAAAAAAAACAAAAAACCACCACTCATTCACACATTCCTACTTCCTCCCCTACCGCAGTCAGCTATCCATTGCAGAAAGGGTCTGAGGCCAGGTCACATACCCTTTGGAGTGTTTAGCACTGGTGATGGCATTAATCAGTTGTTGTATGTTGGTCATGGCTATCCATTAGATCAGGCACAAGGGGAAATAATGCCCAAACAAACCTACAACCAATGTACTCTGGAACAGAGCCCACAGTCCTTTTTCAGGAAAAGTCTTATTAACTCCAAAGAGATATTTTCTAATATAAAGACTATGGGTGTGTCTACACTTGTATTCCTCTTTCGAAAGATATGGAAGCGAGGCAAATCAAAAATGCAAATGAGGTATAAATTTGCATATTCAGCACCTCATTTGCATATTCTAATTTCAAAAGAGCTTTTTTCTAAAGAAGAAAGCCAGTGTAGATGCTGCTTTTACGAAAGTAAACCCCATCTTTGAAATAATCCTTCTTCCCATTATATAAAGGGAAGGATTCTTTCAAAGATGGGTTTACTTTTGAAAGAGCAGCGTCTATATTGGCTTGCTTCTTTCGAAAGAAGCTCTTTCAAAATTCAAATATGCAAATGAGGTGCCGAATATGCCAAGTTATGCCTCATTTGCATTTTCAATTTGCCTCACTTGCATATCTTTCGAAAGAGGAATGCAAGTGTAGGCACACCCTATAAGATTTGACCCAGTGTTTTTGTTTCTGTGAATGTAGAACATCTAGAACTTCAATAATTCTGAAGATGATGATAAAATGCAAACTTTCCAGGTTCTCCTAATCTTACTTTGAAAAGCCACAAAAAGAAAAATAAAAAAATAAAACTAGCAGGGCTTGATTAAGATCAGAATGAAAACTGGGTAAAGGGTAAGAGGAATCCAGTGCTCCATTATGATACACAATTCCACAGTCATTATTGTACATTTTGACAAGAAAGTTCTTGCATGCAATAATGAGAGTTGAGTGAAAGTACTTTTAACAGGACAGCCTCACAACGTGCAACATTTCATTTTCAACAGAGTCAGAGGAGGGTAGGTATAGAATCAAACCCTTGATTATACTGGTGTAAATCTCTTCCTTTTTTTCTTGAGAGGAGAATTGGCCCACTCTTTCACATTTGCAAGTTTAAGATCTCCAAAATACAGTAATAAAAATGCTTAAAACAGAAAGCAAATTATAAAAACACTGTTTAGCTTACCATAAAAGGCACATTGCTATATAAATCTCATAAACTAGATATATAGCTTAAATGGTGACATTACTCAAAATTACAACTTTCCTATTAATAGCCTTATAAGCTGTGCTTGAAGGATATTATGCTATTTAATCACTTGAGCTCAGGAGGAAGCCTATTTCAATCACCTGGGGCTCCAGAAGAAAAACCTCATCTACTGAGTTATTTCTTTGTCATAGGTATTGTATATCTAATTGTATATCTAAATTACAATAAGGACCTCAAACCATAGATTACAGACTTCTCAATTAATAACCTTGGAAGATAAGAGGAAGGGTTCTTTTCCCCCTTGATGAAATGAAACTCAAAACTCAGGAAGGGAAACTGTCTGCTTTAATGGGGATGTTGTTAATTTAGCTTTTTGTAAAGGGTAAAGCAATGTGTTTACAGTAATTAGAAAGCAAAACAAAGCCACATATGATTTATTATATCTGAGCTGCAACATCCTCAGCCTCCAGGTCCTTAGGGGCCACCGCGGGAGAAGATCTCCTTGCGGAGCCCCTGCTACACAACCCCCACTTTTGTGTGCAGGCGACGGAGTCTCCCTTGGTGCGCCGGAGGCTGGTCCTAGGTGGAATTACCAGGGTCGGAGACCTCCTGCACTACGACCAGGGGGGACTGGATGGAGGCCCCGGCGCTTGCCTGGTGCGTGGGGCTCTCCACCCTACGCTCCCCCCGATGCGTACTCGAGGGGGTGAAGGCTGCCCTGACGCCCACTGTTCATATCTACCTCGGTCGGGTCCTGTGAGAGGGTGCACCCCACCCCCCTCTCACTCCTCGCCCTCCGGACCTCTCCGTGGGCCCCTGGCTCCGTGATCCTGCCCACCCCCCTCCACACCACCACCTCAGCTGGCTACATACCTTGCAGCCGGTTCCCTTCCGAACCGCACCCAGACATCTACTGTACACTCTCGTGCTTCACATGCTCCACTTCCCCACCCTCGCGTCCCACCCTGATCACAAATGGTGGGACCTCTTACCACTGCCGGAGGGTGGGGAGCCCCGGTGGGCCAGCCTTTATTCCACCTTGGTTCCGTGGCCCGCCGGGGACATCAGCTGGAGAATCCTCCACGGAGCGGTGAGCATGGGAGTGTACCTGGCGCGGTTCACCCCATCCCACACACCTGCACCTTCTGCGGCATGAGGGAAAACCTGGCGCACAACTACGTTGAGTGCACCAGGCTGCAGCCCTTCTTCCGGCTCCTCCAGAACTTCCTCCTGAGGTTCTGGATGCACTTCTCCCCACACCTTTTCATCTTATCACACCCTATCCGCGGCCCCACAAAGTTTCAGGACCTCCTCGTCAGCCTCCTCCTTGCCACAGCCAAAATGGCCATATACAAAACCAGGGAGAGAAGGCTGGCTGAGGGGGCGACCTGCAACTGTGGGGCCTACTTTCGTTCCTCCCCAGTCATGAATCCGAGCAGAGTTCCTCTGGGCGGCGTCCACCAACTCCCTGGACACCTTTGAGGAGTGGTGGGCGCTGTCCGGGGTCCTCTGCTCGGTATCCCCTTCTGGTTCCCTTATTTTAAACCTTTCACCCTCACTCCCACCCCTGTTCTTTTCCTTCGTTGTCCCCCGAATTTATTTGGGACCAGTCATTTCTAGTATGTCCCCCCTCGTTGTGAGAGGGGCCTTTTTAGCCTGCCCACCCCCACCCCAGTTTTCCCAATATGGCTCCAGGCAGGACCCCATAGGCCTCCTGGGAGGCTCCTGCAGGGCTGCTGCCACCGTGGGACCACCACCCCCCCATGGTTGGAAGGCGAGGTGCTGGGAGACAGACAGCCCCTGGCTGCCTGAAGCCCCCGCAGGGCTGTCTTCCCCCCTGCCCTTTCTGGGGTCAGCTTCCCTCCTGCCTCGGGCAGACAGGCTATCTCTTTCTCCCCCGACTCCTCCACCCGTCCACCTCGTTCTCCCAGGAGCTGCTGAGCAGGTGGAGGGTGGGGGACTCTTGCCCCCTGCCCTTTAGCAGGGGGGTCCCCCCCTCTTTTCCATCTTTTGGGGGGGGAGACTGCTGGCCCCCCATTTGGGCCCACCCCTTCATCTAGCAGCTGCTGCATCCTCACTGCTTGGAGAAGGTAAGGGACTTTCTCAAAGCGGCGGTTGGGCTCCTTCCACAGACTCCTTTGGAGTGGCTTGGGGAGGGGTGAGTTTGGGCAGGGCCCCTCTCCACCAGGGCTCCAGAGAGGCAGCTGCATAGCCGGGGTGGGGCGTTAGGGTGTGGCCCCTGCCCCACCCCTGCAGCCACCCCCTCCCTTACTGGCCTGCCCACACCCAGCTGCCACCGGGGCCTCCCCCACCTGGGCCGCCTTCTAACTAGCTGCCCCCCTCCTCCCCCTGGTTTCTCAAGGTTCTGCAGCAGCTGCTGTGGGCCCACCCCTCAGGTGCACCTGGGCACACCCCTCCCTCCATTAGCCCCCCCCGTTCCCCCTAGGTTGGCTGTGCCACCCCTCCTTCCCACCCCCCCTTCACGTGCCCATGCCCCCGCCCCCCCTTATTTTTGTTTTACTTAAGCACCTGAGCCCCTGCCCCACACATGCACACGCACAGAGTTTGATTCCCTTCACATCCCAGTGCAGAAACAGGAGCCATCTTACCATCTTGTGCTGGAAGTTGTGGCCATTTTTGTATTCCCCTTTCCCTGATCTCACTCCCCTTGCCCTGCCCTTCCCCTATCTGACTGGGGCCTCAGCCCAGCCAGTGAGGGAGGGGCAGCCATGCCTCACTCCTTCCTTCCCTTCCTCTCTCTTCCCCCTCCCCCACTCTTTCTTAAAGGCCCCCACCCCCAACAAACCCCCTCCCTCCTAAACCCACCAACATGACCTCCATGCCTACTGGGGGGGTCACCTGGTGACTCCCCCCTCCACTGTCACCCCTCCCACCCCTGAAACGGCGGCCCACTCATCCAGGGCTGCCTGGAACTCTGCCACCATGTCGGCTGAGGGCGCAGGCGCAGGCTCCAGGGCTCCTGCCGCCTCCGCCGTGGTGCCCTCTGGTGACCCAGCCCCAAATCCACCCCCCCAAAAGGGCAGGAAGGGCCAGGGGAAAAGAAAGGGCAAGAGACCCGCCAAGAAGGCCAAACCTCCCGCAGCGGGGACTCTCACCCCGGATGCTAAAACATCCACTGCAGCCTCCCCCTCTTCCCTCCCCCCTGCTCCCTCCACCACTCCTGGGGGCCCCAGGTTGTACACCCAGGCGGTGGCCACCGCCCGGCACCCTACTCCTTCCGCCTCCACCGGGACTACCATCCCCAACGGTCGCGGCCCCCTCCCTGCGCTCACCAGGAGGCATGGATTCCGCTGCCTCCTGGTGGCTGCCTTGCCCCACGTGGAGACCTACATGCGGGCATTGGCACGGGTGGTGGGGCCCGCGGCCGTGGTGGCGGCCTCCCGGATGTTCGGGAAGATCATTTTCTTCCTGGCTTTGGAGGCTGCTGCCCAGGAGGCGGTGGAGAGGGGCCTGGCGGTTGGGGGCATGCACATGCCCCTGGAGCCACTCGACCAGGGCGTGCGGTTGGTTTTTTTCTTCCGTCCCACCCTTCCTTCCCAACTCTGCCCTTCTGCCATTCCTCACCGCCCTGGGCCGGCCTATGTCGGTCCTAAGTCCCCTCCCCCTAAGCTGTAAAGACCCCACCCTATGGCATGTACTCTCCTTCTGCCGGCAGGCCTGTGTCCAACGGCCGCCGGCGGCAGCACAGGGCAGGGTGGCCCAGGAGGGGACTATACTGGTGCCCTATCAAGGGACCCAGTACCGGGTCTTCTATACGCTGGGTGAGGCCCGGTGCTTTGTGTGCCAGGCAGCAGGGCACGTCCGGAGCGATTCCCCCTGGCCCAGCACAAAGAGGAGCCCAGGCCCTCCTCGAACCCAGGGGGGCATCAGCCACAAGATTGGCAGCACCCCGACCGTGACAGGCCCTGGGACTGCCCCTCCTCCTCTCATCCCAGACGGATCCATCACCGCTCGGGTGTCGGAGGGCACCCGGCTGCATGGTGCCAGGTAGGAAGAAGCAGGCGCCAGCACCCAAGCAGGCAAAAGAGCCGGGCCCGCAGAGGAGAGGGAGGCAGGGCCGGCGGCAGGACAAAAACAGGGCCCACCCCAGCGTGGGTTGCCCCTCTCCCTTGCCGCTCCGCCCCCCTCTTCCCTCCCTCCCTCCTCATCGGCTCTGTCGCCTGGCCCCTCCTCCTCTACTGCCCAGCCCGCCTCCTCGGAGGGTTGGGTGCTAGTGCGGGGGAAGCAGAAGAAAAGGAGTGCACTTGCCCGGCACTGCAACCCATCGCAGGACAGGATGGACGTGCTGCACAAGGCACTCAAGACAGCTGCCAGCTCTGATCCACCTGCCGAACCCCCGGCTACTGACCATCTGCCAGGGGTGACGGAGGCCGCCGCGGCGGCAGCAAAAAAAGACAACATCACCTCTGCCCTGGAGCCAGAGCCCAAGGAGGCTGAGATGGCTTTTTCTGTGCCCTTGTCCTCCTCCGACACTCCTCCGGCCACTACCTAGACTGTTCCTGTGGAGCTCCCGGAGGAGGTGGGCCTCGGCCTCGCCCTCCTCTTGCAGGAGGTCGAGGCCCTGGGCCTCACCCCGGTGGCCCTGGATGCAGATGGCCTGCTAATGGAAGCCTGTGGGCCGTCCAACCACTCCCCCGACTCTCCCTTTCCCCATCCACCAGCGACCCCCCCAACTGCCACCTCCCTCTGCTTTGAGACGTCTCAGGGGGTGACCCCCCCCTTAACTAGGGACGACCTCCCAGTGGAGGTTGGCCAGCCCCTGGACACCCCTGAGGAATCAGCGTTTCCCCTATACCCCCTCTTTGCCCCTAGAAGTGAAAACCCTGACACCCACCCCCCCAACCTGTTGGCGCCTGCCACTGAGTGTGCTGGCACCTCGCCCTTACCCCCCTCTCCCCCCCAGCCGCCCCAGGAAGCCCCCCCTCCCAAGACCCCTTCTGTTCATATCCCCGCCCCTGCCTCCACTTTGGCCCCACCACTTGCCACCACCCCCATACCTTTTCCTAGCCAATGCCCTGCCCCAGAACCCACAACCCTACCCCTTCCAGACCCTCCCCTTCCTCCACTCCCTCCTTTTTCTCCCCCTCTCCCCCCTGCACCCTCCCCCTCCCGCTCACGACCCTTCCCTTCCCCCAATGATTTCCATCCCCCGCCCCCACCCCTCCTCTTCCTACCCCTCCTTTTGACCCCTGCCCTCTCATACCCACCCCTAAGGCCGTAACCCCTCAGGAGGCCCCTCTTGTATCGCCCTCTCCCAGCACTTCTGGTGCTGCTCTCCCTCTGCCACCCTCATCCCTCCCAAAACCAGACCCCAGTCCCCACCTCAATCTTTTCTCTGGCCGTGGGACCCAAAAGAACACGAGGCCGATGGGTACTCGAGACCCTGAGGCCTCGGCACCCCATGCGCTAGCGGGAGAGATGCGCCAGTTCTTGGAGGACATTCGCGGCTCCAAGAACAAGGTTGCTCTCACCCTCCAGTGCTGGGGGGACTTCCACTCCATCTTAGAGTCCGTGAGGGCCCTTCTGAAGGAGGGCAAGGGGACCGGGAAGAGGGACGCCATGGCTTACCAACGGGTCCGCGGCTTCCGTGACGTCCTTATCACCTTTGGTGTTGGTCACGGTTTGCTGCATGGCCCCACAGGAACTGTCGGTGCTCCCTCTGGCGAGGATCCTCCCCAGCCCTCCAAATGGAGCCGATCATCTTTGCCACTCTAAATGCCAGGGGCTGCGGGTCAGGTCTCCGCAGGTGCCGAGTGCTCTCCTTCTTCCAGGAGTGGGGGTACTCAGTCACCTTCATACAGGAGACCCGTACTACTCCAGCTGCCGAAGCCAAGTAGTGGCTGGAGTGGGGAGATGGGGTCCACTTTAGTCACCTCTCGGCCCACTGGGCCGGGGTAGCGACCCTGTTCTCCCCAGACCTGCAGCCCGAGGTGCTGGGGAGCGTTGAGGTTGTGCCGGGCCACCTGCTGTACCTCCGGGTGCAGGTGGAGGGGCTGCCTGTCCACCTCATCAACATCTATGCCCTGACACTCGGCCCGTAGAGAACACCCTTCTTCCGACAGGCGGCAGCCTTCCTCGACACCATCGATCCTCACGAGTGCCTGGTCCTTGGTGGGGATTTCAACTGCACCCTCGAGGAGCGGGACCACACAGGGACTGAGCAGTGCCAGGCCACTGCGGACATCCTCAGGGAGCTTCTCAGCTATCGCTCCCTGGTGGACATCTGGTGCAGCCACCACCTGGATGAGGACGCTGGTTTCACCTACGTCCGAGTGGTGGGCCATAAATCCATACACTCCCCGTTGGACCGTATTTACATCTCGCAGCACCATCTCTCTCAGGCCCACGCCTCCAGCGTGTGGCCGGCCCCCTTCTCGGACCACCACTTGGTGGCCGTGAAGGCTTCCCTCTCTCTGGGGAAGCGGAGGTCAGCCTATTGGCATTTTAATAACAGCCTGCTGGAGGACGTGGGCCTTGTGGCGTCCTTCCGGTAGTTCTGGCTGGCCTGGAGCGAGCAGCGGCATGCCTTTCTCTCAGCACGGCGGTGTTGGGATCTGGGAATCGTGCGCGCATGGTTCTTCTGCCGTGACTATACTCGGGGGGCCAGCCAGCGGCGGGATGCATTGATAGGGCAGCTGGAACGGGAGGTCCTTGAGCTGAAGAGGCGTCTAGCCGCCAGGCCCTGAGATCCATCCCTCTGCAGCACATACCAGGAGAAAAGGGACGAGCTCAGGGCCCACGACGCCCTCTGGGCACACGGGACCTTCGTGAGGTCACGAATCCAACTCCTTCGGGAGATGGACCAAGGCTCCCACTTCTTCTACACCCTGGCGAAAAAGAGGGGTGCTAAAAAACACATCCTGTGCTTTCTTGCGGAGGATGGCACCCCTCTTACGGATCCGGCGGAGATGCGCGAGAGGGCTCGCACCTTCTACACCACCCTTTTCTCCCCGGATCCGACCGATGCCGACACCTGCAGGGCGCTTTGTGACCAACTCCCTTCGGTCAGCACAGGCAACCGGGACCGGCTAGAGCTCCCTCTCATTCTGGCCGAGCTCTCGGAAGCCCTCCACCTCATGCCCACCAATAAATCCCCGGGCATGGACGGGCTGACTGTGGAGTTTTACTGCATGTTTTGGGACGTCCTCGGCCCACACCTGGTCGGCATCTGAGACGAGGCCTTGCAAAGCGGGGTCCTTCCCCTGTCATGCAGGCGGGCTGTCCTTACCCTGCTGCCTAAGAAAGGGGACCCCCGCGACCTCAGGAACTGGTGTCCCAACTTGCTCCTCAGCACGGACTACAAGATTATTGCTAAAGCCATCTCCCATCGCTTGAGGTCCATGCTGCAGGACATGGGCAACCCTGACCAGACCTACACTGTCCCAGGCTGTACCATCTTCCACAGTCTGTACTTGGTCCGGGATCTCTTAGAGCTTGGGTGTAGGGACGGCCTGTCGTTCGCCCTCCTGTTCTTGGACCAGGAGAAGGCGTTCGACAGGGTGGACCATGGGTATCTCCTGGGCACTGTGCAGGCCTTCGGCTTCAGGCCCCGCTTTGTCGGGTTTTTCCGGGTGCTGTATGCTGCCTCGGAGTGCATGGTCAAGCTCAACTGGACCCTGACCGCGCCAGTCAGCTTCGGACAGGGAGTACAACAAGGCTGCCCCTTCTCAGGACAGCTCTACGCCCTGGCCATTGAGCCCTTCCTCTATCTCCTTCGTCGAAGGTTGACGGGGTTGGTGTTTCCAGAGGCAGGGCTGAGGCTGGTCCCGTTGGCGTACGCCGACGACGTGCTTCTCGTGGTTCAGGACCCAGGAGACCTGGTGCAGCTGGAGGCTTGCCAAGCTATCCACTCGGCATCCTCCTCCGCCTGGGTCAACTGGGTCAAGAGCTCTGGCCTGGTAGTTGGAACTGGATGGCAGACGAGCCGCTTCCCACCCGCGCTTTAGGCCATCTGGTGGAGCGCAGGGCGCGCTGTCTTATCTGGGCGTCTTTTTATCTGCCATGCATCCCTCTCAGCTGGAAAACTGGCAGGGCTTAGAGGGCAGGGTCGCTGAGCGGTTGCAGAGGTAGATGGGGCTGCTCCAGTGTCTCTCCCTATGAGGGAGAGTGCTGGTGCTGAATCATCTAGTCCTGTCCATGCTTTGGCACCACCTCAGCACCCTGGTCCCACCCCCGAAGTTCCTGGACCAGCTCCAGAGGTTAATCCTGGAGTTCTTCTGGCCAGGACTTCACTGGGTCCCTGCAGGGTTACTCCACCTTCCCCCGGAGGAGGGGGGACAGGGCTTGACTTGCATGTGTACTCAGGTCCATGTCTTCCACTTCGGGGCCCTGCAGGGACTCCTCAACATCAACACCAACAATGCAGATAGTCCAGCATGGAGTACGCTGGCACATGCTTTCCTCCACCGTTACCGAGGGCGCCGATACGACCGGCAGCTCCTTTACTTATCCTGGAGAGACTGTCTGCGAGGCGTCTCAGAGCTGCCGGCCTTCTACCAGGACCTCCTCCGCACTTGGCGGCTGCTTGCAGCCTCCAGGTCCTTAGGGGCCGCCGCAGGGGAAGATCTCCTCACAGAGCCCCTGCTACACAACCCCCACCTTTGTGTGCAGGTGGCACAGTCCCCTGTTGTGTGCCGGAAGTTGATCCTAGGTGGAATTACCAGGGTCGGAGACCTCCTGGACTACGACTGGGGGGACTGGATGGAGGCCTCGGCACTTGCCTGGTGCATGGGGCTCTCCACCCTACGCTCCCGCCCACGCGTACTCGAGGAGGTGAAGGCCGCCCTGCCGCCCACTGCTCATATCTACCTCGGTCGGGTCCTGCGAGAGGGTGCGCCCCACCCCCCTCTCACTCCTCGCCCGCCGGACCTCTCAGTGGGCCCCCAGCTCCATGATCCTCTCCGCCCCCCTCCCCCTCACCATCTCAGCTGGCTGCACACCTTGCAGCCGGTTCCCTTCCGAACTGTGCCCAGACATCTTCTGTACACACTTGTGCTTCACACTCTCCACTTCCCCACTCTCGTGTCCCGCCCCGACCACAAATGGCGGGACCTCTTACCACTGCCGGAGGGTGGGGAGCCCCGGTGGGCCAGCCTTTATTCCACCTTGGTTCCGTGGCCCACCGGGGACATCAGCTGGAGAATCCTCCACGGAGCGGTGAGCACGGGAGTGTACCTGGCGCGGTTCACCCCATCCCAGACACCTGCACCTTCTGCGGCATGAGGGAAAACCTGGCGCATATCTACGTTGAGTGCGCCAGGCTGCAGCCCCTTTTCCGGCTCCTCCAGAACCTCCTCTTGAGGTTCTGGCTGCAGTTTTCCCCACACCTCCTCATCTTGTCACACCCTATCCGCGGCCCCACAAAGTTGCCAGACCTCCTTGTCAGCCTCCTCCTTGCCACAGCTGTAATGGCTATCTACAAAACCAGGGAGAGAAGCCTGGCAGAGGGGGTGACCTGCGACTGTGGGGCGTACTTCCTTTCCTCCCTCTGGCCACGAATCTGAGCAGAGTTCCTCTGGACGGCGTCCACCAACTCCCTAGACACCTTTGAGGAGCGGTGGGCGCTGTCCGGGGTCCTCTGTTCAGTATCCCCTTCCGGCTCACTTATTTTAAACCTCTGACCCTCACTCCCACCCCTGTTTTTTCCTTCGTTGTCCCCCAAATTCATTTGGGACCGGTTGCTTTTAAGAGGTCCCCCCTTGCTGTGAGAAGGGCCTTTTTGTCGTCGGCAGGCTACGCCTGGCCACTCCCCAGTTTCCCAATATGAGGCCCTTCTGTTTATTTGGGCTTTCTTCATCCTGGCCCTGCCATACAATAGATACTCTACAGGCCCTTTTTTTCAAAAGAGAAGTCCTCATGGGCCTGATTTTTCAATCTCTGTCCTGTTGTAAAATAACAGGGGCTTTGGGGATGTTCTCTTTCAAAAGAGCAGATCACTCTTTTGATCTGATTTTTTGTGTGTGGACACACTCTTTCAAAAGACGTTCTTTTGGAAGAGATCTTCTAGAAGGGCTTCTTCTGAAAGATCTCTGTAGCGTAGATGTGTCTTAATAGCTCCTATTTCAAAATAACTCCGTAGCGTAGCTATAGCTGCACTGAACAACTGAACAGTATGTTGCTTTCAGCATCTTACCAAAAAAGTACCAAGAATACAACACAGAACATCCAACCTCGTTTTTTTTGAGTTAGCTGTCATCTTTCTGACATGAGATCCAAACCATAGTAGTGTGTCCAAGGTTTCTCCAAGACATACTGGACACCTCTCAACAGCAATACCATCTCTAATCAATGTCAGTTTTAGACAGCAACTGAAAATCTTAAAATCTGTAGTAAAGTAGGCAGACGTTGCTAGTTTCAGCAGGAGTTTATATTCATTTACTATCTAGTTACAGTACCCAAGTCCTCATTCAATTCATTCTCCAGTACATCTATTTCATGACCCATAACACAAAATACTATATTGTCTGCATGTGTGTATACAGATGATTTCAAGTCACCTGAGAGTCCAGAGTTGTACAGCAAGAAAAGATGACTTAAAACTTAGCCATGAAGAGCTCTGACCCTGAATGACCTTGTCTTTGAAAAATTATTATTTAGTTTTACTGCTATTCTTATGAACTCTAGGAAATCTCTTATTCAAAGACCCATTTTACCACAAATTTCCATCTCACTGAGTTTCACTCAGTGCTGATTATACCAAGCTTTATCAAATGCTGCACTGAGATCCAAAAACCCTCCTACGGATGACTGGCATGAGGGAACCTGAGGTAGGAATAAAAAGAGAGATGGAAAAATGAAAATGTAAGCTTTCAAAACGATACCCACATAGATAACATTTGATTGGTTGGTGCTACACTCTGCTTTTTGAATAAACCCATGTCCTCCATGACAATGGAGTGGTTTGTACAAAATCTGCAAATGCAAAATTTATAATTTGATTAGGTAAAAAAAGAACAAAAAAAAACCTAATCTGAAACCCTGAAAACGTTTATCATGATGCCTAAATTAACCATGAAATTGGCTTATACCTCTTTGGCCTAGTGATTTATATGCACCAAGACCCAGTAATGAATAGTAGGAGCACCATTTTTAACCCTCTCTTACAGCATAATATATAATTGATTAACCATAGCCGTGTCTACACGTGCACGCTACTTCGAAGTAGCGGCACTAACATCAAAATAGCACCCGTCACAGCTACACGCATCGGGCGCTATTTGGAAGTTAACTTCAACGTTAGGCGGCGAGACGTCGAAGTCGCTAACCCCATGAGGGGATAGGAATAGCGCCCTACTTCAACGTTCAATGTTGAAGTAGGGACCGTGTAGTCGTTGCACGTCCCGCAACTTCGAAATTGCGGGGTCCTTCATGGCGGCCATCAGCTGAGGGGTTGAGAGACGCTCTCTGCAGCCCCTCAGCTCAATGGTGGCCATGTGGAGCGGCCCCTTAAAGGTCCCGTCCCCCTCCCTTCCTGTGCAGGAAGCTGAGGGATCGTACAGGCGGCAGCCCACACACACGGCCAGCCTGCACGTTCCTCAGCCAGCACAGAGAGCCACCCCAGCTGCGATGGCTGCCCAGCAGCCCCCCCAGTGCCCCCAGGGGACCCCCCAATGGGGAGCCAGGGGAGCCAGCCCAGCCAGGTGGGCAGCCAGGCTGGCAAGCAGCAGCGGGGCCCCTCCTGGACGGAGGCCGAGCTGCAGGACCTGCTGGGGCTCTGGAGCGAGGAGGAGGTGCTCCAGGTAATGGGGAGCAAGAGGCGGAACGCGGATGCGTTCGCTCAGCTGGCCGATGGCCTGGCTGCCCGGGGTCACCCTGCCCGCACTCCTGATCACGTCAGGAGTAAGGTGAAGGAGCTGCGGCAGGGTTACTACCGGGCCCGGGATGCGGCCGGCCGATCTGGGGCCGCCCCCATCACTTGCCCCTTTTACAGGGAGCTGAGGGCCATCCTGGGCCCCCGGCACACCTCCTCCCCTCCGGCCACCCTTGATACTTTGGCCAACGAGCCCCAGCAGGCCCTTCAGACAGAGTCCGCCCCGGAGGTAAGCCCCGCACCCCGGGGGCCCCACCCGGAGCCCACCCCCGGGCCATTGCGGCAGGAGGAAGAGGAGGAGGAGGAGGGGGGCTCCTCCTCCACAGAATCTGGGCTGCAGATCCTCCTCCTGCCATACCGGAGTGGCAGCCGGGCCTCCGCCCCCCGGGAATCTCCGGACCGTGGGAGTGGACTGACAGGTATGTATCCCCCTCTGGTGTACACCCCTGGACTTGAGGGGCGGGGGATAACAGATATGTGTCCAGGGCCCCCCACATGCTCACATGGCCATGGCCCCAAGGACACCAGGGCCATGGCCCTCACAGCAGTGCATCAGCCCCTGCCCCCCCAACCCCGCACGACAGTGCCATGCCCCATCCTCGGGGCAGGGGGGAGCGGAACCTCGAGGGGCCCCCGGGAGGAGGGGGTGGGACACCCCGCAGCAGCAGCAGCAGCAACAGCAGCATGTGATGGAGTGGGGGGAGTGCAAAAGGGAGACTCAGGCTAGATATGAGCAACAAGAGCCGAATAGCTCCCGGGGCAAAGGATGATTGTGGGGCTACAGCTGGCATGTGACACCTCTGCCCTGAACAAAGAGGAGGGAGGAGCCGAGCTGGCTTTGAAATGGGAGCTGGAGGGAGGGGGCCACAGGTAGATGCTAGGGGAAGGGAGAGCCGGAAGGCAGTCAGCCTGAGGAGGGGGAAAACTGCATCCCAGAGGGGCACCCCTTGGGGTCGTCTCCCCACGACAGGTTGGAAGGACTGTCTCTTCCGACAGCTGGTGCTGTCACTCCTGCCAGAAACTGGGCATCTGTGGCCTAAGAAACCTCTCCTGCTGTCAGACCCTGCGGAGTGAAGTGAGAGTCGCTCCCACCAGGGGACAGGGTGCAGGGCAGGGGGACCCCTGAACCCCATCCATCACAGCAGCATCTCCCGGGGACGGGGATGGGGAACCTGCAGCACAGGGCTGGGGGGACAAAGGCCACGGCTCGGGGCCCACACTAATGCCTGTCTCCATTCTTCTTCCCCCCGTCCTCTCCTGTGTCCCGCACCTGCACCATCAGAAGGACCGGAAGAGAGCACCGGCGAGGCATCAGTGGTCCCGGAGACCCCTCCGGGGCCATCGCTCCAGGCAAGCCCCTCAGCCGAGGACCGACCGGCCCCATGGCGGGCTAGACGACGGACCCCGCACCACCACCAGCTGACGGCGATGGACCCCCAGCTGCTGGCCATCCACCGTCGGCAGCTGGAGGTCACGGAGCAGCACCTGCAGCTGCAGCAGCGGGCGCTGGCCTGGCACCAAGAGGCATGGGGGGCCTACATGGAGACTTTAAACCGCCTGGTGGACTACCTGGCCCCCCATGCCGCGCCGGCCGCCTCAGCGCCTGATGTGCCTGCTCCACCCGCTGCACCACCAGGTGCCGGAGCGCCGAGGGACCCCTGGAGCCAGCTGAGAATCGCCGGGCATATCTTCCGGTCCGCCCTGCCCCCAGCCAGCCCCAGACAGGGCTGCGGCCGTGGCGGGGCTCCTCGCCGCCCACGCCCAGTGCCGGACTTTAGGGGCGAAGGGCCCGGGATGTGGCCCCCCCCCTTGTATATAGTTGGGACTTATTATTTTGTGCCCCCCATTTGCCCCGTCCCCCCCATGTAAATAGTTCTCCCCTTTATCATCCCTGGTTTTCTTTTTATTACTGAACACACTTTTTTATTACTATTGTTTTATTTGTACATATTACTTTGGTTCCACACGTTGTATATAGTTTGTTCTTGTTTTATATTTATAGTTAAAAAAAAAGTTCTCAAAGAAAAAGCAGTTTAAGTTCAGCCACAAGTGCGTGCTGTCATTTGTCCATGAAAAGTGGGAGGGGGGTGTGTTTGGGTGCTCCATGGTGTGGGCGTTGGGGCAGGGAGTGTGGTGGAGGAAGGGGCGGGCAGTGGTGGGCCTGGCAGAGTTCACCCCGTGGCCTCAACATTCAAGTGGGCCCGCAGGGCCTCCCGGACCCGGGTCCCTTCAGGGTCCACCTGCTGACTGGGGACAGCGGGTGGCTGCACGTCGGCCCTGCCGGCCTCCACAGCCCAGCCCTGGAAAAAGGCCTCCCCCTTGCTCTCCACCAAATTGTGCAGGGCACAGCAGGCACCCACAATCTGGAGGATGTTGTTGGGGCCCGCATCCAGGCGGGTCAGGAGACATCTCCAGCGTCCCTTCAGGCGGCCAAATGAGTGCTCCACCACCTGGCGCGTGTGGTTCAGGCACTGGTTGAAGCACTCCTGGGTAGCGGAGAGATGGCCCATGTACGGGTGCATGAGCCAGGGCCGGAGGGGGTATGCCGCATCTGCGATGATGCAGAGGGGCATGGTGGTGTCCCCCAGAGGGAGATCCCTCTGGGGGATGTAGGTCCACGCCTCCAGCCAGTGGTACAGGCCCGAGTTCCAGAAAACCCGGGCGTCGTGGGTGCTGCCAGGCCAGCCCACATAAATGTCCTGGAAACGGCCCCGGCTGTCCACCAAGGCCTGGAGGACCACAGAATGGTAGCCCTTGCGATTCATGTAGTGTCCTCCACTGTGATGCGAGGTGCGGAGGGGGATGTGAGTCCCATCCAGAGCCCCGAAGCAATTGGGGAAGCCCAGGGTGGCAAAGGCCGCGATGGTGGCATCTGGGTCCCCCAGCCTCACGAGCCTGTGCAGGAGCATGGCATTGATGGCACGCACAACCTGCAGGTAAAGCACATGGGACAGCACCAATGAGGGGTGAGCAGGGTGTGCGTGGCCCTGCCCTGGCCTCCCTTCCCCTGCCCTCCTCTGCCCGGGCCCCCCTCCCCTGCCCTGCCCTCCCCCGTGGGTTCTCTTACCTCCATGAGGACAGCCCTGACAGTGGCCTTGCCGACACCAAACTGCTGCCCCACGGATCGATAGCTGTCGGGAGTGGCCAGCTTCCAGACAGCGATGCCAACCCGTTTCTCCACAGGGAGGGCACGCCACATGGCCATGTCCTGGTGCCTGAGTGCAGGGGTGAGCCACTGGCACAGCTCCATAAATGTCTGCCGGCTCATCCTGAAGTTCCTGAGCCAGCGTTCGTCGTCCCACTCCCCAAGCACCAGCCGCTCCCACCAGTCATTGCTGGTGGGGTAGCTCCACAGCCGCCGGCGTGTGAGGGGGGTCGGGGCGGGGTGCTGCAGGGTTGGGGGTTGAGCCCTGCTGCCTTGGGGGCATCTCCTCCTCCGGTGTAGCAAGGAGGTGCTCAGCTGCCTCCTGCATGGCCTGCTGCCGGGAGGGCTGGGTGGACCTCTGGCTGCTGCTGCTGCTGCTGCTGCTGCTGGGGGTCCATGACTGCGGCGCCCGGGTTCTGTGTGCCTATGGCTCCTCAGACCACGTGCTGTGCAGGCTGAGTGTGTCTGGGAGGGGCCCTTTAAGGGAGCGGCTAGCTGTTGCCCCGGAAGCGCTAGTCCGCCCGTTGACCCTGTCTGCAGCTGTGCCTGACATCCCTATTTCGATGTGTGCTACTTTGACGTGTAGACGTTCCCTTGCTGCGCCTCTTTCGATGTTGTGCTGCGCAATGTCGAAGTTGAACGTCGACGTTGCCAGCCCTGGAGAACGTGTAGACGTTATTCATCAAAATAGCCTATTTCGATGTCGCTACATCGAAATAAGCTATTTCGATGTAGGCTTCACGTGTAGACGTAGCCCATATGTGCTATAATGGAGTGATAGAAATAGATTATACAAAGCCAATATCCATTAAATTGGCTAGGATGCTATCACATCGTAATCACACAAGAAGAGTATCTCAAATGATTTGGCTGCTTTGCACAGAGATGTGGTATTTAAAATGGAGTAGGAAAGAATCCCACAAGTGAAATCCATAAATTACCAAATAAAATACTGGAATTATGGTGCGATATTTATTTATTCTCCTCCTAACTAAAGGCTAGTTTTGGACACCTGTGGGTTGTGAAATTTGTAGGTTACAGTATAAATGTGGTTTTTTTTTTTGAATTTTGAAATAAAAAATCTTAGGAGAAAAACTGGAGAGTAAGCAGAAAAATCTAGTTACCTTTGAGACATCAGGTGCCAAGCCAACCTCAGGGCTAATTTCAATTTTTTTCACAAGGAGATCCTTGACGTTCTTTTTTCTGCTTCACCTTTGAAACACAATAACCTGCCTTTTCTCCCTTTCCCTCATTTCCTACCAATCTTTACATTTTTGAGAGGGCTGACGGAACCGGCAACACATTCCCTAATTATTGCAGATGAAGACAAAGCTCCTAGCATTTCACTTGAGTTGACTTCTGGAAGTGGATTATGGCTCTGGAGTGCGTGGGATTTTGAAACATGTTTGAACAGTCATTAAAAGATTCTCTTCTTCTCAGCCAATATTGCTTTTATACATAATTCCCACACTTAATGGTGCTGGAACTAGCAATGTTTGTCATGGTTCAACACTACAGTCCCACCTTAACACTGCACCATGACACTTACCTTTGAAATGATGTCAGGTAAAGTTAGCAGGTAAACTAAGTAAATTGACATGCTAATTTGAGTTCAAGAAATCGATACAAACTTGTTTTTAAACCAAGAGTTTGATTTTAAAACAGATATTGCAGTAATCACAATTTTCCTGCCAGAGTGTAAATAACTTTAATTTTAGATGACATACTCCCATCCTGTAGACAACTGGAAGAAGCATGTGCTCAGATACCAACATTGATCAAAATTCTGAAGTCTAGGGGAGTTAAATCTCAGTTCGGAATTTGACCCTGGTTATTGTCTTGTCAGGGCAAAAAATTAGAATGGTCTCTCTCATCTTTGTTTATTTCAGCAAATAGGGAGTTAAAACAGTTACGAGTTCAATGATAAACTTGCATCTGTGCATGCTTATGCTTTTCAATAATAGTCATCTTTCAGGACAATTTTCAGTATATTTCATCTATTTTACAAATTAACAGGAAGTGTAAAATACTAACTATAAGGGCATACAGTTTGTCACTACAAAATTTTTCCACTGAAATCACAGTCTGGGAATTCTCCATACAGATGTTCTACAGTATGGGCCAAGTTACTTTCCTTTTAAAAAGTTCTGTAAAGTAAATAGACAGTAGAGAAGATAAAGGAGAAAAAATAATTTTTAAAAGCATTCAGGTGAACATTCTCTATTTCAGACAAGAAAAGCCCTCATTCCTCCTTCAGGAATAAATGAATTGAAAGTCTGCCTACACCTCTCTTTATTGTTGGGACTGTACCAAGTTACAGTGAATTACTGTGATTGATATCCATTAACTTGGTGTACATGAGTTTGTTGTGGCTTGGTACATCTGGCTCTGCTAGAGGATTCAATGAGTAGGGCTCTCTTAGAATCATAGAACAATAGAGCTGGTAGAGACCTAAGAAAGCCATTGAGTCCAGCCCTCTGCTCTAAGCAGGACCAAACCCATCAGGCCACTTGTATGAAAATTTATTAAGAAAACTGAAATTGCATTTGAGTGGCTAATCGGTCTCTCTCTCTCTCTCTCTCTCTCTCTCTCTCTCTGTGTACATGGCACTCCACCCAGCAATGCTGCCAGCAGAGCTATGCAAAATGAGCTTCTCAGAATTGCAATGGCATACCATCTGCATACTCCCAAAGCTCATTATCATAGCCCTGCGACAGTTCGGCTTTGGCAGAAGGGGATGGTGGTACTGCAAAGGCCATGTGGACGTGCCTCTGCCACCTGAATCCCCCCTTTGTTGCCAGACCCTTATGCCTCAAATGTTTGAGGGGGGCTTAGCTGGCAGAGGCACGTCCACTTGGCCTCTGCAGCGCCTGCACCCCCTTCTGCCAATGCAGAACTATCATGGGGCTATGGTAATGAGCTTCAGGAGTTTTGGTCATGGCATTTGCAATCCCAAGAAGCTCATTTTGCATAGCTCTGCTGGCAGTGGTGGTGGGTGGGGCGCTGTGCAGACCCAGCCTCTGTGTTTCATCTTGAAAGTTTGGTCTCATCAACTGACGTCCAGCTCACAAGGGTAAATATGCAGAAAATACAAAACCCATAAGCATGGTACTGAATGACCTGGGCCAAAACGACCCTTTACAATGGCACCACATTAGGAGATTAAATGAATAGTTGATGAGAGAATAAACATCAAATGACCATTGGCTGTTTTCTTTTTGTAGCCCCTTCTAAAATATTAATTGGAAAACATGTAATTAAAGGCCCCCAGGGGATATTTCTAGGATATGTAACTCCTTTGAAAATAAAAAATATAAATACTAAATGATTAAGTGGGCCTGTCCCACGAAAGCTCATCACTGAATAAATTATTTTGTTAGGCTTCAAATTGCTATTTTCTTCTGTTTTGTTGGAGTACAGACCAACATGGCTACCTCTGTTTGGGGGTTTTGGGCTTGTGTTTGTTTGGAGTTTGGAGCGCTGAGCTGAGTGTTTGTTTGAAAGGCCGTGTGCTCAGGCAGGCAGTTGGAAGCTGTGAGTCTTGATTAGGTTTGAATTGAAACACCGTGTGCTGATTGGCTGAGCTGTAGGCAGAGGGAGGAGCTATCAGGGAGGCCGAGCACTTAAACCCCGCTAGTAAGCGACCAGGGAGCTTTGCGACCTGGTGCTCGCGAACAGGGTGCGTGCTAACAGGAGGGAGTTTTGAGAGGGGAGTTTGGAGAGAGCCAGTGACTTCTATTGCCCTTAAACTTAAATCCTTTATAACAACCTCTATCTGAAACATTTAATTAACCCCTCATATATAATTAGAGTAGGAAATGGAGGCAGAAGCCCAGCAGCAGAGTGGGGGCTATCCTGTTTATTGTGTCAAGTGCAGTATGCATGACTACCTACCCTGTGGGTGGGTGGCGTATGTGTGCGCTCGATGCAAGGAGCTCCTGGCCCTCAGAGACCGAGTGCGTGCTTTGGAGGCCAGGGTGGCTGAACTGGAGGAGCTAAGGAAGGCAAAGGTGTTTGTTGATGAGACTTTCCGGGACATAATAGGGCTGTCCCACCTCCAATCTGACAGTCCTGATGCTGTTACGGAGGATGAAAGGCTCAGGGAAGGAGAGCAGTCAATGGGAGCAGAGGGAAACCATCCCATAGTTGGGACCCTCCTTCCAGAGGGTGCTATTGTATCCTTTCGTGCTGAGGATACTTCTCCGGGGGAGGGAGCACCAGCTGTTAGGAAGAAGCAGGTTTTAGTAGTGGGGGGTTCGATCATTAGAAATATAGATAGTTGGATTTGTGATGACCGGGAGAACCGTATGGTGACTTGCCTGCCTGGTGCGAAGGTTGCGGATCTCTCGAGGCATCTAGACAGACTTATGGGCAGTGCTGGGGAGGAGCCGGTCGTCGTGGTACATGTTGGTACCAATGACATAGGGAAGGGTAGAAGAGATGTTCTGGAGGCCAAATTTAGGTTACTAGGAAAGAGACTGAAATCCAGAACATCTATGGTGGCATTCTCTGAAATGCTTCCAGTTCCACGCGCAGGGCCAGATAGACAGGCAGAACTTCAGAGTCTCAATGCGTGGATGAGACGATGGTGTAGGGAAGAGGGGTTTAGATTTATTAGGAACTGGGGACACTTTTGGGGTAGGGGGAGCCTATACAGGAATGGTGGGCTCCACCTAAATCAAGGTGGATCCAGACTGCTGGCATTAAACATTAAAAAGGTCATAGAGCAGTTTTTAAACTAAGAGGTGGGGGAAAGCCGATTGGTGCGGGGGAGCACCTGGATCGGACGGAGACTTCTCTTACACGAGGCTCCATAGATAGGGATTCCCTAGAAGTTAGTCAGATAGGGAACGTGAGAAATAATATATGGGCAAGATCAGATGTGAAACAATCGCATATAAAAAAATCCAACACGTCTGTGAAAGGCGGACATATAAATAGTGGTAGTTTTTTAACGTGCTTTTACACAAATGCTAGGAGTCTGTCTAATAAGATGGGTGAGCTGGAGTACCTCATATCAAAGGAGGAAGTTGACATAATAGGCATCTCAGAAACATGGTGGAATGAGGACAATCAGTGGGACACTATCATACCGGGATATAAATTATATCAGAAAGACAGAACAGGTCGTGCGGGTGGTGGAGTGGTACTATATGTGAAGGATAATATAGAATCAAATGAAGCAAAAATCCTAAAGGAATCAAAATGTTCCATAGAATCATTATGGATAACAATTCATTCCCCTAATATGAATATGGCATTAGGAATATATTACCGACCACCTAACCAGGACAGTGATAGCGATGCTGAAATGTTAAGGGAGATTAGAGAGGCTATCAAAACAAAAAACACAGTAATAATAGGAGATTTCAATTATCCCTATATTGATTGGGTGCATGTCACCTCAGGACGGGATTCAGAGATTAAATTTCTTGATGCCTTAAATGACTGCTTCTTGGAGCAGCTAGTACAGGAACCCACAAGGGGAGAGTCAATTCTCGATCTAGTCTTGACTGGAACGCAGGATCTGGTCCAAGAGGTAACTGTTACTGGACCGCTTGGAAATAGTGACCACAATATAATAACTTTTAATATTCCTGTGTTGGGAAGAACACCGCAGCGGTCAAACACTCTGGCATTTAATTTCAAAAAGGGGAATTACACTAAAATGAGGAAGCTAGTTAAACAGAAACTAAAAGGTAGAGTAACTAAACTAAAATCCCTGGAAGCTGCATGGAAACTGTTTAAAGACACCATACTAGAGGCCCAACTTAAATGTATACCCCAAATAAAAAAACACAGTAAGAGACCTAACAAAGAACCACCATGGCTAAACAGCCATGTTAAAAAGGCAGTGAGAGAGAAAAGGGCAGCTTTTAAAAAGTGGAAGTCAAATCCTAGTGAGGAAAATAGAAAGGAACATAAACACTCCCAAATTAAGTGTCATAATGTAGTAAGAAAAGCCAAAAAAGATTTTGAGGAACAGCTAGCCAAAAATTCAAAAAACAATAGTAAAATGTTTTTTAAATACATTAGAAGCAGGAAGCCCGCTAAAAAAGCAGTGGGGCCCTTGGACGATAAAGATATAAAAGGAGCGATCAAGGAAGACAGTGCCATTGCGGAGCGATTAAATGATTTCTTTGCTTCAGTCTTCATGGCTGAAGATGTTACAGAGGTTCCTAAATCTGAGCCAGCCTTTTTAGGTGACAAATCTGAGGAACTCACTCAGATTGAAGTGACATTAGAGGAGGTTTTGGAGTTAATTGATAAGCTGAATAGTAACAAGTCTGCAGGACCAGACGGTATTCACCCAAGGGTTCTGAAAGAACTCAAATGTGAAATTGCGGAGTTATTAACAGTGGTTTGTAACCTATCCTTTAAATCCACTTTGGTACCAAATGACTGGAAGACGGCCAATATAACGCCAATATTTAAAAAAGGCTCTAGAGGAGACCCTGGCAATTATAGACCGATAAGTTTAACATCAGTACGAGGCAAATTAGTGGAAACACTAGTAAAGAATAAAATTGCAAGGCACGTAGAAGAGCACGAATTGTTGGGCAAAAGTCAGCATGGTTTCTGCAGAGGGAAGTCGTGTCTAACTAATCTATTAGAATTCTTTGAAGGGGTTAATAAACATGCGGACAAGGGGCACCCAGTGGACATAATATACCTAGATTTCCAGAAAGCCTTTGACACGGTCCCACACCAAAGGCTTTTGTGTAAATTAGGTGGTCATGGGATAGGAGGAAAGATCCTTTCACGGATCGGGAATTGGTTACAAGACAGAAAACAAAGGGTTGGAATAAATGGTAAATTTTCACAATGGAGGAGGGTAACTAGTGGTGTTCCCCAGGGGTCAGTCCTGGGACTGATCCTGTTCAACTTGTTCATCAATGATCTAGAAAATGAGGTAAGCCGTGAGGTGGCAAAGTTTGCAGATGACACCAAGTTGTTCAGGACAGTCAAAACCAAAACAGATTGTGAAGAACTACAAAAAGATCTCAGCAAACTGAGTGATTGGGCAGCAAAATGGCAAATGAAATTTAATGTGGGTAAGTGTCAGGTAATGCATGTTGGAAAAAATAACCCAAATTACACGTACTACATGATGGGGTCAAATTTAGCTACAACAGATCAGGAAAGGGATCTTGGAGTTATAGTGGATAGTTCTCTGAAGACATCCATGCAGTGTGCAGCGGCAGTTAGTAAAGCAAATAGGATGTTAGGAATTATTAAAAAAGGGATCGATAATAAGACAAAAGATATCATACTTCCCCTATATAAAACTATGGTACGCCCACATCTTGAGTACTGTGTGCAGATGTGGTCTCCTCACCTCAAAAAAAGATATATTGGCATTAGAAAAGGTTCAGAAAAGGGCGACTAAGATGATTAGGGGCTTGGAACGGGTCCCATATGGGGAGAGGATAGAGAGACTGGGACTTTTCAGTTTGGAAAAGAGGCGATTGAGGGGCGATATGATAGAGGTATATAAAATCATGAATGGTGTGGAGAAAGTGAATATAGAAAAATTATTTACCTTTTCCCATAATACAAGAACTAGGGGAAACCAAATGAAATTGATGGGTAGTAGGTTCAAAACTAATAAAAGGAAATTTTTCTTCACACAGCGCACAGTCAACCTGTGGATCTCCTTGCCCGAGGAGGCTGTGAAGGCCAGGACTCTATTAGGGTTTAAAAAAGAGCTTGATAAATTTTTGCAGGTTAGGTCCATAAATGGCTATTAGCCAGGGATAAAGTATGGTGCCCTAGCCTTCAGAACAAGGGCAGGAGATGGATGGCAGGAGATAAATCACTTGATCATTGTCTTCCGTTCTCCTTCTCTGGGGCACCTGGCATTGGCCACCGTCGGCAGATGGGATGCTGGGCTGGATGGACCTTTGGTCTGACCCAGTATGGCCATTCTTATGTTCTTATGTTCTCTCTGTTACCATATAAATACTAAGATTTTCATATGTGCAGTTAGTTCGACAGTCAACATCTGAAGAGCTCCATGATGCTGTGACACAGAGGGTCTTCCCTTTCCTTTTGAAGGTGGGAGCCGTGGGTAGCCAAAATCCTGTTTCTGGACCTTGTTTATGCTTGGGGAATTGAGGCTTATTAGGAAGATGTTATACACCTTTTTACTGTAGGTGTGATACTTTCCCAAATAAACTGATAAGCATTGAGCACACTGTATCTTATTTTTCACTAGTACCATCAACAATCTCCCCAGCCGTGGACCATTAAAGATCCTTTTCAACATATATGATAAGCCTTTGGCACAAAGCAACACTTCGTAGATGGGATGAAATCAGAGATGTTATGCTGACAGCTAATATAAATGCTGGGTGAGATCTCAAAAAAGCCCTCCCCCTTGCAAGCCCTGCTGTCGAGGGAATGGCATGCAGGGCCGGTCTGAAGCATTCACTGGTACCACCCATAGGGGATGCCTGGAGGCTACCACAGTTTAGACAGGTTGTCATGGCAATATCAATTATTTGGGTGGCTACACCAGTCACTGTGGGTAGTCCCAGATTGGCAAGCTGCAAGGATGCCTTGAAGCAGGAGTGGACAAACTTTCAACCCTCAGGCTGAATATGACAATGTCCAGAAGTTTGAGAGCTGGGAGTCACTGCTGGGTGTTGTTCAACATCTTTATTAATGACCTTGATGAAGGACTAGACTGCACCCTCAGCAACTTTGCAGATGACACTAAGCCAGAAGGAGAGGTAGATTGGTAGAAATAGGCTCCAGTGTGACCTGGATAAATTGAATGATTGGACCAAAAGAAATCTGATGCAGTTCAGCAAGGAGAAGAGTAGAGTCCTGCACTTATGATGGAAGAATCCCAAGTATTGTTATCGGCTGGGGACCGACTGGCTAGGCAACAACACAGTGGAAAGGGCTTAGGGACTATGGTGGATGAAAGGCTGGATGTACGTGAACAGTGTGCTCTTTTAGCCAAGAAGGCTAACGACATATTAAGATGCGTTAGGAGGAGCATTAAAAGCAGATCTAGAGAAGTTGTTGTTTCCCTTTATTTGGCACTGGTGAGGCCACATCGGGAATATTGTGTCCAGTTTTGGGCCCCTAGAGTATAAAGAAGGTGTGGATGTGCTGGAGCAGGTTCAGCAGAGGGCAACAAAAATGATTAAGGGGCTGGAGCACATGACCTATGAGGCGAGGCTGAGGGATTTAAGCTTATTTAGTTTACAGAAAAGAAGACTGAAGGGTGATTTAATAGCAGCTTTCAACTTCCTGAAGGGGTGATCTAAAGAGAATGGAGAGAAACTTTTGTCAGTGGTGACAGACAGCAGAACAAGGAGCAATGGTCCGAAGTTAGAGAAGAAGAGGAGTAGGTTGGATATTAGGAAAAATTGATTCACCAGGAGGGTGCTGAAGCACTGGAATGTATTGCCTAGAGAGGTGGGAGATTCTCCATCCCTAGAGGTTTTTAAGTCCTGGCTTGACAAGGTCCTGGGTGGAATGACTTAGTTGGGGTTGATCCTGCTTGTAGCAGGGGACTGGACTAGATGACCTACTGAGATAACTTCCTGCCCTATGATTCATGGCCAAAGATGGTGTACAACCTACCTAGATAACGGGATTCAGCTCCTTCTTCCATTAGAAAACTTGTCAAGCTTCCACAACTTTCTGTCAAATGCTCCCTTTTTGGCACAGCTATTTATGTAGTTCTGTAACCTTTTAGTGAGTGCTAGAATTTCTTGATTTGCTGTACTAATGCAAAAATATCTCAGCATTAATGGGGAAGGTTCAGACTTACTTGCTTCATTGGGTGAACAGAGCAAAAGCATTGGAAAGGTTTCTCATGAACGGTGGTCATACAAACAGTGCGCTTGGTAATGGTTCAGTTTATACTTGGTCTCCCAATGAGCTATTAAAAATTAGTATTATAATCACAAGCATACTGTGTAATGTACTAAGGTGCATAAATAGATTACAAATACAAATTTCTGTCCAGTAAATAAATTGCCAGGTAATTCCTTAACACCTACTGCAAATGGAATTTCTGTATTTTAAGGGTCCCCCATTTTATTACAACTGCTTTAGGTAAATTCAGGAAGCCATTCCATTCACAAGGAAATGGCAAATCCATAAAACGTCAAATGCATTTTCAGTAGTTGAGGACGTGGCATAATCTGCAAATAAACCATTAAATATACAAGATGAATCCTTCAAGCTGTATGAAAGGCAAGAGCTAGAAAGAAAAAGTGTAAAGAGGGAGTTTTAAATGAGAGTTTAAGGACAGGATTTACACATGTGAAATTAGAAATTAATAGAAAAATAGGAGGTGCATGGCCAAGAGGTGGGAGTTACAAACAAAACAAAATTAGCTTATTTCTCAGTTAGACATAATGAGAACAACATGTCACTGAATAAAAACCCAGATGGAAGCAGGGACACCTGTGTAACTGGCAAACACAGAATAGTTTGGGCATATTTGTGTTCTGTGGGAGTGACAATATTTATTCCCCAGAGTGAAGAATACATTGTGTTTTGTCATGCAGCCAAGTAGTATACAGAATGTAGGTGCACTGTACAGCCAACTCAAGACTGACAACTACAGCTTCTGAAAGTCAGGATTTCCAGTACTCGTGAAGGGAAAAGATGCAGAGTGATTGCTCCACAGAGCAAATAGGCAGATCGCACAGGACTCAATGAACATGACTCATTCTTCCCATCCTGCAAGCCAGTGTTGTGGTAGAGGTCAAAGGAAGAATTTCCCCAAGAGGGGTCTCATATGCCCATATAGGGAGATCATTCCTCAGATTTAGATGCCCATCTGGGAAGAGAGCAACATCTGGTGAAAACAAAGAGGCTGCAGTAGAAAAGGGAATAAAAATGGGGGTAATAGCCTGAGACCATTGTTGTCACTGGGAATAGTCAGTGATTTCAAGGGGGCTATGATTTCATGTGGGGCATAATGATGCTTCTGAGATTCATGTTGGATGTGGGACTTTCTGATTTTAAGAACCATACTGGAGTTACAGATGCATAAAACAGATGTAAAACAGTGGAGAATCAGGCCTTTAAGAAAACATGGAAATGTAACTGCTCCCTCTTTAGGGCTTTCATGTGCTCAGGCAACTTCCAATGACATTAGAGTCAAATGCACATCAGGGAAAAAATAAAGCCTGTAACGTTGAACTGTTGCATCTATCTTGTTGCCCTACACAGTTCCTCTCTGCACTTCCCTGTCCACCCTTTCCATCCCCCAACTGCCTACCCACAAAAATATCCCAACCACTCAATCTGTTGAAGGAAAATAAACTGCTGTGTATATACTTTATCACTGAACAAACAAATGTTCTAAACTGTTCTTTTCAAGTTGGCTAATGTTAGTTATTTGCTGTTGCTAATGAACAATTTTCTATAAGACAAAAGTTTCAGCTGTTCTTTTGTGAATAATGAAGTAATTCAGTCTGCGCAAGAGACTAATCGGGAAATGTCAGGTTTCAGTGAGGTGCCATTAGCAATAAATAAACAGCATTAAACATGCCACATTTGCAATAATGGGAACAAGCCATAATAAAGGGATGATTTCTTACTTATATATACACATAGTCATTAATAATAAAAGTTATCTATCTGCATCAAGGGAAAACAACTGGAATATATTCCTTATTAGGATGTTTACCTGAAGTAAAGCACTATGCAAACGTATGATGCTTAATTGATAGCTAATCTTTGGGTACTGTCCTGCCAGAACACAGATGAGTCACACCAGTGCTGATGCCTCTCCAATACCTCTTAAGGGCAGGTCTACATAACAAAATTATTTCAAAATAACGGTTATTTTGAAATAACTATGCAAGCATGTACAAGACACCCGCTATTTCGAAATAAATTTGAAATAGCAGCTTCATTTCACGGGGAATAGCACCTGTTTCACAATAGCCATTTCCAAGGGCTCTGTGTGCAGACAATGTATTTCAAAATAACTAAGTGCTATTTCAAATGCATTTTTGCGTGGAGCAGCATTATTTTGGAAAGGCTAGTCCAGAATAGTTTATTTCGGAATAAGGCTGCTGTGTAGGCTTACCCTAATTCTTTACCTACCTTGTTTCCACAAAAGTCTGATAACTTTTGTGAGCACTAATTACACTTAAAAATGGCTGGGGCGGGGGGAAGGGTGCAGTATAGCACAACAAACTTAAACATCACAGTTTAATTAAATAAGCCATAGGCACATGTGTTCATTCCTTAAAATTACTTAGTATCACACAGTGTTTCGTAATCAATAATTTTTTCAATTGGAGATAATATGAATTTTAGATTGCTACCATCAAAGAGAATAACACAAGTACTAAAATACCCTTTATCTGCTGCTTTCCTGCAGTTTGTGAAACAGATGTGTTTTTAATGCATGTGTGTCAGGCACTGTTATTCCACTAATGTCCTTGACCAAGGACAATCCTATGAGGGTGAATTGCTGGCCTCTGCTGTTTCCCTGCTGTTAAAAAAGGAACTATATGTTGTAGCTACTTCCTTTCTGAATTATGTCTACTGGAAACCAGCAGGTTGGTGTCTGAAACAGCATCTGCTTTTAGTATAAAAAGTGGCTTTTGGTTACAAAATGCATGTGTTCAGACACCTACGAGTAGGCATCCTTCAGTCTGCATAGACTATGGATCGTGCCCTTTAAAGTTTCAATCGAGGACTTCATTTACAGCGTCTATTGTGACTATAAAGACCCACACGAGAGTGACAGTCCTTGCTGCATTTCTTGCAGATGTAGTGGGTGTCTGGCAAGTCCTTATTGTGCTTTCTGTGCGCTCGTTTCTCCTCTGCTAGCTGTCTGATCTTCAACTGACCCTTCTGAAGGCCCTTGTGTAACCCCTGCCTCCATCTGCTGCGGTCATCTGCTAGTTCTTCCCAGTTGTCCAGCTCGACGTCTACCTCTCTGAGATCTCTCTTGCAGACATCTTTGTAATGCAACTGGGGGCGTCCGGGAGGTCTTTTGCCAGAGGCTACCTCACCATACAGGATGTCTTTTGGAATCCTTCCATCGTTCATCCTGTGGACGTGGCCAAGCCAGCGGAGTCGACTCTGCCTGAGGAGGGTGTGCATGGTTGGGATTCCAGCTTGCTCGAGGACGGCAGTGTTGGTAACTCTGTCCTTCCAGAACATTCCAAGGATGCGCCTGAGGCAGTGCAAGTGGAAGACGTTTAGCCTCTTTTCCTGGCGGGCATACAGGGTCCAAGTCTCGCGGCCATAAAGGAGAGTGCTGAGGATGCAGGCTCTGTAGACTTGCATTTTGGTGTGAGTGTACAGCTTGTTGTTGTTCCACACTCTCTTGTTGAGTCTGGACAGAGTTGTGGCCGCTTTTCTGATCTTCCTATTTAGCTCAGTGTCCAACGACAGGGTGTCAGTCGTGGTAGACCCCAGGTAAATGAACTCGTGGACGACCTCTAACGTATAGTTGTCAATGTTGATTGATGGGGATTCAGCAACATCCTGACCGAGTACGTTCGTCTTCTTTAGGCTGATGGTAAGCCCAAAGTCCTTGCACGCTTTGGAGAACCGATCCAGCAGTTTTTGAAGCTGGTCTTCTGTGTGACACACTACAGCAGCATCGTCTGCGAACAGCATGTCTCTGATGAGGACTTCTCGTACCTTAGACTTAGCTTTCAGCCTTGCAAGGTTAAACAGTTTCCCATCAGATCTTCTGTGCAGCAAGATGCCCTCTGTTGAAGATCCAAAGGCATGCTTCAGGAGGAGTGCGAAGAAGATCCCAAACAATGTCGGAGCAAGCACGCATCCTTGTTTGACGCCGCTCCTGATTCTGAAAGCATCCGATAATGCGCCGTCATATTGGATTGTTCCTCTCATGTTTTCGTGGAACGACTGGATCTTCTTGAGTAACCGTGGAGGACAGCCTATCTTGTGGAGCAGTCTGAACAGACCATCCCTGCTGACCAAGTCAAAGGCCTTGGTCAGGTCGATGAAGGCTATGTAGAGTAGTTTTCTCTGCTCCCTGCACTTCTCCTGCAGCTGTCTTAGAGAGAAGACCATGTCAACGGTAGACCTCTCTGCACGGAATCCGCACTGCGATTCGGGGTACACCCTCTCAGCAATCTTCTGGAGTCTGCCAAGGATGACGCGAGCGAACAGTTTACCAGTGACGCTTAGGAGGGAGATTCCACGGTAGTTGTTGCAGTCACTTCTGTCTCCTTTGTTCTTATACAATGTTACAATGTTAGCGTCGCGCATATCCTGTGGAACCTCACCCTCTTTCCAGCACAGGCACAGTAGCTCATGCAGGGGTTCCAGGAGTGTGTCCGCGGCACATTTGATTACCTCTGGTGGTATACCATCCTGACCAGGGGCCTTTCCTGCTGCAATGCTGTCGATGGCTCTCTTCAGTTCATCCACAGTCGGTTCTTGATCCAGTTCGTCCATTACTGGTAGGAGCTCAACGGCATCGAGGGCTGCGTCAACCACAACGTTCTCGTGTGAGTACAGCTCGGAGTAGTGCTGAACCCAGCGCTCCATCTGTTTGGCTTTGTCAGCAATGACTTCACTAGATTTGGATTTCAGAGGTGCCATCTTGTTCTGGGTGGCTCCTAATGCATTCTTCATACCCTCTTACATTCCTCTGAGATTACCAAAGTCAGCACAGGTCTGGATGCTGCTGCATAGCTGGAGCCAGTGGTTGTTGGCACAGCACCTGGCTGTCTGCTGTACTGTTCTTCTGGCCGCTCTAAGTGCTTGCTGGGTACTCTGGCTCGGTGAGCGTTTGTACTCCAGGAGTGCAGCGTGCTTCTTTTCAATGACTGGAATCATCTCATCAGAGTTAGCTTCGAACCAGTCGTTCGTGTTTCTAGCTCTTCTTCCAAACACCGACAAGGCCGTGTTTTAAACTGTATCCCTCAGATGTTGCCATTTGGATGTTGCATCAATGCCCCCAGGGCCGCTGCGCAGATTTTCCTGGAGGGTCTCTCAGAACTCTTCAGCTTTCTCTGAGTTTGCCGTCTTTCTGGCGTCAATGCAGGGCCTTCCAGCAGGTTTAGAGCGGTACAGTTTCTTGGGTCTCAGCTTGAGCTTGGAGCAAACTAGCGAGTGATCTGTATGACAGTCAGCACTATGATAGCTGCGTGTCAGAAGGACGTTTTTGAGGTTATTACGCCTAGTGATTACCACATCTAGTTGATGCCAGTGCTTCGAGTGTGGGTGTCTCCACGATACTCTGTGCTGTGGCTTCGTTTGGAAGAATGTGTTTGTGATGCTCAGATTGTGGTACATGCACAGTTCAAGGAGACACGGTCCATTGTCATTCATTTTTCCTACACCGAAGTGTCCTAAGCAGGAAGGCCATGAGGCCCAATCATCTCCAACTCTTGCATTGAAGACACCTACTATGGTACACATAACTTTGCTAACGGGGAAGTTGAATATGTATGAAGCGCTATACAACTATTTCTTCATAGGAACTTCTTGCTTGCAGAAGGGAAAATGGTTTACTGAATTATAAAGCAAGAGAATGCCTTTAATAGCAACATTCTGTAACCTGACATGGAATGTAGCTTCCTTTGGAGCAAATTATGACAGAAATTAATGGAACACTCTTAACAAACCCAAAGATGATGATCAATTAAAAATAATTTCTTTAGACAATTGACCACAGCATTCCTTGGTGGAAGCTCTTACTATGCATATGTTCAGCAACGAGCAGAATGAGGCCTTGGTGTCCATGAAAAGTGCTAGGGTCTACTGTACAACAAACAACTAAACTTCATTCTGGCTACAAACTCCCACCACAACATTCACTAGTGAGGAAACAGGCCCTGCCAATCAGAACTTCCACAGTACATAGGATGATTTAGTGATGACTGTGGTACTACTTAATAATACACATTAATTGCCGAAAGCAATATAGGGGTGCCAATCTGGTTGGCTTTTAGATACTACTGCAATAGAAATGTTAATTTTTAATTAAATGCTATGGAGAAGATTCTCAGAAGGCACAAAAAACCAGTTAATTGCCCCACTTCTATCAAAAGTCAAGGAAAGTGAGGTGCTTAACTTCCATTTTATTTTTTCAGATCTCTTCCTTAGAGCATGTTCTTTCTTTTCTTTTACACATAAAGGTAAATTTTATATTGCACTTGTACCTAGAACCAAAGCACATAAGAATCCCATTGTTCTGTGTACCAGGCAATCACACAGTCATCAATAGTCCTTGTGTAACCACTCACAGGAGGACTCAAACCTGGGACCTCTGGAGCTTAGTCACGAGCCTCTACAGTTTGAACTAAAAGGAAGCTGCTTCTCAGTTAAGGTGGTAGAGAAGACTCAGTTTCTCTCTCTCTGAAAGTGTTCTAAGTGCCACTCAGTGGGATGGCGAACCACACCCAGTTGGGGTGGGGCTTACATACTTCCTCTATCTGAAGAAGCACATCACAAGCTTCAGATACCCAGTTGAAATCCTAGATGAGCCCCCCACTTGTAATGTGGAGAGCCAGGCCCTTTTGAAATGCCTTTCCCCAGGGCAATTACCCCCTTTGCCCACCCCATTGGTGGGCCTGGGGTCTGGTGGTGCTACAACACAAATACAGTTCAATGCAACCTATGTCCCAACATCCCTGCTATTCCTCCAGATCACTTTGCTGGGTTCTTATGAATAAGACCAAAATATTTCCAAAAATTAAGATACCTAGGATGTTTTGGGTAGAGTATACACATAAATAGTGGAAAGCAGAATGTAATCATGAGTGTCATTCCTAGAAGTATGTGCCTTTAGCAGTAAAAATTCATTGTTGGTTGGATTTATTCTAGGCATATGTCTTTAAGAAGCAGTTTATAAACACTATTCCTGTCTAAGAACAGTTCACAAGGGTTGCACACTCGGCTCTTTATTGAGCAGCCATATGACTTTAGCCACTCTTGTAATTATTAATGTGTGACAAGGGACTTCAACACATAATGTTACCTCAGTCAGTTATGTGAATAATATATTTGCCAATTAAAATTAAATTAAATAAGTCCTCTCATGACAGGGAAAGGGCACAGCAAATGCGGGCACAAAGGAATGGTAGACAGAGACTTCGTACAATCACACAAATAAAAGAAGAGTGAATTATGCAACTAAAGGAAAATTACTTCATTACAGAATACTAGAGGCCTTGGTTATAGCTAATTGGTCTATCACAAAGCTCAATTTTAGTCTCATATTAAACAAAAGAGATATAATTAAAAATAGGTGGCCAGTACATTAAGTACCCTTGGTCACTGACTACACGGCACATGGAGAAGGAAACATCATTGATGAGGTAGAGGGAGAAGCAAGTGTTGAAGGGAACAATGCTGAATGACTATATTGTTCTGTACCTAAATGATCACAGAATCATAGAACACTAGAATTGGAAGGGACCTTGACAGGTCATTGAGTCCAGTCCTCTGCTCTCATGGCAGGACTACATCTCTAGGACATTCCTAATAGGTCTCTCTCTAACTTGCTCTTAAATATCTCCAGTGATGGAGATTCCACAACCTCCCTAGGCAATTTATTCCAGAATACTTATACATTCATATACAATACATATGTAAAGGTATGCAGTGAAGGGGCAGGATAACCAGGCAGATATAGCTGCTTTGTGCAGCCTAGTGCCAGCAAAACATCCTAACTTACCTGGTGAATTGCTGCATAAAAGTTTCTACTCCAGGACCTCAGACCCTCTCATTAGGTAAGAATGTGAAAGACTGATGCAGGAGACAGTGACAGAATGGCAGAAAAGACCTATGGGGAGAAGCATTGAGTTACGTAAGGAGAGGCAGCCTGCTACACACAAATGACTGAAGATCTGCAGTGCCAGGATCATCCATTCCCATGGATCCTTTATTGCTCTGCATTTGGTAGACATAGCTCTTGCCCCAATATTTGTGGTTTCAGTCCAAGGCTACCTACCCACAGAAATGCCATTCCCTTGCTGTGAAACTGAACCACGCAAAATATTTGTGGGAGGATTTTCTATAGAAAGACAGACTGTAAGCTAATGTGTTTTTTTTCTTCAAATGGTTCTTTGTTCTTCTGCTGTGTCTGCTTGATTGTGAGAGATATTTTGTTTGCATTCCATTTTGCTCTACATGTTGCAGAACTTCATTTCTGTTGTATGCCTTTTATTCTTTTAAATTCTGGCATCAGTAATTTTATTTTCCCTTCCTAAAGTTTGTCAAATCACTGTTTTTTAAATCCAGACTGAATTTGTCAGTTTCCAATATCCAAAGAGAATTTATTAATCATTGCCACCATGTAGTCTGTGTATGTACTATTTATTTCATTTGAACTCTTTCATTAATATTATGTGTCTTCTGATAAATAGTTGATCCATCCCTTGCTGGAACTCAGCTTTTCATGCAAAGAAGTTTAACTATAATAAAGGTAATTGTACTCATGTAGATTTGTCTGCTACGCCTCATAACATTAGGTTTCATAGAATTTCACTTGAGGAGCATTTAAACAAAGGAAGCATTGGATCAAATTAAGGTATTGACAGGAATCGGTGATCAAGTGAAAGGTCATTTACTTGTGGAACTTAAAATACTATGAATGGAAAAAACCCACAACTAATGAGTAAAATTTATGGTTCAAGTCTCTGGTGGCTGCCATTCTGGGAAAAGCATATTTAACTTACTGAAGTTCTCCGATGGCTGAAGGCTTTTACCTTTGTTCAAGTCAGGTTTCAAACTAATACCAGTTGATTTTTACGATGAAATGCATCAAAGTGCACACTTCTGATATATGTCTTAGATGTGACAGCTATTTTGACCACATTCCAGGAATTAGCACTTCCAAGTCCCATTGAATCAATGATTTCAGGGCAAGAACATCTCTTCTGAAAACACCACCTGCAGAGGCAGAGATTGACAAAGTGATCACAATAAAAACAAAACAAAAACAAAAACACATCAGGGAAGCATGTATGCAAATGGGAAAAGGAGATGGCATCCTTCTCCCCTGGATTGTAGAAGTATTCATATTTTCACTTGAGGTATTCCTGAAACATGTTTGATTTTAAAGAAGTCTCTAAAGGTAGCAGGAGTACGCAGGGGAAAGAAAAATGGAAGATATGGGAATGGAACAAAAAGGTAGACAGGAGTTAAGTAAATGAAGTTTTAGATGTCACTGATTATCAATATCAGTGTGTCTGATAGAAATTCTTTAAGAGAAATAAAAATTTTAGAATACCCACCAAAGGAAGTCATAACTGATAAGTGGTTTGTGTTGTGGTGAATAATGTTGGATGCAGGAAGAAGAATGTATTAGGCTTTTATTTTCCCCCTAAGTGGTGTAACACCATTAAACTCTGATGCTATTCTTTCCATAAAGGCTATATTTTTATTGATCGAGGTATTAAGGTTATGTCCTTTTGGGAAAACCAATCCTAAAAATAGAGCAGAAGCATAGGATGTACATCAGAAAATGACATTCAAGAAAAAAAGCAAATAGATATCAAAAAGTTTAAGGGAAAAGGGACTGGAAATATAATACCTCAAGGGTATGAAAGTATTGACAAAACACATGGGGCTTGTTTACACTTGCCCCCAACTTCGAAGGGGGCATGTTAATCAGGGCAATGGGAAATTACTAATGAAGTGCTAAGGTGAATACACAGCACTTCGTCAGGCTAATTGTCCTTCGCGGCAACCTCAAGGTGTTAAACTTCGAAGCACTGGCATGTGTGTAAAGGCACTTGGAAGTAGCGTGAGCACTTTGAAATGGCTGCAGCTACACGCATGCCAGCACTTCAAAGTTTGACACTTCCAAGTTGCTGTGGGGGAGAATTAGTCTAATGAAGTGTTGTGTATTCACCGCAGCACTTCATTAATAATATCCCATTGTCCTGATTAACATGCTCCCTTTGAAGATGGGGGCAAGTGTAGACCCAGCCACAATGTGTGAGCTTAGTAGCTATTTGTCATGGTAATGGGAAAGGATTATTACGTAAACAACATACAGTCCTGTAGCATTTTAAAGACTTACATTTATTTACTAGATAAGGAGCTTTCATGGGTAAGGCACAATTCCTCAGATTTGGAGCAGACAATTAGAATCCAGGGTTTACAGAGAAGGGAGGGGGAAAAGGAAGGAGGGAGAAAAAGGGGGTTACCTGTCATTAACAGAACCAAGAGTAGAAGCAAATTAAGTTAGGTAGTATGTGTGCCATTCCTGCCTACATCAAAGGTGGGGAAATTGTTCTTGTAACACAAGAGATAAAGGATATCCCTGTTAAGGCCGAATTTGAAAAGTGGCACATTTGTAAATGAATATCATAGTCCACAGAGACTGATGATGACCATCACTCATTGCCAGATATCATCATCTTCCAGGGAAGCTGTGGATCCTCAAGTGGCTGATAGGCCTATCCTTGATCCTCAAGTTCTATTACAGTGAGGAGACAAGAGACTAGAGTTAGGGCCACAGAAGAATAGAGGGGAATGAAATGCACTCGTGTCTGAGACCTCTGCAATTCCAGGGAAATTATAAAATGAAATACCGATATAATCCTGCAAAGTGACTATCTGGAGAGGAAGGCAATCCCCATCCCAGATTCACTGCCATTATAACTTCAGGAGATGTCTTTTTTGAATGCACATATGGCAAGCAGTTAAGTCCTGAGAAAAAGACTTAGCCAGCTGAGCATTTGAGAGAGAAAATGCTTGGTGTCAACTTATAGCTCTTGCCCTACTTGTCCTGTGTTCCATCTCCAGACATATCCATTCCTGACATTGCAAAGGAAAGAATAAAAAACACACTCAATAACCCAGAATCCAATGGATGGTGTGTGTGCAGAGGGAAGGAGAATTCCTTTGTGGTCTTTTCTGACAGTGGCAGAAATAGAACCCAGATCTGAAGTCTCAATCCATCACTTAACTACAAGACCATTCTTCCTTCCATCACACTCTGTTATTTGTGGTGGTGGCCACAGATGATGGTTTTACATCTTTGAGTTTATTTGCATCTAAAAAGCCGTATACGCAAATGTTAGTCTTCTCGTGGAGCATACAGGTAGCTCAGTGTCATTGAAAGAATTACATTCTGTGCTGCCTACTGTTTACCATTTAGTTTTAGTGTCTCAAAATGCAGATAGCAGTAAATCATGAACTGGGCTACCCCACTGCCAATGACAGACTGTCAGCATGATCTGATGGGGATGACTCCCAGATGTCAAATTTGCACTGTTTGAACTGACACACCAGTGTGTGCTTGAAGCTTTTATTTTAGAATTTTTCACATTCAGTTTCCAACTTTCAGTTCAGAACTGCTTTAGCATTTTAGTCTTCCATACTCAACACATGACCTGTACCTGTGATGTAATAAGCATGGCTTCAATCCCTGTGCAATGATTACATTCCAGAACTTCATCATTGGTAATTTTATCATATAATTTAATGCATGAATATGGCATGCAGAGGTCAATGACTATTATGTAGAAATTTAATGTAAAGCCTGTAGCAGGTCCAGGCTTTACACCAATGCAAATAATGTAGCACTCACACTTTATAGATTTAACTTGGTTTCAAGCTTAATACCAAATTGCTACCCAACTCTGCTTTATAGTCTGCCAATTGATGAACTATCTTCAATGAAACGAAAAAGGAAAAAAACAGTCTTGTAGCACTTTGCAGCCTTATGATATAATTTATTAGGGGTTGAACTTTCGTGGGAAAGACACACTTCTTCAGAATTGGATGAACGATATGACTTGTCTGCCCTTTCTCTATAGTAAGATAATTAGACCATAGACTACCCAGGTAACAGAAGTCCAATGGCACTTAGCTCTGTGCTGCTGATGGTAACATTTGGTTTCATGTAGGGCATCCACCTTTTTAAAATGGATTGTAAGTCCTGCTTAATATTCAGTGATCAAAATAAGTGAAACAGAACACAATGCATACAGACTTGGCTAAGCTTTGCATATGAAATAGCATGTTGGTGAGTATTTCTGATGAAATTTAATAATTGAAAAATCTCGGGCTTACTGATGGCACCAAAGCTTTTAGCCAGGACAATAAAGACAGTTTATTTCTGTAAATTGGCCTGTATCTTCTGGGCTACAAATATATTCTTTTCCTTGGCTTAAAGCTGCATTGCGACTCTGGCAACAGTTGATTACCCATGTTGTGTATCAGTTGTTCAAAGCATATTCTGGTCCAAATTTTTCCAGTGAGAAGTGTTCTCCCAGGCTACATCTACACTATAGCGATCTGTCAATAGAAGTTACTGTCGGAAGATATCCTCCAATAAAACTTCTGTTAACAGACCGCAGCCACACACAAAGAAGATCACTTTGTTGATCTGTTCTGCTAACAGTGGCCAGACTGCTCAGCCAATCTCTTGACAGAATAGCCATCTGCAAGCACAGCAGATAAGGCTGCCTGGTGACCCGAAAGCCCCGTCTGTTGACAGAGGGCCCCCACAATTTTTTTTGTCAACAGATGCTGTTGAGAAAGGCATTCTACCTCATGGGGGAGAGGCAGAACTGTGTTAACAAAAGTGACAAGTTCTATCAACAGTATGTCAACAGAACAGATGTTTAATGTGCACACTGAGTTTCATCAACAGAACTGGGTTTTTAGCAACAAAACTCTCAAGTGTAGATGTAGCGCCAGAGATTAACAAAGATCCCACAATAGTTAGTATGGTTAACTTTTCAATCTTTTCCTTGTATATGGTGACAGTTCTGGCATCTAAAGTCTTGGACTACACCTTCAGTAGTTCATGCACTGAGAATAGCTCATGCAATCCCTTCAGCATGGTCTCCCTCTGTACTTGTGTATTTCTGCAGGAATGCCATTCAATCTGGGAGCCCCGCAGTTCTTCCTGGTACTGATCCCTGCATTCATCTCATCAATAGAAAAATCTATGTCCATGTTGCCATTACATGTTGGCTGAGTGAATTACTACTGCAGTTTTGGCTGGTGAGTTCTAAAGATCATTGAAATGCTGCTGCCATCCGTGAAGTATTTCTCATTTAACAGCGTTAGGAAATCTATTCTCTTAAAAAGGCATTGTAGTGGATCACATCCATCTTTCAAAGCAGCAGAGAGGTCTTCGGTCACATGGCAATCAGATAGTTCTGAATTTTGTCTGGCTTAGCATACCACCATTGATTCTACATGAAAATAGGATACAAGAATTTTGATGATTTAAAGATAAGTTCTGAGAAGCAAATATTTGCCCATGGATGAATGAAGCGATAGTCAGGAAAAAAAAATCTCTCTTTTCCCCTGAACACATCTAAAGACATTGCAAAATGCAGACTCTCCAGCAACATGGTTTGGTATCTTTAATCTATTTTTATTGCTCAGAAGTGCACAAATTTGTTTTGCATGTTGAAAAGTAGTTAATATTTTGCTACTTATGGGGGGAGTGCATGTTAAAATACAGATTTTCCTGGCAGAATACTAGACATGATGATGCACTGATTTGTGTTTGGACTAAGTTAGACCTGTGGAAAAGGAGCTATTTCTCTGCTTTGGTTTCCATCTAATAAATACTTAATATATAGCTTGAAGGTTCATGGGCAGGAGCCTATCCACTTCTAGGACTCCCGAAAATAATATTAAATAATAACTAACTAAACCAGAGGACCTGAAGGAGAGTGAAAATATATGCAACATATCCACTGAAAGCTGTGCTCCTTAATAGGATGCATGTCTCTTTGCACAGATGCGGGAGCACATGTGCAGTGTTTCAGTGATAGGAAAGAGATACCAGAGCCGAGTAGATACTGGCCTTCAAGAAGCTTTGTTGCAGGGAGATAAAAGCCTGACAAAGTCCCAGTTTATTACAAGAAAACTAAATAAGGTTTAGATTATTACATATGAAAAGAAAAGTTTTCCAAATTATACATATTATCCACAGACATGGGTACAATTCCTCATTTATCAATAGCTCAAGGCCATAACATATCAAATGACCTATTAAAATTACATAACATAACTTTATACTAATGGAACCACTGTAGAAACCTATTGTTTTCCACTGCAGGAAACTATTTCTGAAAAGTTAAATTGCCAAATTTAACTTCCAGGTTAAATTAATGATAATGAGCTCTATTAAGGCTTCATTCTTTAGCTCCAGATTGAGTTACAAACAAGACTTATTAAGATAAATTACAATGAGGGCAAGAAAGATAAGCCCCAAAAGGTATTTCAAAGAATTCTGATGCTACTTCATTTGCATAGCTCCTGATCCAAGAGAATAGGGTTAGCAAAAATCTCCCTTTCCATGCACCAGACACAGAAAGGGCAATCCTAATAGCCTCTTCATACAATCGCTGCCTTGGAGGGATCACTAGATCACACATGCTGCAAAACCACAGGGTCTAGTTTTTAATACTTATGTTTAGCTCTAATATGATGATAGCTGACTATAAAGATCACACACACACACACACACACACACATTTATTTTACTTTACTGTATATTTGCATTGTTATTAAACATTAACTTGTGATGATACAAGTAAGAAATGGTATTTTCATAGAAACATGCTTTAAAAGTACTGACACTGCAATGAAAATTCAGGGCCCAATGAAAGTGTAGGAAAATTCTTGTAAGGTCAGTTGGATGAGCTATGAAAAAAGATTAGCCCAGATTGTTTTAGTGAAGTTTTAGGTCAGGCTGGATTTTGTGCAGTTACAGCATGCTTTTCCCATCAAACCTTCAGTTCTGCATCGGTGTGAAACTCAGATTGGATTTTTGTTGTTGTTTTGAAAGGTGGTAATTGTCCTGCTCCAGATTGAGCTGAGCTACTTAAGAGATCCAGCAAATCAAGAAATTGTTATTGTTTCCAGTGATAAACACTGGATGCTAGGAACCCTAAGACTCCTCATCTGCTCTAATGCAAGCTTCCTGTGTGATTCTGGACAAGCCACTTAACATTTGATACTCCTCCTTTGAAAGGGAATTAATAAATACTTCCCTCTCTCTGTCACTATTCCCTCTTTGGGACAATGGAAATTAAAACAACATCTAAACTCCTTTCAGATCCTCAGTCAGAGAGCATTATGGAAATAAACTACATTACATTTTGTAAGGTCAAAATATGGCTGGAGAACTGATTGCATCTGATGAAGCAAGTCTTTGCACATGAAAGCTTATGCTCCAAAATAGCTGTTAGTCTATAAGGTGCCACGGGTTTCTTGTTGCTTTTAAAGATACAAATTAACTCAGCTACCCCTCTGATACTGATTGAAAGAGTTTCCATGAACAGCTGTTACCTTATATTATGTGTGTGTGGTGATGAGTTGATTTTATACTAGCCAAGGAGAGATGTTGAGAAGTCATGCAGAAATAAGAATTTTCCAGTACTTTTCCTTTAGTTTGTCTGATCATGAAAAGAAGCATGGCCCTAAGTGGTGCTTTTTTCTCCACATAGTCCCTGGATTGTGAGGATGTTGTTAAAGGGGATGGAAAGAACCACACATCTACACAGCATTATGGATTTGGTTCACTTCTGTACTGCTCAGGGACCTCGAACAGGAAATATGACTATGCAGGTCACTTTTTCAATGAAGTTAAATATCATTCAGTTTACTCTGAGGTGTCTCCTACACTCATTTATAAGCATTTAGGGGTAATTTTACAATACCCCGAGCAGATAAATTGCCCAAGAACCTTAAATAATCAAAGCAAAACATTTTTAAAGGTCATATGTGATTTAAAATAATATTTAAAGCGATCAAGAGTAGTCAACATGGACACATTAAGGGAAAATTGTGCCTAACCAATCTGATTAGCTTCTATGACGAGGTAACAGGCTCTATGGACATGGGGAAGTCAGTGGATGTGATATACCTTAACTTCTGCAAAGCTGTTGATACAGTCTCCCACAACATTCTTGACCATAAGATAAGTATGTATTAGATCCATGGACTATAAGATGGATAGAAAGCTGGCTTGACACTCAAGCCCAATGGGTAGTGGTCAATGGCTCAACATCTGGATGGCAGTCAGTTTCAAGTGGAGTGCTGTAAGGCTCGGTTTGGGGCCAGTGTTATTCAACATCATTATTAATGACCTGGATGAAGGACTGGATTGCATATCAGCAAATTTGTGGATGGGCACTAAGCCAGGGGGAGAGATAGCTACATTGGACGGTAGAGATGGGATCCAGAGTGACCTGGATGAATTGGAGGACTGGGCCAAAAGAAATCTGATGCAGGTCAACAAGGAGAAAGTATAGAGACATGTGCTTGGGATGGAAGAATCCCAAGCATTGTTATAGACTGAGGACCAACTGGCTAAGCAGCAGTATAGTGTAAAGGGACCTAGGGGTTATGGCGAATGAAAGGCTGGATAGGAGTAAACAGTATGCTCTTATAGCCAAGAAAGCTAAAGGCATATTAGGGTGCATTAGGAGGAGCATTGTGAGGGGATCTAGAGAAGTGGTTGTTCCCCTCTATTCGGCAGTGGTGAGGCCACATCTGGAATATTGTGTCCAGTTTTGGGCCCCCAGTATAAAAAGCATGTGGATGTTCTGGTTCAGGTTCAGTGGAGGGCACCAAAAATGATTAAGGGGCTGGAGCACACGACCTATGAGGAAAGAGAGATTTGGGCTTGTTTAGTTTACAGAAGAGAAGAGTGACGGGTGATTTAAATAGCAGCTTTCAACTTCCTGAAGGGGAGCTCTAAAGAGAGGATGGAGAGAAACTATTCTCCGTTGTGTCAGATAGCAATGGTCTCAAGTTAGAGAAGGAAAGGGATTCTTTTTCATGAACAGGGATTGCTGGGAAAAGACGGGATTCACCTCACAAAGAGAGGAAAGAGCACCTTTGAGGGCAGGCTTGCAAACCTTAAACTAGGTTCTTCGGGGGAAGGTGACACAAGCCCTGAGGTAAGTGGGGAAGGAGGAGGGAACAATCAAGTGGGTTTCCTGGGTGAAAAGGAGAAAGTGGGCCAATCAGCCCCTTCTCTAAGATGCTTATACACGAATGCCAGAAGCCTGGGGAACAAACAGGAAGAACTGGAGGCAATGGCACAGTCAAAGAAATATGAGGTGGTTGGAATAACGGAGACTTGGTGGGACGATTCGCATAACTGGAGCATTGTCATGGAAGGTTGTAAACTGTTTAGGAAGGACAGACAGGGGAGAAAAGGAGGAGGAATTGTGGTCTATGTGAGGGAGCAGTATGATTGCTCAGAGCTCCAGTATGATGGAGGAGAAAATCCAATTGAGGGTCTTTGGGTTAAACTTAGAGGCGGCAATATGAGAGGTGATGTTTTAGTTGGTGTCTGCTATACACTGCCAGATCAGAGAGATGAGATAGATAAGGCTTTCTTCAGGCAGCTAAGTGAAGCGTCAAAATCCCAGGCCCTGGTTCTCATGGGAGACTTTAATCATCCAGGCATTTGTTGGGAGACCAATACATCAGCACACAGACAATCCAGGAAGTTTTTGGACAATGTTGGGGATAACTTCTTGGTACAAGTGCTGAAGGAACTGACCAGGAGCCGTGCGTAACTTGACCTGCTGCTCACAAACAGGGAAGAACTAGTAGAAGAAATAGAAGTGGGGGGAAACCTGGACTGCAGCGACCATGAGATCATAAATTTCAAGATCTGGACAAAAAGAAGGAAGGTGAGCAGTAACATACAGACCCTTGATTTCAGGAGAGCAGACTTTGACTCCCGGAGAGAACTGATGAGCAGGATCCCTTGGGAAACGAAGATGAAGGGGAAAAGAGTTCATGAGAACTGGCAGTATTTTAAAGTCTTACTGAAGGCACAGGAACAAACCATCCCGCTGCATAGTAAGAAATGCAAACATGGTAGGGAACCGGCTTGGCTTACCGGGGAAATCCTTGGTCAGCTTCAATTAAAAAAGGATGCATACAAGAAATGGAAACATGGACAGTTGACTAAGGAGGAGTATAAGCATATGGCTGGAGAATGCCGGGCAGCAATCATGAAAGTGAAAGCACGGTTGGAACTGCAGCTGGCAAGGGATGTGAAGAGTAACAAGAAAAGTTTCTACAGACATGTGAACAATAAAGAGGTTATCAGAGAAGGTGTGGGGACGTTACTGGATGAGGGAGGTAACCTAGTAACAGATGATACAGGAAAAGCTGAAGTACTCAATGCTTTTTTTGCCTTAGTCTTCACGGACAAAGTCAACTTCCACATGACGGTCCTAGACAATGTAGTATGGGAAGGTAGAGGGCAGCCATTGGTGGGGAAGGAAAAAAGTTCTGAGCTAACTAGAAAAACTAGATGTCCTTTATATAAATGAGGTGAATGTACATTATATCAGCAGGTGGTTCTGCCTATGACATCTTTAGAGATGCTTTTATCTCAGAAAGATATTTTTTATCAATTTCTAAAAGAAAATTTGAAATGTTGTTTCCTGTATGAAGAAATATACTATCTTAGATATAGAAGGGATATGCTTAACCACAGAAAAATGATGTATTTTCCTATAAAAATCAAAATCAATGACTATAGCTGAAGGAGGGAATTTAATCTTACTGTCCCTTTTATTTTCATCTTACTTCCTGCTCACTGCTTTCTGCTTTTTCCCCCTTTTAAACAAGCTCTTTATTTTGACAGCTTACTTTCAAATTCTTTTCCTCTGTGTGAGGTGATGGAAAAAATATACATTTCTATGTAGATTGGTGTCTCGTCTCAGAGGTACAAATGTAGGTGGACAGTCTGTCAATACCGATGTATAATTACATATTAAAGGTCTGATTCAGGTCAATAAGGGCCTTTTCTTTTCCTTGAAGAGGACCTGAATTGAATCCTGGTAGCATATATGGTTCAAGATTATGTTCTATAGCATCTGTTGAAGAATCAGCATTCATATAATCAATTCTATGAATAACTCAGTAGATATTAAGCAGTTCTGCTACATGAGAAGAAGGCAAATCAGTATAGTTCTGCAGGACTTGGTTCCGTGGTCAGTCTTCATAACCAGAACTGGAAAGGAGGGAGTGAATGGATATTTTACCCACTCCTGAGGATATGATTCCTGGGTTCAAATATACTACCTAGTTCTCTGCATAGGATGCCAGTAGGCTCCAGCCAATTCCACCCCCAGCCAGTGGGGCCAAGAGCCACAGTGGGCCCTGGGGTCAGGTGGGAGAGGGACCTGGCTCAACCTCATGGGGAAGGCACAGAGCAAAGGGTGGAAGGGGTGGGGCCTATGTCAGTCAGTGCTTCTAGGTTCCCCCCGACCCCGCCAGAGCTGCATGGAGTGGTGCATCAGCACTGCTGTGATGTTTCGAGGAAGCCCCTGTGCAACTGCCCTATTTGCTGCCCTCTTTGGCAGTGGACCTGGCACCATCCATACTGTCTGCTTCCTTAAGCTTTGTTCAGTGTCTGAGTCAGGATACTGTGGAGTCATTTATGTTGTTGGGGGACTTACGATAAGTATGAATTTTCAATTATTTGAAACCATGTGTACGTACAAAGAAAACCATGCACAAACAGCAGTTTAGGAAAGCTGACAGTTATAAAAATGAAATATATTAGGGAATATGGATAGAAATGTTGTGGTAAAATGCATAGACACTTAAAACATTTAAATAAATCAGCCTTAAGGTGTCAGTCGAAATTCACCCTCATAAAATCTAAACAGATAAAAAGGCTAGAAAGAGCAAAGTGATAAAATTAGGTTGTGAAAAGGGTTGACATGGTAAAAACATTGACAAAGGCAGTGTTTTGTAAGAGAAGGGGGGGAAAGATACCAAATGTCACTTTCCACTCACCCCCCCAATGGAATTTATTTCCTAACTGTTGATGCATACAAAGAGCAAAAAATATGAAATTGATAAATTTGTTTTTAAAATATAAACTTTGAATCTGTGTTTCTGGTAGAAAATGGCAGAGAACACATATCAGTGGTTACATTTGCAGGGGGTAGCAAAGATAGATCTGTTTTGTGCGCAGAAATTTAGACACTTTTAGGCACGTGAAATCCAAGACTAACATAAGATGCACCCCGTCAGTTTTTAAGGCAACAGCATAAATTGGTAAAGGAGTTGTCGATGCATGGAACTACAGATCCAGGCCAGTAATATAGCGTGCAGTTGGGTATTTTTGTGGTTTAACAGGATCTCCAGATAGTACAGTGATGGCTTCATTGACTCTACACTATCCTTTCCCAACCTCCTTTGGCACAGGGTGCATATTGGGTATGTGACTTATGCTTTCTTGCAGTTTCTAGCCTGGGTAACAGCCTCAGGGGCATGTTACAGCAGAGAATAGGTCAGAGCAGTTAGGTTAATGATAAACAAAATTATTCATTCTGTCTTTAATCAGTGGCTAACTACCAAGATGATTTGCAACATATAATTTCCTAAATTGATTAAATAGTTGAGCATAATCCACACCACATGGTAAGGGTGATTTTATGACTGATAATGGAAAACACATGATAGAATACTCATAATATTGGATTAAGCCTTCAGGAAGGCTGTGCTTGCTGAATGCTGTCTGATAGCCATTTTACCCTCAAATACAAATTTCCTGAAAATATATTAAAGGACATATGAACAATTCTGTTGAGGTGTGCAGTATGAGGTCTATTTATTAATGTGTATTTTGCACAAGGGAATTTTGTAACTAGCTGTGAAATATAACTGCACATTGAAATATTACATTTTCTTTACACAGGAAGCTTCTTTGCAGGTGTTTATAGCTAACATAACTGATTGTCTCATTTGCTTTTAACTCATTATGGTGTGTCCTAATGTTTCTTATTCAGGACAACATCATTTCAATTCAGGTATTTTTAATGAACCTATGTTTCTCCTTTCTGGGCTTGTGGGAGCTATACCTCCTTACAGCTCCACAGGACTCCAAGTATAGATACTGCTTGCTGGGTTCATTAGGATTCAGTAAAATGAAGTACTAAAATTTTATAGCTACAAAGATTGGGTCACCTTCTTATAGTTAGAGTGGTGGAATATGTGTGTTACATATGTGGCATGAAATGAAAATTCACATGCTACATTTATTTTCTGACAGAGACTAAAGGCATTCTGTGCAAAATTCAGAATTTGTTGAATTTTGGGCAGAACAAGCAAATGAAGCACCATTTCTTTACTGATTTTCAAGTAGCTCCATAGCATTATGCTATACTTTTTCTTCTTAGACTGCAGGTAAAATGAGGAATTAGCATACCATGTCAAGCACTGGTTCACCCAGTCCAGTATCCTGTCTCAAACAGTACTACCTTCTATTTGAGATGCTACAGAGCAAATTCAATAACCCCATCATGGACAGTTGTGGCATATTCTGCTCATAACCATATTTTTATTCTAATTACAGTTTGCATCTGGGTAATCCCACATGTTTATTCATTCTAGTGCAACTGTAGATAATTTCAGTATACATTATGTTTCCTAATACTTAGTAATACCAAGAGAGTTAGCGTATGAATCCTTACTCCCCATTATCACCTTGTGGTGGTGAGTGGGCTTGTGTGTTTCACTGAGACCAAGAGGTATGCCATTGGGAGTCTTATGCTCCCCGCAGCATCAGCCCTGGTGGCAAGGTCAAGGGGGAGGGGCCAGATGAAGAACGAATCTAAAAGTCCTCAATGGGAGAAGAGGCAGAGGATAGCAATGGTAATGCTGCCACGGCTGTGAAGTGGGATGAAGGTCGCAGTGGATAGGAGACTCCCAGTCATCATGGGTCCCATGCCATTGGACCTGAGCCTTCTATCCATCAAGAACCATGGGGTGGCTGCAGTGCAACAGTTCCCCCATGTTTAAAAAAAGAAGTCATGCACTGCTGTCTTCATCTGCACACTACTCTCCTAAACGTAAGTCCCATGACAACTGGTAAATGGTAAAAGGAGCAGAATTATGAAATCTGGACCAATATGTAAGTGGTGGATAGATGTATCAGTTGTTCCATCTTGAAGTCAGGTGATAGAACAGTCCAGCTGCTTCATCCATGACCGAACAGCCCCATGTAGGATCTGCTCTGCTCATCTCAAGGGTAGAGGGATAGAAAAGGTTCCCTAAACATAGCTTACTTCAACCCTCCTGACTCTATAACCACATCTAATGGGTAAACCTCTATACAGTCAAAATCAAACAGTAATCTTGAGAACATGGAATATTCAGACTCCAGTGGACAACCCAAGACACACAGCAATTGTTGCCCATAAGCTGCGATCATTCAACATTGATATAGCTGCCCTTCTGGTCTATGGATTTCTCCCAGAAGGACAGCAAAAAGGAAGGCAGTGGAGGGTACACATTTTTCAGGAAAGGAACCCCAAAGGAAGAAAAATGAATTAGTGGAGTAGGATTTGCCATGAAAAAAAGAGCTAACACAGAAGAAGAAAGTGTATGAACTATGCAAAAAAGTATTTCCTCTTCTCTGCTAAAGTCTGCTATTAGTCATAATCCTCATAGTTTCTCTTCATGTCAAAATACTTCCATGCCTGTATTCATTTGTTCTCTCTCTGGACCTTCTTTATTACACAAGCTAGGTTTAAAATCCCCCTTTTCACGTAACATGGATCATTCAAGAGGTACAGATTTCAGCAATTATATTTATTTCACCCACTGTCTTTCTTGTCTTGGAGCAGACAACATCTTTGTCAAGCCTGATTTGGAACTGTCACTTCCAAAATCGACACCTCTGGTGCTGAGCAATACTGGCAGCAGCTGTGTTAGCAAGTAGTGTGACAACCAACTCCTGATTGACCCAAAGGAGGCTGAAGTGGAGACCTTCAAAGCAAAAAGCATAACTGCGATAGCCTGACCTAAAGCTCTTTAACTGATGTGTCACAGCTTCATGTCCTCTCAGATAAGGATAGAGAGGGATCCATAATACACACCTATGGTTTGCGGGACCAGTCAGCCCAAAAACACCCTTGGAGCCTTACTCCTCTTCTCTGGTTCAGTTTGCCTTTGATGAACATTCCTCAGAAGAAGATACCCTATTCATTTATACAGTAGTCCTTCAAGTTAGACAAGGGTTGCATTCCCATGCACCCTCATTAAGTCAAATTCCACATATGTCATGGTGTGGGGGGGGCGTTCCCTGGTAAAATGCACATTCTGCAGCTGGGGAAGCTGCAGGAGCACCTGGAGGTCCTTTTGAAAGGTAAGTCTTTTGATTGGGGGAGCAGTTGGGGAGGGTTAGATCTGCAGGGTGGTGGAGTTGAACCAGAGCCATATGTGCATGGGGGGAGAGTTACGGCTGGGGAGGTTGAACTGGGACCAAAGGGGGCAGGTGAGCCAGGGGGAGGGGCAATGGGTTTTTTTAGTTGCACTAAGTCATGTTAGTGAGAGCTAAGTGCAACTCTAAAATTGCATATTTGAGGGTTTACTGTATTGCACAGTGACAAGTCAGCCATCTGAGCTTTAAGAACCAGTGAATATTGGTGTTTAAAAAGAAAAAATAGATATTAGTGGAGGAAGAAAATCATGGACTTATTTTTCACCCTCAGTAAATATTTCAGTGAAGTTTCTGACACTCTTATAAAGCATAATAATTTGCCAAAGAATAAGTTACTTTATACAAAAATTAGAGAGAACTAATGACAACTTCATTGGACATCTGGGCAGGTGTCAAGGATGGTCTCCTCTGACACTCTGGCTATGTCTGGACAAGAGGGTTTTGTTGTCAATGTGTTCATTGTGTCAACAAAAGCCACAGTGTGTCCAGATTCCAAAGGGGTTTTCTGTCAATGGTAAGTTGACAGAATGCAGCACTTTTGTCAACAGCTGTATCCCACTCACTAAAAGGAAAAAAACACCTCTGTAGAAACAGATCAGTCCAAGAGCTGATCTGGACATTTCGGGGGGCCTTCTGTTAACAGAAAGGACTTCCAGGACACTGGCTAGCCCTGCATGCTGTGCTTCCGGTTGGCCATTTTTCCAATAGCAGCAGTCCGGCCGCTCTCTGTTGACAGAGCAGATTGGTCTTTCAATCTACACTGAGGTCAGGCCATGATCCATCAACAGATTTTTTGTCACAAGACAGTATCTTCTGACAAAAACTTCTGTTGACAAATCACTGTAATCTACACATAGCCTCTGCGTGCAGAAGTGGAGGAGCGCAAAAGACCTTGTCTCTAAAGGCTTCTGCTTAAAAGTTTCCCAAAGTCACAGATTCCCTAACCCTGGGAGGTAGCTGCCAATGCCCATGGGAGAAAACTCCCTTTAGAGTCCAAGAAGGTACACTTGGGATGTCTCTGTGGGGTAACCCCAAGCTTTTAATTCTCCTTTTCGAGAGACACTGGAAATAAAGAAAATTAGCTGCAATCTGATAGCTGACCTTTCTGTCTCAGGCCTGACTATACACAGACCCTTCTTTAGAGCACAGGAATCGAAAAATTGCCTTTAAGAAAACAAAAGGTAATTTATTAACAAACAATAAAGTATACCAGAAAAGTGATAAAACATACTAAAAAAGGCAGATAATTAGCAGAAAATTATTTCCCTGGGATTCATCTTACAAGCTGCAGTGTAGAGGGGGCAATATATCAGCCAGTCTTAGAAGTCCCATACCAAGCCCAAAAGAGATATAAAAAAATAACTCGATTGCCTCTAACTAAACATTTCCTCTCTACTTACATATTTGTATACCCAGGTTGCATTGTGGCATGAATACTTACTGGATTCATCAAGCCTGCTCAGATTAAACATCTTGGTCTCTCTGCTCTGGCTAGACAGAACAAAAGACCTCACCAGTAACTGCTTCAGTTGAAAAGCTCCTTTTCTTGCCATTGGCTCATTGGGTTGCTTGCTAATAGAGAACCCACTCTCTCTGGGATTAACCCTTTACAGGCATTCATTAATGACAGACTTCACAGAAATGGCAGACTAAAGTCCAGAAAGCCTACCTTCTTTTGTCCAGAAAGCTTCCTTCTGTCCCGTCACCTGCCTTTTCTCCTTCTTGTGCTGTCTGTATTTTAATCTCCTTCAGGGTAATTGGATTTTCATGTTATGTATAGTAGGTATTAGCTTGCACTGTTAGCAGAGATTATGATAATAAAAATTGGATAAAAACCTTGAGAATGTATTAGACAACCAGGCTTACCATGAAAAGGCCAGACCTTTGGCCTAGCTCCCCTTCCCTCCACACTGCTCAAGAAACTCAAAAGGGGATTTATGCTGCCTTTTCCTGCAGAAGAGGGGAGTTAGGAGCACACAGTTCACCAGCTGCCCAGTCCATTTGGACATCATATTAATCCTATGGAACCATTTTAGCCAGAATAACTAAGAGCAGCCCTGAGGCTTATGATCAGTTCATCTGAGGAAAGAGTCCAAAGCGTACACTCTAATGACGGAGTCGCTACTGATACCTCCTTGCTACTATTTTATGTTTATCTTTACAGAAACAGCTTAGAAGCTTACTGGTTGTCTTGGGATTTGAACACTAGCTCCAAGCCCCACTTATAAATCCTGTTATACCTGCAATGAAAAGCTAGAATGACTAAACATTTGAAGTTAAAATCTATATGGAAGGTAGATGGATTCTTCTGTCCATTTCTGACTTCCTAAATAAACCTCACCTATTGTTCTAAATATGTGGTAAATGTGAACTGAAAAGAAATATTTTTAAAATGATGATCTAGTAAGAATTCAACAAACAATAACTCAGTTTTGTATAACTTGAGTGTGATGATCTTCTGTACCAAGAGCCGCCATATCACACCTAAAAGTTATTCCACACTGAGAGCAGTCCTGGCAAGTCTTTTGAATTTTATCACCACATTAGCTGTAATTTGAGGTTACTCAAGTGGTTTCTTTAATGGAAATTCTAATGGGATCTGACAATCCAGCAGCCAAATTGTACTCTGACGCATTGTTAAAAAAAGTAACATTGATGCCTTATTGGACTTCTGGGGCAAAGATTGGAAAGTTAAATTAGATCTGAGCCCCTGGTAGAGTCATGTTTGAAACCTCACTGACACCATTCAAACTGAAATTCAGCCATCAGGAAAAATTGCCATCTTTATTGGATCCCAGTGAAAGTGTAAAGATGCTGGCAAGGAAGGCTTTAACTTGCCAGCAGTCACACCAGCATGCACTATTACACTTGGTTTTTGGCACATACTGTTAATGTGTGACTTGAGTAAGGGAAGTTAGTCACAAGGTTAATAGAAAAGTTATTCTGAAGGTGGATTTTATAAATGCTTTTATCTTGTGCAGTGCAAATGAACACAAGTTCTTACTTAGTGAAGTGAAGTGCAAAAGCAAGCTGTTTACAAACCAGAGTTGTAGTCAAAGATCTTATGATGCTGTTTCCAAGTGTAGGGGCACAAATGATGGTCTAGGGTGTTTTAATGTCAAGTGTGGAAAGAAAATAGAAGAAAAATGTTTTTCAGGATAAATTTATGCACAATTTTTCTAACAGGAAGATATTAATGTAGTCCTTTTACTAGTGATCTTAGCATTCAAAGCATTAATGAGGTGTATGCCAGAAATAATTGGGACAAATTGAAGTACTCCTTAGAGGCTCACTTCTGAACACTATCACACCAGTGTAAATCAACATAGCTCCATTAAGTCACTGATGTGCCTTCTTCTACAAGGCAATATGACTTTGGTTCACCAATCAGGCTCTTGTTCACAAAAATCTCAGTGTAAAATGAAAAGCATTGTTTTGGTGCATTTGAGCAAAGGAAATGGATGGCATTCCATGGTATGCCAAAATGTAGCACCGGTATCAAAGTTACTTTTTCCACAAGAAAGCGTTCTCTCCAAATATGCAATCTACTCCCAGGGTTATCACATGTGTCTCAGTTTAGATTTTGAGCTCATGAATGAATGTATCCGGCACCTCATTGTAAAGCCTCAGCTACGACCAGGACACAGGCCTGTGGTCAGAATTCAGTGGCTCCCAGGTGAGCTAGTTTTCAAAATCACACAGGAGCGAATGAGATTCACGCTGCTCAGGGCATGAATAACTACAATAAAACATGGCTGGCCCATGTCAGCTGACTACGCTTGTGGGGCTTAAGCTGCAGGCTGCACAATAGCAGTACTGATGTTCAGGTTTTGACTGGAGATCAGGCTCTGGGAATGTGTGACAGGTTGTCTACTCTTCATACTAAGCCTGGGCTAATCTTTTTTCTAACTATATGTGAATCAGTCTGACTTGGGGCAAGTACTCAGAACCTGGGCCTACGACCCTACTAGGGTATGGATCAGAACCTGACTCCTGTTGAGATGTGGGTCGATCCTTTGTCAATTTGCAATACTGATGAAATTCAAGGTGCAGACTTCAGTCAGAAGACTTGTATAGTGTAGCATGGTCAAGACGCAGGCTTTGTGTGCAGTGTACCAATAATCTCTCAGTGTTTCAACCACCATGGGCTCAACACCATTGGTGTTCAAAGCTTCCCTCAGTCTTTCCCTATCCAGTGCAGAGTGGCTATTTTCTGTAGACTAGATCTGCACCAATTTACTATATCAACCCATTCTCTGTGTGGTCTGCCTCTCCTATTTGAAGCACCCATTATGCTAAATACCAGGGTTGACTTTTCATTCTGCAGACTTGCCAGAATAGCTGTAACTTCCATTGTATAGTCTTCTGCCGCCTTCTTTTTCACCTGTATACTCCTATATCATTCCTCAATGGTAACCTTCTGCATCCATCCTATTCACAGTATCTTTCCATAACTCCTCTTGAGCACCAATATCCTTCTTTTTGAATCATTCATTATCAACCATGTCTCACATCCATACAACATGTTGCTGACTATTCATGTTCTCAAGACGCTCAGCTTCATTCCTAAGATAATCACTTTGCTTTGCCTCTCACTCATTTCCACGATTCTAGTCGCTATTTCCTTGTCACAGATCATAGCTGTGTCTACACATGCACGCTACTTCGAAGTAGCAGCACTAACTTAGAAATAGCGCCCGTCGCGGCTACACGCGTCGGGCGCTATTTCGAAGTTAACTTTGACGTTAGGCGGCGAGACGTCGAAGTCACTAACCTCACGAGGGGATCGGACTAGCGCCCTACTTCGACGTTCAACGTCGAAGTAGGGACCGTGTAGATGATCCGCGTCCCGCAACGTCGAAATTGCCTGGTCCTTCATGGCGGCCATCAGCTGGGGGGTTGAGAGACGTTCTCTCCAGCCCTTCAGCTCACTGGTGGCCGCATGGAGCGGCCCCTTAAAGGTCCCCTCCCCCTCCCTTCCTCTGCAGGAAGCTGAGGGAACGTGCAGGCTGTAGCCTGCACACGCGGCCAGCCTGCACCACCCTCAGCCCCACACAGCTGCGATGGCTGGCCGGTAGCCCCACCAGTGCCCCCAGGGAACGCCCCCCCAAGGGGAGACAGGGCAGCCAGGCTGGCAAGCAGCAGCGGGGCCCTTCCTGGACGGAGGCTGAGCTGTGGGACCTGCTGGGGCTCTGGAGCGAGGAGGAGGTGCTCCAGGTAATGGGGAGCAAGAGGCGGAACGCGGATGCGTTCGCTCGGCTGGCCGACGGCCTGGCTGCCCGGGGTCACCCTGCCCGCACTCCTGACCACGTCAGTAGTAAGGTCAAGGAGCTGCGGCAGGGTTACTCCCGGGCCCGGGATGCGGCCAGCCGATCTGGGGCCGCCCCTGTCACTTGCCCCTTTTACGGGGAGCTCAGGGACATCCTGGGCTCCCGGAACACCTCCTCCCCTCCGGCCACGCTTGACACCTCGGCTGACGAGCCCCAGCAGGCCCTGCAGACAGAGTCCGCCCCGGAGGCAAGCCCCGCACCCCGGGGGCCCCCCCCCGGAGGCCACCCCCGGGACATCGCGGCAGGAGGAGGAGGAGGAGGAGGAGGGGGGCTCCTCCTCTGCAGAATCCGGGCTGCAGATCCTCCTCCTGCCATCCCGGAGCAGCAGCAGGGCCTCCGCCCCCCAGGGATCTCCGGACCGTGGGAGTGGACCGACAGGTAGGTACCCCCCTCTGGTGGACACCCCTGGGCTTGAGGGGCTGAGGTAAGAGATATGTGTCCAGGGCTTCCCAACATGCTCACATGGCCATGGCCCCAAGGACATCAGGGCCATGGCCCTCACAGCACTGCATCCATCAGCCCCTGACCCCCCGCACCCTGCATGAGAGTGCCATGCCCCATCCCCGGGCCGGGGGGAGCGGAACCTCGAGGGGCCCCCGGGAGGAGGGGGTGGGACACCCCGCAGCAGCAGCATGTGATGGAGTGGGGGGAGTGACAAAGGGAGACTCAGGCTACATATGAGCAACAAGAGCCGAATAGCTCCCAGGGGCAACGGAGGATCCTGGGGCTACAGCTGGCAGGTGACACCTCTGCCCTGAACAAAGAGGAGGGAGGAGCCGAGCTGGCTTGGAATTGGGGGGCGAGGGCGGGGGCCACAGGTAGAGCCTAGGGGAAGGGAGAGCTGGTAGGCAGCCAGCCTGAGGAGGGGGAAAGCTGCATCCCCGAGGGGCCCCCCTTGGGGTCTTCTCCCCACGACGGGTTGGAAGGACTGTCTCTTCCAACAGCTGGTGCTGTCACTCCTGGCAGAAACTGGGATCTGTGGCCTAAGAAACCTTTCCTGCTCTCAGACCCTGCAGGGTGAAGTGAGAGTCGCTCCCACCAGGGGACAGGGTGCAGGGCAGGGGGACCCCTGAACCCCATCCATCACAGCAGCATCTCCCAGGGACGGGGATAGGGAACCTGCAGCACAGGGCTGGGGGGACAAAGGACACGGCTTGGGGCCCACACTAACGCCTGTCTCCATTCTTCTTCCCCCCCTCTTCTCCTGTGTCCTGCACCTGCACCATCAGAAGGACCGGAAGAGAGCGCCGGCGAGGTGTCAGTCATCCCGGAGAGCCCTCCGGGACCATCGCTCCAGGGCAGCCCCTCGGCTGAGGACCGACCGGCCCCACGGCGGGCTAGACGGCGGACCCCGCGCCACCAACCGCCAACAGCGACGGACCCCCAGCTGCTGGCCATCCACCGTCAGCAGCTGGAGGTCGCGGAGCAGCACCTCCAGCTGCAGGAGCGGGCGATGGCCTGGCGCCAGGAGGCATGGGGGGCCTACATGGACACATTTAACCGCTTAGTGGACTACCTGGCCCCCCATGCCGCGCCGGCAGCAACATCGCCTGCCCTGCCTGCTCCTGCAGCCCCAACACCAGCTGCTCCGCCCGTCGCCGTCCCGTCCGCCGTCGCCCCACCACCCACCAGCGAGGGCCGGAGCGCCGAGGGACCCCTGGAGCCACCTGACACTCGCCAGCCACCGTACCTTCCTTTCCAGCCCGCTCCCACCCAGCCACGGACCAGGCTGTGAGCGCGGCGGGGCTCCCGGCCGCCAATGCCCAGTGCCGGGCTATAGGGGCGAGGGGCCCGGGACGTGGCCCCCCCTTGTATATAGTTGGACCCTGTTTTTTTCGGCCCCCAGTTTGCCCCGTCCCCCCCATGTAAATAGTTCTCCCCTTTATCCTCCCTGGTTTTCTTTTTATTATTGCGGACAGTTGTTTCTTTGTATTGTTTTATTTTTGTACATATTGCTTTTGTTCAACGTTTGTACATAGTTTTTGGTTTGTGGTTCACATATTTATTTACAGTCATAAAAAAAAAAGCTTCGGAAAGAAAAAAAAAAGTTTACGTTCAGCCACAAGTGCGTGCTGTCATTTGTCCAGGACAAGTGGGAGCGGGGTGCGGTGGGGTGCTCCATGGTGTAGGCGTTGGGGCAGGAGTGTGGGGGAGGAAGGGGTGGGCAGTAGGGGGCCTGGGCAGAGTTCACCCCGCAGCCTGTTCATCGAAGTGGGCCCGCAAGGCCTCCCGGACCCGGGTGCCCTCGGGGTCCACCTGCCGACTGGGGGCAGCAGGTGGCTGGACGTGTGCCCTGCCGGCCTCCGCAGCCCAGCACTGGAAAAAGGTCTCCCCCTTGCTCTCGACCAAATTGTGCAGGGTGCAGCAGGCACCCACAATCTGGGGGATGTTGTTGGGGCCCGCATCCAGGCGGGTCAGGAGACATCTCCAGCGTCCCTTCAGGTGGCCAAATGAGTGCTCCACCACCTGGTGCATGTGGTTCAGGTGCTGGTTGAAGCGCTCCTGGCTAGCGGAGAGATGGCCCGTTTAGGGGTGCATGAGCCACAGGCGGAGGGGGTAGGCTGCATCTGCGATGACGCAGAAGGGCATGGTGGTGTCCCCCAGAGGGATCTCCCGCTGGGGGATGTAGGTCCCCGCCTCCAGCTGGCGGCACAGGCCCGAGTTCCAGAAAACCCGGGCATCGTGGGTGCTGCCAGGCTAGCCCACGTAAATGTCCTGGAAACGTCCCTGGCTGTCCACCAAGGCCTGGAGGACGACAGAATGCTAGCTCTTTCGATTGAGGTATCGTCCTCCACTGTGATGCGGGGCGCGGATGGGGATGTGAGTCCCATCCAGAGCCCCGAAGCAGTTGGGGAAGCCCAGGGTGGCAAAGGCGGCGATGGTGGCATCTGGGTCCCCCAGCCTCACGAGCCTGTGCAGGAGCATGGCGTTGATGGCACGCACAACCTGCAGAGAAAGCACATGGGACAGCACCAATGAGGGGTGAGCAGGGTGTGCGTGGCCCTGCCCTGCCCTGCCCTGCTCTGGCCCCCCTGCCCTGGCCCCCATGCCCTGCCCTGCTCTGGCCCCCGTGCCCTGCCCTGCCGTGCCCTGCTCTGCTCTGGCCCCCCTGCCCTGCCCTGCCCTGGCCTTGCTGACACCAAACTGCTGGCCCACGGATCGGTAGCTGTCTGGAGTGGCCAGCTTCCAGACAGCGATGCTGACCCGTTTCTGCACTGTGAGGGCACGCTGCATGGCGGTGTCCTGGTGCCTGAGTGCGGGGGTGAGCCACTGGCACAGCTCCAGGAATGTCTGCCAGCTCATCCTGAAGTTCCTGAGCCAGCGGTTGTCGTCCCATTCCCCAAGCACCAACCGCTCCCACCAGTCGGTGCTGGTGGGGTAGCTCCACGGCCGCCGGCGTGTGAGGGGTAGGGGTTGAGCCCTGCTGCCCTGCGGGCATCTCCTCCTCTGGGGCAAGGAGGTGCTCAGCTGCCTGCCGGGAGGGCTGGGTGGACCTGCTGCTGCTGCTGCTGCTGGGGGTCCATGACTGCGGCGCCCGGGGTCTGTGTGCCTATGGCTCCTCAGACCGCGTGCTGTGCAGGCTGAGTGTGTCTGGGAGGGGCCCTTTAAGGGAGCGGCTAGCTGTTGCCCCGGAAGCGCTAGTCCGCCCGGTGACCCTGTCTGCAGCTGTGCCTGGCATCCCTATTTCGATGTGTGCTACTTGGCTGTGTAGGGCTGCGTCTACACGTGCACGCTACTTCGAAGTAGCGGCAGTAACTTCGAAATAGCGCCCGTCACGTCTACACGTGTTGGGCGCTATTTCGAAGTTGAAATCGACGTTAGGCGGCGAGACGTCGAAGTCGCTAACCCCATGAGCGGATGGGAATAGCGCCCTACTTCGACGTTCAACGTCGAAGTAGGGACAGTGTAGACGATCCGCGTCCCGCAACATCGAAATAGCGGGGTCCTCCATGGCGGCCATCAGCTGGGGGGTTGAGAGATACTCTCTCTCCAGCCCTTGCGGGGCTCTGTGGTCACCGTGGGCAGCAGCCCTTAGCCCAGGGCTTCTGGCTGCTGCTGCTGCAGCTGGGGGTCCGTGCTGCATATACAGGGTCTGCAACTAGTTGTTGGCTCTGTGTATCTTGCACTGTTTAATGAAAGTGTGTCTGAGAGGGGCCCTTTAAGGGAGCGGCTTGCTGTTGAGTCCGCCCCGTGACCCTGTCTGCAGCTGTGCCTGGCTCCCTTATTTCGATGTGTGCTACTTTGCCGTGTAGACGTTCCCTCGCTGCGCCTATTTCGATGTTGGGCTGCACAACGTCGAAGTTGAGCATCGACGTTGCTGGCCCTGGAGGACGTGTAGACGCTATTCATCGAAATAGCCTATTTCGATGTCGCCACATCAAAATAGGCTACTTTAATGTAGGCTTCACGTGTAGACGTAGCCCATATGTCACATTGCTCCCTGACAATGTGAACTTTTCTACGTTCTACTTCGATCCCATCTACAGTGATCTTCCTTCCTAGTTCCCTATGTCCAAATGCTATGTTTCATTTTATCAATGTTCATAATCAGTCCATACCACTCCCTTTTCTCGTTTAGCACCTGCACTGGTGCTAGCTTCTCTTCTTCAATGATAGCTATATCATCCACGAATCGTAAGTTAATGCTTACCCTGTACATCAATATCCCTTCTATCTCTGCCTTGATCTTGTCCATCCCTCTAGGTGCATGATGAAGATACTCTGCACTATGGGATCTCCTTGTCTTGTACCTCTACTCATTCTAAACCACTCACTGCTGCCTCTGCATTATTGTTGATATCCTTCAACAAACTGTATCAGTCTGCGATCTAATCTCTATAATTCCAACACCACCTAAGTCTTTCTGATCTATGCTGTCCAATGCCTTCAAAAAAGAAAGTGCTCGTGTTGAGCTATCTCTGCTATCAATGTTAGTGCCAATATGCACTCCATGGTACCTCTATCTTTCCTGAATCCCACTTGCTTGTCCACTAGATATTCTTCTATCTGCGATCTCTGTCTGTCAGTATCACCATCATCAGCAACTTGTCTAGATGACTCCAACATGTTTTTCTTGTTTATTGTCACTAGCGTGTATCTTGTCCATTCCTTCGGTACCTTCTTTCTATGCTATATTACACAGCTGGCATATTTACTGAATCATACTTTCTTTGCCGTGTTTCATCATCTCTCCTGTGATCTTATTTCCAGGGCTCTTGTTCTTTAGTTGTTTCCCTGCTCTTTCTGCTTCCTCCTTTGAAATATTGGTCTTGCTCTCAATAATCAGTGGGGATCTCTTTCAGTATCTGAGACACTCAGGTCCAGCTGTCCTTTGTACAGATCAGTGATTGCATACCTTGTCCATCAATACACAACCTTCTCCTTGTTCCGCTGCATCTGCCGCTACCTATTAATATTCCTAATCATTTTATATATCTCCCTGCTCTTATACTTGCCATACTTCTCTAGATCTTCACACTGCTTCTTTCACTTTATCCATTCTGGCCACTTCCCTTACCTCATTGCATTTCACTCTTTTGTGTTCCACCCTCTTGGAAACATCCTTTCCGATATTCAATACTCTCTTGTACCAACTTTAATGTCTCCTGCATAGTCCACTTCTTACTGATCTTTTCTTCCAGAACAGTCTGCTCAATTGCCTCTTCTATTGCCGTGGCTATCCCTTCTACTACCTTATCTAGGTCTTTCTATGCCTGCATTCCCAATCTTCTATTTGGCTGCTGCTCCCTATGCATTTCCTATGCCTCTCACCTAGCCATACAACATTTTCTTAATCCGTGCCTTATTTTCTTTGTAGTTTCATCTTGATGTTCACAGTCACTAGACTGTGGTCCAAATCTATAGTTGCTTCTTGGTATCGAGGATGCGAGTGACGTATGAATAAATTTGAATATTTGATTAGGTCAAGTCAATCACACCAGAGCAATGGACTGGACTAAAACTGAGTCCTTACCAATGCTCCCAGGATTTTACCCCGCGACCCTGCTCGCCGTCTACGGTGGGTCTAATCACAACGGGGTTTCAGGGTGTGTGAACTGCGCTGCTGCGGTGTGTTTACCCAAGGAAGAAAATACAAACAAGATGTCAGGTTCAAACAGGGAGACAGGGTTTATTTTATAACTCAAAAGTATGAACTTTGGTAAGCTAACTTGCACAAAATATGTAAGCCCTTGTTTTTGTGGAATAGGCACAGGATTTGAATACTATGGCTTGTAGCCTTAAACAATAGGTAACTGCTGTAACAGCACTGCTATCTAATCCCTCAGCTACTTACTGTGCTTCCGGGACGGACCGTGCAGCCTTCGATGCGTGCTGTAAAATGGAAAGATTAACTTCAGAGCTAAGTTATATTTATTTATTTATTCCTGGATCTTCCTGAGGTTCACCAGGTCGCTCAACCCTTGGCCGACTACTGCGGGGAGCAGATCTTATAAGAATAAGAATTTGCCTGCACTAAGCTACGTCAATTCTCTAGTTAAATGGGTTGCCCTGCTGGCCAAGCAGGGGAGAGCCCAGTATATGCGGGGTTTCCTACTGAGAGGTTTTCCCCTTAGTTAAGTGGAGGGGTTTTCCTAGTTAAAGGTTATCCCCTCAAAAAATGGTACTGCCTATTTCGACCACCTTGTTATGGTAGCCCTTTATTGCAGACCTTCATTACCCTTAAAGGGTTACTAAGAATACCAGGGTTTTCCCTTTATTGGGTTATCCCTGACCGCTCTACCCTCCTAAATAGGGGGGGAGCTTATAGCTCTGGATTATAGTAACAACGCAGTTTACCTAACTACCCTCCTGTGTGCATGCAATAGTTTTAAGCTAGACCAATAGCATTGGCCTCCTGTGCCTTTACAGAAAGACAAGGAATACAAAATATAAGGCGCAGATCATGGACTTGGGAAAGTCCCAATCCACCCTCTATTACAAAGCTATATGAAAACATTAACTGCTTACCCAATTATTTAACCCTAAACCCAGACCATGAATACCTCCTTATTCCTGCTCTGTGATCCAGGCGCTGGGCCTGTAGTTCTCTTCGAGCTAGGAAGTTATGACCCTCACGGCGCGCTTGTACGGCAGCCGCGTCAGGTCAGATAGTAAAGGAGGGAGAAAGAAAGAGCCAGGAGGAAAAACCGGCTTGGTTAACAAAAACCTCCTGTGTTTTTAGGAACGACCGTGATATTTCAGACACCGGCCTGAGCTAGGGTCGGTGACTGGAAGGGCAGGGTCGCTGCTGCGGTTTCCCCGTGCAGGGCACCGTTGTTTGGGCGGTGCGGTCTGCCAGGCAAACCCTCCGGATAAAAGAACCGGAGCCTTACTAGTGATTTAGCTCTATGGAGACTGGAGCTCTTCTGTTCTTCGACGGCCCACGGCGGCTAGAGAGCGATGACTGACACGCAGGTCAGCTTCGGCTCTTCTGCCAGCGATGTTCAGCTACAGGCTCAGTCCAGCTCTTAGCTCAGTCCTTCTTCGTAGTCTTCTTTCTTCTTCTTTGTCAGCTCTCCTCCAAGGTCTGGTCTGGAATGCCCCAAGCAGGGCTGCTCTCCTGAATATATGCAGCCTGGGTGGACCTGTTTGACAACCTCTGCCTGCTAGGTCCTCCTCAGTGCCACAATGTATCAAAGGGGCATTTGACTATTACATATGTATGAGGATCCTAAAGTAACCAATCAGTTTGAAACTTTTCAAACCATAACTTCATACATATTCATAGCTCGCCGAATATTAATTACAACTGTCATTTTCTAACTGTCATTCTCCGGCGGCCATTTTGGATTTCTAAAACTCCATTTTAACAGTGAATATGGTTTTTTAATTTATCTAATTTTGATGTGGTTTGTGAGGGAAATATGTCACCACTGCTGGTAAAGCAGGTTATAAGTTTAAAATGCTTAGCTTAAGAGCTGTTTGGTCAGGATGCAGGGCAACCATACAGACACCACAGCTCATGGACAGGGACATATAAATCACCTCAGAAGAGGATTTTTCTACACTTGGAAAGTTCAGCATTGCTGTACTGATGATGTTACCCATCTTCTTATCAAAATCATGTCTATCATGTTCTTGGACTTCTTATTGTTCGATCACCATGTCCACTTCCTACAATCCTTTTGTTGGAATCTTGTGTTGCAGATCACCATCTCATGCTCTGCAGCATACTCTAGTTGTTTCTCACCTCGTTAGTTTCTCTCTCCATATCCAAACCATCCCATGACTCTCTCCCAACATTTGCTATCTGTTCCGACCAGCATATTCCAATCTCCTCTGATGATTAACACATTTCTTTGTTATATACTCCAGTGTCTTTGTTAAGTCTTTATAGAATAGCTCTTCCTCTGTACTGCCAAATGTGGGTAGTAGTAGTAGGCATCCTTCAGTCTGCATAGACTATGGATAGCGCCCTTTATAGTTTCAATTGAGGACTTCATTTACAGTGTCTACTGTGACTATGAAGACCCACACGAGAGTGACAGTCCTTGATGCATCTCTTGCAGATGTGGTGGGTGTCTGGCAAGTCCTTAGTGTGCTTTCTGTGCACTCGCTTCTCCTCTGCTAGCTGTCTGATCCTCATCTCGCCCTTCTGAAGGCCCTTGTGTAACCCCTGCCTCCATCTGCTGCGGTCGTCTGCTAGTTCTTCCCAGTTGTCCAGCTTGATGTCTACCTCTCTGAGGTCTCTCTTGCAGACATTTTTGTAGCACAACTGGGGGCGTCCGAGAGGTCTTTTGCCAGAGGCTAGCTCACCATACAGGATGTCTTTTGGAATCATTCCATCATTCATCCTATGGATGTAGCCAGGCCAGCAGAGCTGACGCTGCCTGAGGAGGGTGTGCATGGCTGTGATTCCAGCTTGCTCGAGGACGGCGGTGTTGGTCACTCTGTCCTTCCATGATATTCCAAGGATGCGCCTCAGGCAGCGCAAGTGGAAGACGTTCAACCTCTTTTCCTGGCGGGCATACAGGATCCAAGTCTCGCTGCCATAAAGGAGGGTGCTGAGGATGCAGGCTCTGTAGACTTGCATTTTGGTGTGAGTGTACAACTTGTTGTTATTCCACACTCTCTTGCTGAGTCTGGACAGAGTTGTGGCCGCTTTTCCGATCCTCCTATTTAGCTCAGTGTCCAATGACAGGGTGTCAGTGATGGTGGACCCAAGGTAAACAAACTCGTGGATGACCTCTAACGTATAGTTGTCAACGCTGATTGATGGGGATTCAGCAACATCCTGACCGAGTACGTTTGTCTTCTTTAGGCTGATGGTAAGCCCAAAGTCCTTGCATGCTTTGGAGAACTGATCCAGCAGTTTTTGAAGCTGGTCTTCTGTGTGACACACTACAGCAGCATCGTCTGCGAACAGCATGTCTCTGATGACGACTTCCCGCACCTTAGACTTAGCTTTCAGCCTTGCAAGATTAAACAGTTTCCCATCAGATCTTCTGTGCAGCAAGATGCCCTCTGTTGAAGATCCAAAGGCATGCTTCAGGAGGAGTGCAAAGAAGATCCCGAACAATGTCGGAGCAAGCACGCATCCTTGTTTGATGCTGCTCCTGATTCTGAATGCATCCGATAATGCACCGTCATATTGGATGGTTCGTCTCATGTCTTCGTGGAATGACTGGATTATCTTGAGTAACCATGCAGGACAGCCTATCTTGTGAAGCAGTTTGAACAGACCATCCCTGCTGACCAAGTCAAAGACCTCGGTCAGGTCAATGAATGCTATGTAGAGTGGTTTCCTCTGCTCCCTGCACTTCTCCTGCAGCCGCCTTAGAGAGAAGACCATGTCAACGGTTGACCTCTCTGCACAGAATCCACACTGCAATTCGGGGTACACCCTGTCAGCAATCTTCTGGAGTCTGCCAAGGATGATGCGAGCGAACAGTTTACCAGGGACACTTAGGAGGGAGATTCCACGGTAGTTGTTGCTGTCGCTTCTGTCTCCTTTGTTCTTATACAAGGTTACAATGTTAGTGTCGCGCATATCCTGTGGAACCTCACCCTCTTTCCAGCACAGGAACAGTAGCTCATGTAGGGGTTCCAGGAGTGTATCCGCAGCACACTTGATTACCATTGGTGGTATACCATCCTGGCCAGGGGCCTTTCCTGCTGCAATGCTGTCGATGGCTCTGTTCAGTTCATCCACAGTCGGTTCCTGATCCAGTTCATCCATTACTGGTAGGAGCTTGACAGCATCAAGGGCTGTGTCAACCACAATGTTCTCACGTGAGTACAGCTCGGAGTAGTGCTCAACCCAGCACTCCATCTGTTTGGCTTTGTCAACGATGACTTCACCAGATTTGGATTTCAGAGGTGCCATCTTGTTCTGGTTGGGTCCTAATGCCTTCTTCATACCCTCGTACATTCCTCTGAGATTACCAAAGTCAGCACAGGTCTGGATGCTGCTGCATAGCTGGAGCCAGTGGTTGTTGGCACAGCGCCTGGCTGTCTGCTGTACTGTTCTTCTGGCCGCTCTAATTGCTTGCTGGGTACTCTGGCTCGGTGAGCGTTTGTACTCCAGGAGTGCAGCGTGCTTCTTTTCAATGACTGGAATCATCTCATCAGAGTTAGCTTCGAACCAGTCGTTCGTGTTTCTAGCTCTTCTTCCAAACACCGACAAGGCCCTGTTGTAAACTGTATCCCTCAGATGTTGCCATTTGGATGTCACATCGGTGTCCCCAGGGCCGCTGCGCAGATTTTCCTGGAGGGTTTCTCAGAAGTTTTCAGCTTTCTCTGAGTTTGCCGTCTTTCTGGCATCAATGCGGGGCCTTCCAGCAGGTTTAGAGCAGTACAGCTTCTTGGGTCTCAGCTTGAGCTTGGAGCAAACTAGCGAGTGATCTGTATGACAGTCAGCACTATGATAGCTGCATGTCAGAAGGATGTTTTTGAGGTTATTAAGCCTAGTGATGACCACGGCTAGTTGATACCAGTGCTTCGAGCGTGGGTGTCTCCACGACACTCTGTGCTGTGGCTTCGTTTGGAAGAATGTGTTTGTGATGCACAGGTTGTGGTATGTGCACAGTTCAAGGAGACGCTGTCCATTGTCATTCATTTTTCCCACACCGAAGTGTCCTAAGCAGGAAGGCCATGAGGCCCAATCAGCTCCAAGTCTTGTATTGAAGTCACCCAAGATGTACAGTTGTTCACGAGCAGGTATTTGCGCTACAGCAGCACTAAACACGTCACAGAACTTGTCTTTTACTTCTGGTGTGGCGTACAGGGTTGGAGCATAAGCACTGATTAGGTGGATGGGACTGGCGCAAGTTTGAAGCATGATCCGAAGAAGTCTTTCTGATCCACCCATGACTAATTCCACCATTTGTAGAAGGGTGTTTCTATCAGCAAAGCCAACACCATGCTCTCTGGGTTCTTCTTGGGCTTTACCTTGCCAGAAAAAGGTGTAGTCCTTTTCCTTTAGAGATCCCAAATCTGCGAGTCACATCTCTTGCAGTGCAGCTATATCAACTCGGAGCCTCTTCAGTTCCTCGTTGATGACAGTGGTCTTTCAGGTGTCACTGATGGCCTGAAGATCTTCAGTCAAGCCGGTCAGCATGGTCCACACATTCCAGCAAGCAAGCTTAAATTGTTGATGTTTCTCATTTCTTGTTGATTTTCCTATTGGTTTGCCTGGTGCCCAAATTTCAGTCACTTGTCAGGTTCGGGAACCTTAAGCCTCATGCACCCAGAAAGGCAGGTGAACTGTGGCGGGACAGTACCCTATTGGCTGGGAGCTGCCCAGCTTGAGGCGGGCGGTGACTGTCCATTGAGATGCAAGGATCTCTCCCACCATTGAAGGCAACCCCTGGCGCTCATTCTCTACGCCAATCGAGCAAGAGCTTATAACCGGTATCTCTGGCCTCCCATGTTGATGCAACACTGTTCAGCAATGCCGGAGTACCTCTCTGGGCATGAGCCTGGGCACTTATTATGGAGACTTTTGGCTGCCCAGACACCAGTGTCCCCCTCTTGGCTTTACTGATGTAGTCCAAAGGAGAGGATAACCTCCATGTCTGGTACCAGCTCAGCTGCAGGAGTTGCCGGGACAGTGCCAGAAGTTGACACCGAACCGCCTTCGGACTCCAGTCCAGATTTTCTGTCAGTTTTACTCCCTTAGCCTTGCTCCTTCCCAGGATAACCCACAAGGCAGTGGGGTGTGGAGAATGTGGGTGCATACACCTGAAAGACTGAGATATTGAATGGTTTGTAGCCTAACAATGATCCTCTAGCTCTTTTGCTAAGGAGTCTCACTCCTGCTTCATGCTTCATTTTTTTCCCTGACCAAATACCTTTGCAACTGCACATCTCTCCAAATGCCATTTAATGAATCTTTGCTAGTCCAAGTATATTACATCAGTATGTCTCCATCTCCTTTCGAAGCAGCTCTAACTTTCCAATTACCCACAGTTTTCAGAGGTTCTATGTTCCAGTTGATAGTGTGTGTGATAGTTATAATTTTCATTCAGTATCCAATTTACTGACCCAACCCTGATTCCTTAATTCGTGCTGTAGACCTGGTTTATCCGGGTGATGTCAGAGCCAGCATCTTATCAACTAGTTATACTGTCAGATTTCATTTGTATAGTTATTTTTTATCAGAGCATCACTCATCTGATGAATGTTCCTCCTTCATCCAGGCTTTAGATTGGCATGGAACCCTGAGAGGCTTCATGATAGAGTTTCTCAATGTTTCTATGGGCACAAACATTTTTTCTACAAGCAAAGTTTGGTTCTAGTCTGTTTTTCAAACCTCTAAGTTGGTTCTGACTGAATGTATATTTCCTCTTAGGCTAGGATCACTTCTGAGTTAGAGAACTGCCTATGGGAACTGCCAGAGTTAAGGTTCTATCTATAATGTAGCAATTAAGCCCATTTGTTGGGGCAGGGTGGGGAAGAGCAGAAGAGTGTCTCTGTGGGCATTCAGCTGTATTTTAAAATCAGTTTCCCTAGGCCACACTCACATCTGTTCAGTAGGTTTGATTTTCCTGAACATTTTGTGACTAGTTTACTGGCATGCACATTTATACATCATGAATTGCAAGGTTAGCTGCAACAGTATTTGCAGAAAGACTTTAAAATCCATGCATGCGAGGATTTGTGCTTGACAGTCATTGCTTTTATGGCTTTTATCTGGCTAGTCACCACCCCCGCATGAAAGTCTCCACAGCTCCAGTAGTGAATAACCACTGAATTGTTAATGAGCTACCTAGATTTCACACAATTTACTTTTTAATTGTATGTTGCACTATTAAAATTTGTGGTAAAAAGAATCTGTTCATAGAGACAAAGAAGATGGTATTTCTTTTTATTTGATCAACTTCAGCTGGTGGAATGTGCACTATTTTTTAGCTTCACAGAGCTCCTCTTCAGGCCTGGGGAAGGAAACAAGAGTATCTGAACTAAGTACAATTTAGGACAGACAGTTAAGCATAAGTGGATAACACATGTTGTGGAAGACCACTTAGAATGAAGTGGAAAATTGTTCTAGACACTAAAACCATGGACTCAAATATTTATTATATGGCTTATCACAACAATTTGTAAAACATGGTACTGCCTGCTAACCTTTAATTGCTCACTTTATTTTAAGTGGTCTCCTAAAACATGGGTAAAACATTTATGTTCAACAAACCAATACCCAATTGCTCACTTCATTAAAATGGTCTCCCACAATACACATTAATGCCTTATGCTTGACAATCTGTCCCAAATTGTATTTAGCTCAGAAACTGTTTTTTTTTTTAACCCAGGCATGAACAACAGTTTTATGAAACTTGGAAGCTGGTACCTTCCACCAACAAAAGCTGGTGCAATAAAAGATATTACCTCACTTCCCTTCTCTGTCTCATATCCTGGGATTAAAACTAAAGGCATTGTCTACTCAGCTAAATTATTTTGGAATAATGGACATTACTTGAAAATAACTTTGGGAGCATCTAGACAGCAAAACCACTATTTCGAAATAATTTCAAATAGAATTATAGGGAAGGGAAAGGACCACAAGAGATTGAGCCCAGCCCCCTGCTTCAAGCAGGATCAACTAAGTCATCCCAGCCATGAATATGTCAAGCTGGGACTTAACCTCTAGGGATAGAGGAGATTCCACCACCTCTCTTGGCAACACATTCCAGTACTTTGTCACTCACCTGGTGAAGTAGTTTTTCTGAATATCCAACCTACTCCTCTCCTTCTGTAACTTCAGACCATTACTCCTTGTTCTGTCATTTGTCACCTCTGAGAACAGTTTCCCTCCGTCCTCTTTAGATCTCCTCTTCAGGAAGTTGAAGGCTATTACATCACCATTAAGTCTACTCTTCTGTAAATTAATACAACCCAAATCCCTCAGCCTGTCCTCATAGGTCACGTGCTCCAGCCACTTAATTATTTTGTTGCCCTCTGCTGAACCTGCTCCAGCACATCCACGTCCTTTCTATACTGGGAGGCCCAAAACTGGATGCAATACTCCAGATGTGGCTTCACCAGTGTGGAATAGAGGGGAACAACAACTTCTCTAGATCTGTTCAAAATGTTCCTCCTAATGCACCCCAGTATGCCATTGGCCTTGTTGGCTACAAGGTCATACTCTTGACTCATATCCAGCCTTTCATCTACCATAATCCCTAGGTCCCTTTCCACTGTATTGCTGCTTAGCCAGTCAATCCCCACCCTATAACAATGCTTGGGATCCTGTACTTGGGATAGAAGAACTCTATACTTCTTTTTGAACTACATGAGATTTCTTTTGGCCCAATCCTCCGATTCTACCTCTCCCCCTAGCTTTCAGTCATCTGCAAAGTTGCTGAGGGTGCAATACAGTCCCTCATCCAGGTCATTGGTAAAGATGTTTAACATCAGCACCAGAATTGAGCCCTGTTTACTCCACTTGAAACAGATGACCATCCAGATATTGAGCCATTAACCACTACTCATTAGGCCCAACCATCAAGCCAGCTTTCTATCCATCTTATTGTCCATGTATCCAATCCGTACTTCAAATCCATACTTCCTTAACTTATGGGCAAGAATGTTGTGGGAGACTGTATCAAAAGCTTTGCTGAAGTCAGGATATATCACATCCACTGACTTCTTCATGTCTACAATGCCTGTTACCTCGTCATAGAAGCTAATCAGATTGGTGAGGCATGACTTGCCATTGGGGAATCCATGTTGCCTACTTTTGATCACTTCCCCTCTTCCAAGTGCTCCAAAATGGATTCTTTGGGGATCCCTTCCATTATTTTATCAAGTATTGAGGTAAGGCTGACCAGTCTATAGTTCCCTGATTGTCCTTTCATTTTTTAAATATGGGCGCTACATTTGCCTTTTTCCAGTTATCCTGAATCTTTCCTGATCTCCAAGAGTCTTCAAAGATAAAGGCCAAAGGCTCAATGACATCTGCCAATTCCCTCAGGACCCTTGAGTACATTACATCCAGACCCATGGATTTCTGTACATCTAGTTTTTCTAAGTAGTTCTTAACTCATTCCTTCCCCACCGAGGGCTGCCCTCAACCTCCCGATATTGCATTGTTTAGAACCAGTGAGTGAGCTGACCTTGTCTGTAAAGGCAAAAAAAAAAAAACATTGAGTACTTCAGCTTTTCGTATAATTTGTCACTAGGTCACCTCTCTCATCCAATAACGGCCCCACACCTTCCCTGATCACCCTGTTATTAACATGCCTGTACAAAACCTTGTTCCCCCTTCACATCTCTTGCCATCAGCAGTTTCATTTGTGCCTTTGCCTGATTACTGCCTGGTATTTTCCAGCCTTATATTTGTGCTCCTCAGTCATCTGTCCAAGTTTCCACTTTTTATACACATCCTTTGAGTTTAAGATGACCAAGGATTTCCTTGTTAAGCCAAGCAGGTTGCATACCATATTTGTGTTCCTTACTATGCAACAGGATTGTTTATTCCTGTGCCTTCACCAAGTCTTCTTTAAAATATAGCCAGTTATCCTGAGCTCTTTTCTCCTTCATCTTCATTTCCCAGGGGATCCTGCCCATCAGTTGCCTCACGGAGTCAAAGTCTGCTCTTTTGAAATTTAGGGTCTGTAATTTACTGCTCACCTTTCTTCCTTTCATAAGGATCCTGAAATGTGCCATCTTGAGATCACTGCAGCCCAGGTTGTCACTCACTTTTATGTCCCCTACTAGTTCTTCCATGTTTGTGAGCAGCAGGTCAAGTTGTGCACTGTCCCAGTTGGTTCCATAAGCGCTTGTGCCAAGAAGTTATCCCCAACATTTTCCAAAAACTTCCTAGATTGTCTGTGTGCTGCTATACTGGTCTCCCAACAAATGTCTGGATAATTAAAGTACCCCACGAGAATCATGGCCTGTGATCTGAAAGCTTCTCTTAGCTGTCTGAAAAAATCCTCATCTACCTGATCTGTCAGTCTATGGTGGACACAAACTACAACATCACCTCTATTGCTTCCGCCTGTCAGCTTTTCTCCCTCCTTATACTGGAGCTCTGAGCAATCATAATGTTCCCTCACACAGAACATAACTCCTTCTTTTCTCCCCTGCCTGTCCTTCCTAAACAATTTATACCCTTCCATGACCGTGCTCCACTTATGCCAATCATCCTATCAAGTCTCCATTATTCCAACCACTTCATACTTCTTAGACTGTGCCAGGGCCTCTTGTTCCTCCTGTTTCCCAGGCTTCTTGCATTTGTGTATAACAACGTTAGAGAAGTGGTTGACTGGCCCACTTTCTCCTCTTCAACCAGGAATCCTACTTTGTTGTACCATACTCATTCTCCAATTACCTCATGACTTGTGTCACAATCCCCCAAAGAACCTAGTTCAAAGCCCTCGTCACTAGGTTTGCAAGCCTGCCTATAAAGATGCTTGTTCCTCTCTTCGTTAGGTAGATCCCATCTCTTCCTAGCAATCCTTGTTCCTGAAACAGAATCCCATGGTCAAAGAAACCAAATCCTTCTCTGTTACACCACCTATGCAACCATTCTTTTACCATGGTGATTCAATGGTCCCTACCCAGACCCCTTCCTTTGACAGGGAGGAAGGACAAGAATACCACTTGTGTTCTATAGTTCTTGATCTTTCTTCCTAGGGTTATGTAATCTGCAGTGATCTTGTCAAAGTCACTCTTGGCTGTATCATTAGTTCCTACATGGAGAAGTGGGAAAGGGTAATAGTCTGTGGGTTTGATGATTTTTGGAAGAGAGTCTGTAACATCCTGGATTCTAGCCCCACAGCAAGCAGCAAACTTGCTGGGATTGTAGGTCTACCTGGCAGATGATGGCTCTATCCCCCTTAGGAGGAAGTCCCTGACCACCATCACCCATCTTCTTACCATTGCATAATGGTGGCTACTGTCAACTTCAAAGTGCTGCTTTCAAAATTCAAACTAGCAACCCCATCTACATGGCTTCAAAAGGAAGTCCAACTTGCAAAAGTGCCTTTCTTCCTGAAAAAAAATGAGGGTGCTTTTGAAAGCGGGGTCTTCCTTTTGAAGGAGTCCCATCTACATGGCTAGTTTGTATTTCAAAAGCAGCACTTTCAAGGTGTCAGTGGCCATCATTATGCAAATCAGACACTGAGTATTCATATCATCACCTCATTAGCATTTTTGATCTGCTGCATTTTACATAGCACTTCCAAAAGGGAGGGGCAGTGTAAACATAGTCCCTATTTTGAAATATCTATTTCAGACTACGTGCTATTCCTCAGAAAACTATTTCATAACAAGCTGTTCTGGAATAGCTTAACCTAAAATAACACTGCTATGTAGACATAGTGGCCATGTCTACTCTTGCTCCCACTTCTGAAAGGGCCATGGTAATGAGTGGACTGGAAGATGAAAATGAGGCATGGATTAAAATCTCATGCCTCATTTGCATAGTCCCATGAGATCTTGCTTCTGGGGCTCCTTCAGAAGGAAACAGGGGTCCTTCTGAAAGAAACACCCCTTCTGGAAGACTCTTCTTTTCTGCAAGCTAACTAAGCCCAAATCCCTCACCTCTTCTTGTACATCATGTGCTCCAGCCCCCAAAGGGGGACTGTTGGCACCACCCAGCAGACCTCAAGGAGGCAGCAAATAGCACAGGCTGAACAGTGGCATTCCTGGCTAGGCTCAAACCAACAACCTTTTGGTTAACAGCCAAACATGCTGACACATTCCACCACAAAAACAGCTGTGTTAGGATCTGATGCCGTGCTCCTGAGCACAAAACTCCACTTGGAAGAGTAATGAAGAGGTTAAGAAATGCCTGTGCTAGTGCCTCTAAAATTAGTGTTTGTCCCCATGCTTCTCATGGGCACAATTTGCTATGGAGAGAGGGTGGCAATTGCCCCATCACCCCTATCTTTTGACTGCCTTAGGAAAGCAAAATCTGCGTATTTTCTCATTAGTTGTGCTAACTCGGACACTTAACATTCTATACAGTGACCCAACTTCAACACCTTCCCATTTTTTCCTAAAATGATACCCTGGTGCCCTTCCAAACCAATGGACACTTTGAGGGCAGAATATACCCTATCGTGCCATGTGGACTTGGAGAATTTTATTCTAACCATTTTTTTTTTTTAAAATTACACAAGCAGAAGAACATACGTAAGCTCGGTCCTGCAAAGAGTTAGTGAAGTAGTGAGAGGTTACATAGTGGTCAGGCCTAAAGTCCTTTGAATCCTATATTAAAAATATACAAATGAGTTGGGTTTTTCCCCCTCTCTTAATCACCATTTCCAAAATACCATCTTCCTATAAATAATTACACACACCCCTCTTACCTACATCTATAGAAAGAGGGGAGAAAAGAGATCCCATTCATAGACTCTCTCTGAATCAAGGTGGCACAAGAAAGTTTCTAGAGGAAACACGGACAGCTCATTACAAAACTGCCTCAAGCATGCTTGTGCTGCTCTGGGTCTCCACAAGCCTGCACTAATGCACAGCTAGAGCCTTAGAAAACAGCATGTCACTGGAATTACTAATGTAGGCAGAGACCTCACCTAGGGAGCACTGCACCCTTTTTTATTGGTTTTAAAATATGATATGCAGGGCTTAAGGAAGAGAGACCTGAAGACAGGAGAGATGCCAACCAGTAGGCATTTGAAATAATCTAAAAAGCTACTATGGGAGCCAGCGAAGACATAAGAAGTTAAAGATTTCTCATCCAGACAAGTGAAGATAGTTACATACTATTCTGTTTCTTGTATTCTTAGTCACTGGCATTCTCTAAGGACTCTTTCACCTCCCTCAAGGAGCTCTATAGGGACCTAATAAGTTTTTCTAACTTTACACCTTCCCACCTTTGATATTGCACATTGGAGTTGCTATATTTTCACCCAAGGCCTGGACACTACCAGTCAGAGCTATCTAAACTACTCTCCTCAGAGAGCTTACTGTAAAGTGATATATGGGACACCTTCACTTCAGTATTAACAATGCCCAGGCTAGTTTAAGAGAGTCTCCCACATGGCTTGGTGAAGAACTACCACTTGGTCTATATAGATCAATTTTTATCCCACAGTGTTTTAATGTTATTGAAATGCTCAGTGGTTGGAGCATTGGCCTGTGAGTTAAATCCTTGAGTGGGCCATTTAGGGGTCTGGGGCTTGGTCCTGCCAAGAGGGCAAGGGACAGGACTCAATGACCTCCTGAGGTCACTTCCAGTTTTGAGATGTGTACATCTCCAAATTGCACCAATACAACATGTTTTATTAACTTGAGAAATCAGACTAGATACTTTGAGACCAAAATAAAATTACAAGTAAAAGTATTTGCCATACATTATTCATATATTCCCACAAAGTAGTCTCAGTTAGTACTCTCCTCTGAAACTCTCCTCCCCACTCACGCATATGACGAAGTGGGTCTTTGCCCACGAAAGCTTATGGTCCAAAATATCTGAGTGTCCAGGTAGATTGAAGTGTTCTCAGGAACAGATTTAAAAGTAGTAGTCCTACAGCAAACACAAATTTCAAAAATAAAATGAAGAGAGAAGTCTGAGCTGCAGTTCATTTGCAAATTTGATGCCATCAACCAAGGATTAAATAGAGACTGGGAGTGGCTGGCCCCGTACAAAAGCAGCTTCTCTGCTCTGGATGTCCACATCTTCACATTAGAATCTGACAATGGGCCACATCCCTCCTGACTGACCTGACTTATTTTCTCCTCTCTCAATGTATACTACTGATAATGGACCATTTCCACTCTGGCTGAATACACCTTGCCAGTTCTGGCCCTCCCTTTTACTGTGATCCCGCCTCTTTAAATACTCCTCTGAACCCCCTCACCACACTCATGCATCTGATGAAGAGGGTCTTTGCCCTCAAAAGCTTATGCTCCAAAAATCTGTTCGTCTATACTGTGTTCATAGTACAATCTCCACTCCCACCCCCCCCACCCCGCCGCCCATTATATAACTTATGGTATTTCCATAATTGTCTTTCTCCCCTGCTGTTTTGTTGCAGGACATTTCTACCTGTACACTTCTGACAGACATCAAAACCCCTCTTCCCACTTCTCTGGGATTCAATTGAAGTTTAGACAACAGCAAACAGTGATAAAATTAAACATCTTTCAGTGCCAGTATTCCACGGAAAACATTCCAATTACCCAGCACATTGGCTGGTAAAGTTCAGGGTGAGAAGTCTGGGGGAGAAAAGAGACAAAGTGATATTTGATGCCAAAGGAGAAGTAGTGGTTGCTGTCTAAAGCAGTGGCTGATATTTATTGGCAGATCTGAGTTTGGAAGCTTTGCAACGATTAAGCCAACACATGACCCCTTGAGCCATGGTAACTTCAATGGATGTTCAGCTGAGATTCCTGCCTTTAGCATTGTCATCCTTTATCTTAGTAAACATCAAAATCTGAGCACAAGAGGGAGAAAATGAGCTATCGATTTTCCAGTATTGTCTTAACCTGCAGTCTAATTGAAGGTCACTATATGTATTCCTGTCAAATGCAGAGTTTTGCTATGCATTGTGGATGTCTGACACAAACCACCCCAGGAGGGGGAGTGCAGATAGTCCTTAGGCACCACACAGAAGGATAATACTCTATCCAATATTCTCAAATATTCTCTAAGGAAAAATTGAGTTCTGGAGAAGACAAACTACAAAGTAATTGGACTAGATGTCAAAAGCCTGACAGAGAAAGGGAGAGTGGGGGAAGGCAATTAAAAAACAGAAATGAATGTGTTTCTCATTCTAATGCAGATTCAAAATAGTCTATTTAGAGAAAGTGGATGTTTGTATGCCTCCCTCTGTTACTCTTCTTCTCATTGAAGGATGAACAATTGCAAGTGCTCCTTTTCCTAACACAAAGAAGCTTTTGTATACAATAGCTTGCTTTATTAGAGGTCAGATATAGTGTGACAGTAAACCAGATGTTGTCAGATAAATATTAAAGAAAACCCTTATTTTTGTCATTGTGTTCCTGCTTTGTTTTCCTTCACTGCTAATACGCAGTGTCACCTCAGATCTTGAGTACAAGAGAGACATGGAAGCTGGCACTGAAAGTAAAGGGAAAAGCTGGCTCCTTCCTGTTCTACCTCTTATACCTACTTCCTTACTCTCTCTCTCCTCCCTGAATTTTCTGAATCTTAAAATATATCTGTCAGCTTATTAACTAGTTTGGATCTCTTCCCCTTCCCCCATACGCAAGTGCACGGTGCATGTAAACATGATAGCAGCATCTACACAGGCCGGCTACTTCAAAGTAGCCATGACAACTTCGAAATAGCTCCCACCACGTCTACACTTGGGGAACGCTATTTCAAAGTTGAAATCGACGTAAGGTGGCGAGACGTCAAAGTCGCTATCCCCAACAGGAGATGGGAATAGCACCCTACTTCGAAGTTGAATGTCGAAGTAGGGCATGTGTAGAAGATCCGCATCCCGTAACATCGAAATAGAGGGGTCCGCCATGGCAGCCATCAGCTGAGGGGTTGAGAGACGCTCTCTCCAGCCCCTGAGCTCTATGGTCGCCGCGTGCAGCAGCCCCTTAAAGCTCCCCGCCCCCTGCATTCCTGTGCAGGAAGCTGAGAGCGCGTGCAGGCAGCAGCACTGCCACGCGGTCAGCCTGCACGCCCGCAGCAGCCGCAGCCCAACACCCCTGCATCGATGGCAGACAGCCAGCCCCCCAAAGCGCCCCCAGGGCACCCCCCCCAAGGGGAGCCAGGGCTCCCAGGCTGGCAGCCAGCCGGGGAAGAGGCAATGGGGACCCTCCTGGACGGAGGCCGAGATCCGGGACCTGCTGGGGCTCTGGGGCGAAGAGGAGGTGCTCCAGGTAATGGGGAGCAAGAGGCAGAACACAGATGTGTTCGCTTGGCTGGCCAAGGGCCTGGCTGCCCAGGGTCACCCTGCCCTCACTCCTGACCACGTCAGGAGTAAGGTTAAGGAGCTGCGGCAGGGTTACGCCCAGGCCTGGGATGTGGCCAGCCAATCTGGGGCTGCCCCCGCCACTTGCCCCTTTTACAGGGAGCTCAGGGCCATCCTGGGCCCCTGATACACCTCCTCCCCCCCGGCCACTCTTGACACCATGGCCGACGAGCCCCAGAAGACCCCGGAGACGGAGTCCGCCCTGGAGGCAAGCCCTGCACCCCAGGGCCCCCCCCAGGAGCCCACCCCTGGGGTGCTGGAGGAGGAGGAGGGGGACTCCTCCAGCGACGGTGGGGCTCCGCATTGCCCTCCTGTCCCGGAGCTCCAGCAGGGCGTCCGCCCAGTGGGTGTCCCCCGACCGTGGGAGAGGACCGTCAGGTATGTACTCCCCCGGTGCACACCCCCCGGGGTTGAGGGGCGGGGACAAGAGACATGACCAGGGCCCTCCACATGCCCAGATGACTATGGCCCCAAGGACAGCAGTGGCATGTCCCTCAGAAGAGTGCATCAGCCCCTGCCCCCCAGCAGAACAGCGCCGTGCCCCATCCCTGGGGATGGGGGGAGCGGAACCTCAGGTCCCCCGGGGGTGGGGGACACCCATCAGCAGCAGCAGCATCTCCCAGGGACGGGGATGGGGAACCAGAAGCAGAGGGGTGGGGGGACAAGGGCCATGGGTCAGGGCCCACACTAACAGCTGTCTCCACTCTTCTTCGCCCCCGTGTTCCGCAGCTGCACCATCGGAGGGCCCGGAGAGTGCCGGCGAGGTGTCCATCGTTCCAGAGAGCCCACTGGGACCATCCCAGCAGGTCACCCCTCGGCGGAGCACCGACCAGCCCCAGGACGAGGCCGACAGTGGAGCCACCCGAGGACGGTCACGGACCCCAGCTGCTCGCAACCCTCCAGCGTCAGCTGGAGGTGTCGGAGCAGCTCCTGTGGGTGGAGGAACAGCGGCTGGAGCTCCAAGAGCGAGTGCTGGCCTGGCGCCAGGAGGTTTGGGGAACTTCATGCACACCTTTGAGCGCATTGTGCAACACCTGGCCCCACCCACCACGCCGCCCGCCGCTCTGCCTGCCGTCCCTCCACCGTCAGCCACCCTGGGGCCTGCCGCCGAGGGGGACCTGGGGCCTGTGGACACCGGCCGGCTGTATTTGCCAGTTCTCCCAGACCCCACCCAGCCTCGCCCAGGGCTCCGGCCGAGGCGAGGGTCGCACCCTCCAACACCGGGTGCTGGACATTAGGGTGTGGGGCCGAGGACGTGGCCCCCCCTCCTTTGTACATATCACCCATTTGTATATAGTTTGTGTTGGACCCCTGTTCTGTTCTGCTAGCTGCCCCCCCATGTAAATAGTTCACCCCTTTTTTTCCAAGTTATTGATAAGAGGTTGCACTGTTTGGTTTGAAACAACATTTCCATTTATTTCAAAGAAAAGAGTGTGTGGTGGGGGGTGCTCTCGGGTGCTCTGTGGTGAAGGCAGGGAGAGTTGTGGAGGATGGGGTCATGCAGAGGGTGGCTCACCCACAGCTGGCCCTGCCAGCATTCACCCCGCAGCCTGGTCAAAATGGGCCCGCAGGGCCTCCCGGACCCGGATCCCCTCTGGGTTGACCTGGCGACTGGGGGCAGTGGGTGGCTCGACGTCGGCCCTGCCAGCCTCCACAGCCCAGCCCTGGAAGAAGGCCTCTCCCTTGCTCTCCACCAGGTTGTGGAGTGCGCTGCATGCACCCACAACGTGGGGGATGTTGGTGAGGCCTGCATCAAGGTGGGTGAGGAGACACCTCCAGCGCCCTTTGAGGTGGCCGAAAGTGTGCTCGACCACCTGGCACACATAGTTCAAGTGTGTGTTGAACCACTCCTGGCTGGGTGTGAGATGGCCCTTGTAAGGGTGAATGAGCCAGGGCCGGAGGGGGTACGCCGCATCTGCGACGACACAGAGGGGCATGGTGGTGTCCCCCACAGGGATCTCCCACTGGGGGATGTAGGTCCCCGCCTCCAGCCGGTGGCACAGGCCCGAATTTCTGAATACCCGGGCGTCGTGGGTGCTGCCAGGCCAGCCAACATAAATGTCCAGGAAGAGGCCCCGGCTGTCCACCAAGGCTGGAGGACCACGGAATGGTATCCCTTCCTATTGAGAAAGTGTCCTCCACTGTGCTCTGGGGTATGGATGAGGCTATGGGTCCCATCTACAGCCCCAAAGAAATTTGGGAAGCCCAGGCTGGCAAACCCCGCAATGGCAGCCTCCGGGTACCCAAGCCGCATGAGCCTGTGGAGGAGCAGGGCATTGATTGTGCAGACAACCTGCAGGGGAAGGACATGAGAGAGCACCAGTGAGTGGTGTGCAGGGTGTGTCTGGCCCTCCATCCCCGGGCTCCCCTGAGGGCCACCCCTCGGGCTTCCCCCCAGGGCGCTCCCTCCTCCCTGGGTCCTCTTACCTCCATGAGGACAGCCCCGACGGTGGCCTTGCCCATGCCGAACTGCTGCCGTACGGATCGGTAGCTGTTGGGAGTGGCCAGCTTCCAGACACCGATGCCGACCCGTTTCTCAACGGTGAGGGCATGTCTCATGGAGGTGTCCTGGTGCTGTAAGGCAGGGGTGAGCCACTGACAGAGCTCCAGGAATGTCTGCCGGCTCATGCGGAAATTCTGGAGCCAGTGGTCATCGTCCCACTTGCCGAGCACCAGCCGCTCCCACCAGTCCGTGCTCGTGGGGTAGCTCCACAGCCAGTGGCGTGTGCGGCGGGGGGGGGAGGGTCGGAGGGCAGCAAGGTCTGGGGCTGCTTCCTCATCCCCTGGGGGTAGCTCCTCTTCCATAAATAAAAGATGATCAGCTGCCTCCTGCATGGCACTAAGCAGGGCAAGCACTGCTCCTGCAGGGGTGGGTGTGTGGACCTCTGGCTGCTGCTGCTGCTGGGGGTCCATACTGCTTCCATGGGGTGTGCATGCTTATGGCTCTGCAGACCACATGCTGTGCAGGCTGAGTGTGTCTGGGAGGGGCCCTTTAAGGGAGCAGCTTGCTGTTGCCCTGGAAGTGCTATTCCGCCCTGTGACCCTGTCTGCAGCTGTTCCTGGCACCCTTATTTCAATGTGGGCCGCTTTGGTGTGTAGATGCTCCCCTGTAGTGCCTACTTCGATGCAGTGCTGCCCAACGTCGACGTTGAACGTCAACGGCACCAGCCCTGGAGGACATGTAGACGCTATTCATCGAAATAGCTTATTTCGATCTCACTACATAAGCTATTTCGATGTAGCATGCCCGTGTAGACGTAGCTGATGTGTGCTATTTCAGTGTTGTGCCAGCTATTTTGAAGTAGCCGGTTAGTGTAGATGCACTCTAAGAGATTACTTTTACAGCATGCTGTATTTTCTGATGGAAGAGATTGGAGGAGGTGGATTTGGAGAAAACAAAGAATCTCTTGCAGCATCCCTATTTTATTTTTATTACTTCACTGGTGGAGGTAAATCGTCATCATCTCCATGTGATTATTTTTTGCTAGCTAGCAAAATGAAGGTGCATAGTAGTATTTAATTCTGCTGGGTAGTTGTCAGCATATTTTGCTTAGCGTGATGAGAGTTTATGACCATTTTTTTAAGTGGTTAAATCTAAAGAAATGAAATAACCCCCCTGAAAGCACTGTGAAAAAATTTAATCTTTGAAGGGCCAGGCATTGTGTCCCAGACAAAGGGAAATAGTTGAGTTCTGGATAGTCACTTGGGGCTAGATTATTAGAAGATTTTTTTTAAATACCTTTAAGTATCTGATCTTCAGATTCTACATTGATGGCTACAGTACAAAAATGTAAACAGAATTTGTTGTCTTTTTCTCTCTTTTAAGTAAATGCCAGATTTATTCCTTCAGAAAGATCTCACTCCCTTTGCATTTTTATATTATTTTATTAATATAATTTGAGTCTTCACATTAACCCTGAACATCTTAAACCTATTTTTTCTCATGTCTTTCACAGGCTGAAGAATGCTGACCAGTTAACTGATACTTTTAAGATTACCCTGCATTTTTTTTAATGATTGGAAGATAAGTCTTACCAATCTGTACTGGATATTGACAAATGTCTGTTGGTGGGGACTATAAGGTAGGTATGGGCAATAACTTTTGAGAGGAGCACTCCAAGATATTAGTGGAAGACGTGTGAGGTCTCAGATGGAGGTTGGGTGCAGAAAGGAGCTTGGGTAAGGAACTGTGGAGCAGGAAGGGGCATGAGGTCTCAGAGGAAGTGTGAGTGAAGGAGGTGGTTATGTCCTCGGGCAGGGGACTGAAGTGTCAGGAGAAGATGGAGGGGTTTGGGATTCAGGGCGTGGGAGGGCATGGGGGTGACAGAAGGTAAGGCAAAGGTTGAGGTTATGTGGGACAGAGGGGACAGGAGTTGGGGAAAGGCAGAGAATGGGTGGGAAGGATGGTCTGGAGTGTTAGAGGCAGGCTCTGTACAGGAGACTCGCCTGAGGGCCTCCCAGCCAGCCACCCCCTGAAACGGGCTGTCTGCCTCCTGTAGCCCCATACCATTTGAAAAACTACTGCTTGCTGTATGTGGCTGTGGTCCAGATTCTGAAATGAGGGGGAAGATTTGTGAACTGCTCCCACCCCACAGGAAAAATGTCTAGGTCCTATGGGTCAGAAACTGGATACTGCTCAATGGGAGCTGAGATGTTTTGCAAGGGGGCAGGATCAGTGCCTGAAGCCTCTCCCTCCCCTGAAACAGAAAGTTGCATGGAGCAAGAAGCTTCTTGAAGCAATGGCTGGCTGCTCTGCTGCTGAGGCAGGCTGTGGGCTTGATCTAGAAGCTTGGCGAGCCATATCTGGCTCGTGGGCTATATCTTGCCCACCCCCACTCTAAGGTGTTAATTCCATACAGTATGTTTTTTTATTTATCATCTTTTTTTAATTAGCAGTTCGATAATGCTCTAATCATTTGTCTGCTTTCGCCATGTTAACTATCTAATCATCACACAACTGTATTGTCATCTGGTCGATACATGCGAGGAGTCTGTGATGCACAGATGCAATCATCTACTTAAGTTAATCCTGCGGGGTCAGGCCTTTGAAGTGAGCTCTCACCCAAATCCAAACAGCAAAGTCATATCTAGTGCTTGAATTAGAGTCCAGGCATTCCCTAACACACCATTTTGTGCTCTGAGTACTGCCATGTTATATGTGAAAGGGGTTAATTATGGTGCATCATGACCAAAAAAAAATCAGGCATATGTGTTTTTGGCTGACATCTAACTCACAGGAGGCAAAGACAGGTATGATCTCTACAGAAAACCCCAAACAACACCGATAAGCCTTTGTATCACATGATAGGCTTTGCTTGATACAATGTATTTTAGGAACCATTTAGAGCATTTTGAAGATTTTTTTTTAAATCTTCCCTGCACCTATTAACCAGGTGCCCTAGTATCCATAATTTGGTGTAGTAGCCAATGCTGGGTCCCCTTGGAAGGCTGATAAATTAGCTCTTAAAAACATAGGTGGTATTGGACCTTGAAGTAGCAATACATATATTCCTAAGAAAAGTTAACTGAACCAATGCTCAATCTTCCCCACTCTAGGTCTCAGACGGGCATGGTTTGGAGGAAAAAAAAATCTTATATTTGTGGAAGACTGATGTAATCTGAGTGTTGCTTGGGAGTTAGAATGTATCCTTGGAGAGGGATGAATTGGCAAAGTTAAGGGGAGGTACGTTTCTATGCAATTGTATGGTTCTGCATGGTCATCACCTCTACAGGATAGTTTGATATTGATCTAGAAGATTCTAAATACTTCAGCAGATTTGCTTTCTGTCCAATTTCATTAGTTAAATAAGGGTAAGAAAGAAAGTTGTGGAGTCCTTTTGGAGAAAGTGTGTGAGAATTGAGTTGGGTTACACAGAAAGAAGAATGAAAATGGAATATAACAGAGCAGGGTAAGTTTCAGATCATTAAGATTTTACAACACATTTAAAATTAGTTTCTAAACTTGCAGAAGTTCCACCCATCTGCAATGCATATTCAGGTTTTATTCTGCATTAACCACATCTATACTACTTGTAGCTCTTTATGTAAAATAGATGTTATAATTAAAAATGAACATATGCTTGAATCTGCTTTTCAGTGTCAATGCTGGCTTGTGTTATTAAACACATTATGCTGAAAAGCACCACAAGTATTTTTGTGTATTTATCAGTAATTAGCCATTGAATAGTTTATTTTCTAAGTGAGGTCTGCCAGAACTTTTAAGTTTTCTATATTGTGGAACATGCTCAGCTGTAAATTATGCCATTGTAGGACTGATTCCAGTAAAATTTCATATGTTATTTAGAAAGCAAAATTTCATTTTAAATGTTCCCCCCACAAATTACTTTCTATATTACCTATAATTTGAGTACTAAGTTGCCTTTTGGAGCTTTTTTGCTCCTCAGTTTCATGAGGGGATATCGGCTAGCAAGTATCAAGACAGGTTCATTTTGTATCAAGCTCTCCAAGACATACCTGCTGGCCCTGATCTCCTCTCCCTCCCTGTGCTCCACAAAAGCTTCTGCTGCTCTGTGTGGTATGAACAGTGGTGCTAGCCAGAGTGGACACAACTCACTGCCTTAAGACTTGTCTACACTTACTGGTAGATTGAAGCTCCAGAAGTTAACCTCCCGAGGGTTAATTCAGCAGATCTAATTGGGGCATGCTAAATCTGCTGATTGCTCTCCCATCAATCCCAGTACTCTATGGGACAATTAAGGGTAAGGAAAGTTGATGAGAGTTTCTCCCCTCAGTTCCCCTTCCCACCCCCCAGTGGGAACACTTTGATGTCAAACTAAGCTACATCAATTCCAGCTGCACTATTCATGTAGCCAGAGATGTGTAACTTAGTTTGATTTTGCCCCCTAGGGAAGACCTGGCCTTAGCTTCACCACATTCAAAAGATGCTATAGTAAGCTGTACAGACTGCATATTCCAGTGACCATGGAAACAGCAAGACATAAGGATTCTGAGCCTTGTGACAAGGCCATCATTACCAGAAATAATGGTGACTCAGTCGTCTGGTTTTCAAGGAAGGGAACAAACTGAGGGCAAAATCCTTCCTGTAGACCTAATACTTTCAGAGTGAACTGAAACTGAGGTTTTGTCTGGTGTAGTCAGAGGACGGGAGGAGTCTTTGTCAAAAGGATTTCACATCCACCTCAGCACTCTATGGACCCTGTTTGGTTCTGTAATAAATTTGTGCTTGCAGTGGAGAGAGGTATAAATTTATATTGGTTTAGGGATCTAAAAATTCCCCTTTCCAGCATATCATGGCTTTCTCCATTAACACAAACTTCTACACCACGGGGAGATTCCTTTCGGAGAGTTAAATCATATACAATATTGTTAATACTTGGTTGTTGTTGTGACTGTATACAGCCATAAAAAATTCTCTACCAGCTCTGTCAAGAGGAGGGTTAATATGCATGTGTTCTAGTTTGTTAATTCAACTTTTTTGCTACTTCCTTTTCTATTTTATAAAGTAAAATAAGTGAGACACCCACACAGTGAGGAAGTCAGTTTAGAACGATGAAGTCTGTGCAAAAGTATCCTGTCCTCTGTAACAAGCTATCACAAACTTGTTTTACACATTTTAAAGAAGGATTAAAGGTAGAGTGTACTGGGCAATTAAAAGCTAAATCAAGCACCTGAAGCATAATTTATCATTTTACACAGTGTTTATGTATTTCCTGGAGATGCAAGACATAAGCCCTTTACTGAGGACTTGGTCTTTGATAAATAAGCCCTATTATTCTCTCTCGGAAGAGCTCCAGAACTCACTGTCATCCTATGGCTTAAAGTAAAAAGCAAATACCCTGGAAAGCTGACAGTGGTTAGGAACTGTGTTTTTTACTTACAGAGCCACTGGAGAACTGTAGATATTTTTTCTACTTTAGTTTATTCTGTACCAAACCCTGGGAAACACAGGTTTTTTCTAATAGTCTGTCTGTATGTAATAAGTTCAAAGGATGTTTAGGCCTCCCTCTCCTGTTTTAATAACTAGGAAGCTCGGATAGAATTCACTTCTCAGGAGATAAAAAAGACCTGAAAGTCAAAACAAAAAGCAGTCAAGTAGCACTTTAAAGACTAGCAAAATAGTTTATTAGGTGAGCTTTCGTGGGACAGACCCACTTCTTCAGTCCATAGCCAGACCAGAACAGACTCAATATTTAAGACACAGAGAACCAAAAACAGTAAGCAAGGAGGACAAATCAGAAAAAGATAATCAAGGTGAGCAAATCAGAGTGGAGGGGTGGGGGGGAAGGTCAAGAATTAGATTGAGCCAAGTATGCAGACAAGCCCCTATATTGACTCAGAAAGTTCCCATCACGATTTAAACCATGTGTTAATGTGCCGAATTTGAATATAAAAGTCAGCTCGTCCAGTTCTCTTTCCAAAGCGGTGCGATAATTCCTCTTCAGTAACAGACATACTTTACGTCATTGACAGAATGCCCCATTCCATTAAAATGTTGACTAACTGGTTTGTGGATCTGGAGTGTTTTGATGTCTGTTTTGTGCCCATTGACCCTTTGTCTAAGGGAGTTAGAAGTCTGTCCAATATACAAAGCATCTGGGCATTGTTGGCACATGATGGCATATATGATGTTAGTAGAGGAGCATGAGAAAGTGCCCATGATTCTGTGAGTAACCTGGTTAGGTCCAGTGATGATATTTCCAGAGAAGATATGTGGACAAAACTGCAACGAATTATTAAAGACCTACAACCTATTCTTAATCAGGATGCTACTCTCGAGAAGGCCCTGGGTGACATGCCTGTTCTCTCCTGAAGACCACCTCCCAACGTCATGAGGATCCTCACTAACAGCCACAGTCTATACCCCAGGAACACCAGTCCTGGAACCTTTCCCTGCAACAAAGCCCGCTGCCAGCTTTGTCCACATATCTTCTCTGGAAATATCATCACTGGACCTAACCAGGTTACTCACAGAATCACGGGCACTTCCTCATGCTCCTCTACTAACATCATATATGCCATCATGTGCCAACAATGCCCAGATGCTTTGTATATTGGACAGACTTCTAACTCCCTTAGACAAAGGGTCAACGGGCACAAAACAGACATCAAAACACTCCAGATCCACAAACCAGTTAGTCAACATTTTAATGGAATGGGGCCTTCTGTCAATGACGTAAAGGTATGTCTGTTACTGAAGAGGACTTATCGCACCGTTTTGGAAAGAGAACTGGACGAGCTGACTTTTATATTCAAATTCAGCACATTAACACATGGTTTAAATCGTGATGGGAACTTTCTGAGTCAATATAGGGGCTCGTCTGCATACTTGGCTCAATCTAATACTTGACCTTCCCCCCCACCCCTCCACTCTCTGATTTGCTCACCCTGATTATCTTTTTCTGATTTGTCCTCCTTGCTTACTGTTTTTGGTTCTCTGTGTCTTAAATATTGAGTCTGTTCTGGTCTGGCTATGGTCTGAAGAAGTGGGTCTGTCCCACGAAAGCTCACCTAATAAACTATTTTGCTAGTCTTTAAAGTGCTACTTGACTGCTTTTTGTTTTGATAGTGTCTAGACTAGCACAGCTTCCTCTCTGTTACTATTCACAAGAAGAGTAACAGAGAGGGAGCCATATGAGTCTATACACTATCAAAACAAAAAAGCAGTCAAGTAGCACTTTAAAGTCTAACAAAATAATTTATTAAGTGCTGAGCTTTCGTGTGACAGACCCACTTCTTCAGACCGTAGCCGTACCAGAACAGACTCAATATTTAAGGCACAGAGAACCAAAAACCAGTAATCAAGGAGGAGAAATCAGAAAAAAATGATCAAGGTGAGCAAATCAGAGTAGAGGGGTAGAAGTGGGGCGGGGGAGGTCAAGAATTAGATTAAGCCAAGTATGCAAATGAGTCCCTATAATGACTCAGAAAATTCCCATCCCAGTTCAAACCATGTGTTAATGTGCCGAATTTGAATATAAAAGACTGCTTGGCTGTCTCCCTTTCAAGACAGGTGCAAAAATTTTTCTTCAGTAACACTCAAACTCTTAAGTCATTAACAGAATGGTCCACTCCATTAAAGTGTTGACTAATAGGTTTGTGGATCTGGCATGTTTTTATGTCTGTTTTGTGTCCATTAACTCTTTGTCTAAGGGAGTTGGAAGTCTGTCCAATGTACAAAGCATCTGGGAATTGTTGGCACATGATGGCATATATGATGTTAGTTGAGGACCATGACAATGTGCCCATGATTCTTTGAATAACCTGGTTAGGTCCAGTAATGGTATTTCCAGAAAGATATGTGGACAAAGCTGGCAGTGGGCTTTGTTGCAGGGAAAGGTTCCAGGACTGGTATTTCTGGAGTATAGACTGTGGCTGTTGGTGAGGATCCTCATAAGGTTGGGCCAACAATGCCCAGATGCTTTGTACATTGGACAGACTTCTAACTCCCTTAGAGAAAGAGTTAATGGACACAAAACAGCCATAAAAACACTCCAGATCCACAAACCCGTTAGTTAACATTTTAATGGAGTGGGCCATTCTGTTCATGACTTAAGAGTTTGAGTGTTACTGAAGAAAAATGTTCACACCACTCTTGAAAGAGAGACAGCCGAGCTGTCTTTTATATTCAAATTCGGCACACTTACACATGGTGTGAACTGGGATGTGAATTTTCTGAGTCACTATAGGGACTCCTTTGCATACTTGGCTTAATCTAATTCTTGACCTCCCCCCACCCTTCTACCCCTCTACTCTGATTTGCTGACCTTGATCATTTTTTTTCTCATTTTCCTCCTTAATTACTGGTTTTGGTTCTCTGTGCCTTAAATATTGAGTCTGTTCTGGTATGGCTATGGTCTGAAGAAGTGGGTCTGTCCCACGAAAGCTCATCTAATACTTTATTTTGTTAGCTTTTAAAGTGCTACTTGACTGCTTTTTTGTTTTGATTCACAAGGAGACAGATAAGTATCAAAATACTAATGACAACCATCTTCCTGAGAAGAGTTCTACAAAAAACAAAAAGACAAAAACAAAAATAAAATGCAAAGAGAAATTTCAGAGCTGCAATTCATTTGCAAATTTAACTCCATCAACCAAGGATTGAACAGGTACTGGAAGTGGTTGGCCCATTACAAAAGCAGTTTCTCCACTCTTTATGGTCACACCTCCACATTAGCAACTTACAGTGGGCCACATCCCCCATTGAACTGGCTTGATTGCTCCTCTTGGTGTTCACAATCCCACATTAAATGCTGATAGCAACTGCTCCATGGGATACCAATTCAGGATCAGGAAGTCCACCACCAGAGATGTCCTGATGTAGGAAAGGCAGCCTTGGGCTGCATGGGGGGAAGAGGGGCACAGAGAGTCAGGGTACGGGGCTGTGCAGCTTCTCAGATCCCAGGGATGCCATTCCCCACCAAGTGAGTTGTATTTGTGTCTGGTCTGCTCTCCCCACAGGTGCATGCCAACAATAACATCTTTCTCTGGAGGCTTGCCCACATCCACAATGTTGACACCCTGGTAGCTGGCTTCCACAACCTGGGCTTTCCCAATTGTTTCACGGTGCTTGATGGCACATATCCCTATCCAGGCCCTGGAACACATCTCTGGAAGTTTTATTAATCAGAAGGGGTACCACTCAGTGTTCATACAGGCCCTAGTGGGCCACTGAGTACAGTTCCTTGACATCTATGTCAGGTGGTCAGGCTTCATATGTGAAGCCTGGGTGCTCCACAATTCGAGCCTGTTCTTCAGGATGTAGGAGGGCACCTCCATCCCTTGCTGGAGCTGGTCATGGGGGGAGATACAGATGACTCTGCATTGTGAGGGGATGCAGCCTACCCACTCCTCCCATGGGTCATGAGGTCTTACACTGGCCACACGGACCATACACAGGAAATCTTCAATGACCACCTCATGCAGGCAAGAACCCCATCGAGCTGGCATGTAATTCACGAGAAATTTCTTGCCTAGAGTTTGGTTTATTAATAAACAAAATATAATAACCAATATCAGCTCAAAACGCTTGGTCCTATATTGTGTTATGCACTATTTCGCTCCCAAAGGACAGCTTAGTCCACACTAAGGAGCATCCTTTTCCAGGAAAACAATCTCTTCATTGCAATACTTCTGAAGCACATGATGCCTGCCTCTTAACTGTTGCCCATCAGCAATAGTACTTACAAGTAGTCAGGAAAACAGTATGATCAAGCTGCATACATATTAATTGCATGCATGGCTCTAATTACTAATAGTAAGGCCTTCAGTTATGCTTGCTGAACATCAGCAATCCAATTTTAGTCATAAGGCCCTCACTTCCCCATTCACACAGACACAGGGCTCCATCCTGTTTTAGTCAATACCTGTTTTTCCATTGAATTAAGTGGAAGTTGGATGAGGATCACAATGCCTTGACCAATTAACATGGGTGGAAGGCTGACAAACCCAAACATGTGCCTAGAATGGCAAAAGGGAGACTGCCACCCAGAAAATAGGGGAGACAGGAACGTGAGCCCTCACTCCACTGCACTTCAGCCCAGGGTCCTACTATCAGCAATCTGCCACTGAGGTCAGTAAGTGTCCCAGACTGCATCACACTGCCCCAATTATCCCTTGGCTTATACCACTGCAGATCAGGTTCCTCCATGCCTGGGTAGAGCAGTGTCTCCTCCCCAGCTTGCAAGGCCAGTCCTTGGCCTCCTGAGACTACTGGTCTCCCAACCTTGGGGCTCAGGACAAGCATCTGCCTCCTCCGGTGGCTGGGCCCCAACTGGTCTTCTGGCCTGGGCTTCTATATAGCTAGTCCTGCCCCTTGGACACCACTCAGGAAAGTGGGTTGGGTTAATTCTGCCCACTAGGGCTCAGGGAGGAGTTCTTCACTCTCTTGGTCAGTGAGTGGTCATCCTTGCTTACTATACTAGATCAGAACAATCATCCACCTGTCCCAGTATCCACTCTTCTGACAGTGACCAATGCCAGATGCCCCAAAGGGAATGAACAAAAGAGGTAAAAAACAAATGATCCATCACACATTGTCCATTTCCTCCTTCTAGCAAACAGGGGCTAGGGGCACTTTGCAGCATGATTTTGCACCTCTTTGCATCCTGGCTAATAGCAATTGATGGACTGTTAACTTACCTGGTTCTTTTGTGAACTGTAGTCTTGGTCTTCACAACACCCTCTGGCAAAGAGTTCTATGGGTTAGCTATGCTTTGTGTGAAGAAACACAGAATGGAGGTGTTTTTTAGAAATTATGTCAATAGAGTGCATTATCTCTTCATCCCTCTCCCCTACCAGCCCCATTGTATACTGGCCGTTATTTTGCAATAGACAAAACAATTTTTTTGTTGTGAAGTCACTAGACAGCGTTATTACCTTATAGATGTTTCTTAGTAAAAGCACAGTCTCAGGAAAGGCTGTATAGTTTGTGGTGGAGTTTTTTTCTGGAGAAGCTTGCATGGTTTGCAACCCCCTACATTCAGGAACTGGTAGATATCTTGTAAACAAACAATCATGGCAAGAAACCAGACTATGTGGGAATGACTGAATAATCAGTGTTTATACACTGCTGCCCATACCACCCTGATATTTCTAGGCATAGTTTCCATGTATGCTCTAAACAATTCCTGCACACTGCTTATGAGACTTTTAAGAGCATCCTGTCTACTGCACACAGTTTACTAAAGTTTATCCCAGACTGAGTCAAAAAGCACACTAAAGCAAGCTTATCCAACCTCCATTGCCATTGCAGTAATCCTTAATTGCATCGTAGTTGAGCATATCAAAAGAGAAAACTATACCGTTAATATTGGATCTATGTCACATCCACCCCTCAACAATTCAATTTCAGATATGAAAAACACTTAAAGGTCTGAAAATAAGTCTGAACTGTAAAACAGAAAGAAAAAAACCCTCTACTTATTATCTCATCAGTTGTGGTGGAATGATGCAAGCATCTGCCATATCGGTTTGTCCATACAGACACAAAGATCCACCAGCTAAGAGTCTAGTTTGATACAGCAATCCTTGGCATTTTTTCTCCTACTAATCACTCCTGCCATGCTATCTTCACCAAATCCTCTTAATAATCCTCTGTATGTATCTGAGCCAAAATGCTTCCCGGTAGGATATTTGCCTCAGGGAGTAGCCACATCTGCTCCCTACATTATCCAGTCCTGTGTTCAGGCCACAGTGGGCCCATGCCCAGCTCCTGGACAGGCACCACGGGGAGTCCACTCCCAGAGTCAAAGGGCCCAGGTGCTGGTGCAGGGAGAGGCAGCAAACAATAGTCACTAAATTGAGCAGCAAGCAAACAGCAAAGATCACACAGGCCCTGGTGCAGGGAGGGATGGCAAGCAAACTGCAACAGTCAATACTAGGGAAGCCATGGTGCAGGGCAGGGCAGCAAGCAAACAGTCAGTACAAAGGCAGTAGGCCCAGGCCCTTATGAGCAGAGAGAGGGCTAAGCTACCAGTCCTACACCTGGAGAATGGGGAGACTGCCACCAACAAGTTAGGGGTGGTATGGGGGGCACATGTCCACCCACTCTACTGTGCCCCAGCCCAGGGCCCTGTCAGTGTCAGTGTTCTGACACTAGGGCCAGCAGGGATCCACACCAAAACACACTGACCCCTGTTACCCTGGGCCACTTCCAAATCACCTCCTTGCCTCATATCTGGTCAAGTACTGGTCAGGCTTCTCTGAGTGTGGTGGGGTGCTGGAGCAAGTAGCTCCTCCTCTGGGTCTTCTGGCAGGGGTCTTCGTGGTCTGGGCCAGTCCTTGGCTTCCTGGTCAAGCACCAGTCGTGTTCTTCTGTGCTCAGAGGGGTGTGGTGCTTCAGCCACAATGGGTATTTCCTCCTCAGGGTAATCTGGCAGGGGTCCCAGTGGTCCAGGCCAGGTCTCAGCTTCCTGGACTGCGGGATGCCCCTCCCATCCTGCAAGCTCAGAATGACTGTCTGGCCTCTCTGGTGGCTGGGTCCTACTGAGCACTGGGCTGAGTGTTTTATACTGGTAGCCCCACCCTTGCCTTGGTCAGGTAAAGGAGTGGGGCTAAATTCCATCCAGCAAGGTGCAGGGATAGATTCTTCCCCTTCTCCATCAGGGAGCAGCCACACATGCTGCGTACATCCTACATTGCTGACATCATGAACTTTGACTTCCATTCCTTCTTGAAGCTTTTTATTGACAGAAGACAACACTCTGAACATTTGCAGGCATTGTCCCCATGCTGTCCTACCTTTGTTCTGTACCAGGGATTCTCAAATTTTAGCAAACGAAGGACACTCATTTTGAATTACAAAATGTTGGGAATCTCTCAAGCTTCCCACTTCAGCCCTTCTTCAAGGCCATGTCCCTACCCAGTTCCTTTTGAATTCCCACACTCTGCTTGCTCCATTCCTCCTTTCTTCGCTCCTCTTCCATCATCACTCACTTTCACTGGATTGGGGCAGCAGTTTGGGGTGAAGGGTGTGGTGCAGGCTCCTACTCACAGGGTGCTTACCTCAGGCAACTACTGAAAATCACCAACACGTTCTTCTGACAGTGCCTTCCGTGTGAGGGAGGCAGAGGGTCTCTGTGTGCTGCCCCTGACCATAGGCACAGCCCCCACTGTCCACAATTCCCAGACAGTGGGAACCGCATTGTCTGTGCTTAGGTCAGGGCCAACACACAGAGCCCTCCCTCCCATTCTTTTGAGGCTTAGGGACATGCCCACTGTTTCTGGGGGCAGAGTGAAGCCAGGGCAGGTAGGAAGCCTGCATTGACTCTGCTGTGCCACCAGATATTTAGTGTGGAGGAGCTGCTGGGAGGGAGAGGACAAGGAGCTGGTCACTGGGACCCCCTGAGAGAGCCTCAGTGACCTTCTGGAGTCTATTGATTCCGGTTTGAGAATACACTTCTAAGCAGTTGCGCTTTCATTCCCAGAGGCAAGGGTCTCTCATACAAAACACCTCAGATGTAATTTCACACATTGTCTTTCACTCAAACTGATTGCCTTCTGTATTCCAGCTGCTAAGGTACTTGAACTGGTCAGTGTAGCCTCATCATATACCAAAAATAGAAACAGAAACCTATTTAATTATTCCCATTCAATACTGTATCTATTCTACATACCTAGGGTATCCAGAAGTACTGTACAATGTCCCAAATATGCACAGGCTTATTCACATATGTCTCATTCCAAGAAAAGGAGAGTACACCGTTTATTTAATATCTCCATATTTTATGTTTATCTAACCAAAAATGGGAATAGTAATGGTTACCTCACAAGAGTAGCATGAAGTTTAATTCATGAAATGACTTGAGAATATCAAATGAGAAACAACAAGTAAATGAATATTCATTTTCTTGTGCTATCACTAGACCCCATCTTCCCAGGCTGCCAACAGAGGGAGTTTCAAATGGGGCAGCTGCCCACAGGCCTGTCCTTTCAAAGTGGCTGGAGCACTGGCCACTGCAGTTGCCAAAGTAGCCTTGGGGGCTGCTGGAGCCCCAGATCCCTTTGATTTGCTGCGGCAATGCTGTGCTGCTTCTGTGCATGACTGGGAGGTGGAGAGGCAGTGCTGCATTCCTGGCAGTGCTGAGGGCTGCGTGCCCTGGGCCACTTCCCTTCTGACTTCAGCCTCACACCTTCCAAAGCACGGAATCAGGCACCCCTCTCACCTTGCCTCAGGGCCTGGCTCTGCTCTTGGTGGTGCTGCACCCTCTACTCAGAAGAAGATGGTACATGCTTTTGTTAAAAAAAAAATATCCAGCTGAAAACATTGCTGTTCAATGCGAAAAATAGCCCAGGAATGAAAAATGTTTTGCTTTTTGGCAAAACACACTAGTATCCATTATCTGTATTTATAAGGCATTTACCTATCACACAAACCTCTGGGAGTGTTTAAATTATAAACACACACTACACTAGTAAGAAATTGCAAAGAGTTGGCAGCAAGCAGATAATCTCTAGATTATTCACAACCATGATCATAATTTAAAGGAATCTAAACACTTTCCTCAACCAGTCATTGAAGATGGTATTTTCAAAAGTGCCTACATGAGTTACATGCCCCAGGTGCATTAAACGTCAATGAGTTCCTGCCCATGATACTCTCTGACTACTTCAAAACAAGAGGAGGAGAGGGAAAAAACAGTCCACTTTCCTGCTGGTGTCCAGTGTTGGTGGTTGCTCCCAAGTAGGTCCTTCTGCTCCAGGGGGAGTGACAGACAGAATGGGCCCTGGCCATGGTGTGTGTGTAGGGGTCCACCTCTGTACTCCTGGAGGAGGCAGAAGGGGCAAGCCTGGATGCAGCCAGCCCTCACTGCCCCCAGAGTGCACCACCCCCCGACCCCCCAACCTTAGTGCTGTTTGGAGTGCACCATGGGGTGCTCCAGTTGTGATGTAGAGGGCCCAGGGCACTGGCAGTGGCTGGAAGACCCAGAGACTTTTAAATCTCAGGGATATGGGGCAGTTCCTCCCCTCTCCCCATCGGCGGGCCTGTACTGCTCTGGGAGCTCTACATCTTGTCTCTTTGCTTTCCCTTCCTCAAGAGGGGATGTTACCACTCGTCTGGAGGAGAAATTTCCATCTTGACTAGCCTTACTGTTGACCAAACTGACATACTAAAAATTGAAGTGTAGCCCTAGCAGCACAAGAGGCCGGATGAGCTACCCACTGTAAGCTAGAGCCTATCTGAAGCCCTAGGTATAAATTTGGATGACTGGCCTGTCCTGCTATTTGTACCATTACACACACATATTTTTGGTACTGATGAAGCTTTTGTAAGTATATTTACCCACATCAAAAACTACAGCTCCACTGCAGACCTACCATTACAAAGAGAGAGAACGCCAGATGGTTAGATGCTGGGAGATGTTTTACTAGGATGGAAAGGGTAGCAAAAGAAGGGTAGGCCATCACTTCTTTCACAAGAGGGAAAGATGAAGATGTTGAATATTCCTGCCTGTGAAATCCAGTAGCTTCCGCTTCCCTTAAATGAATAATGTAATGGCCCAGCAGGCTTGCTCCCTAAATAGGCATCTGCTCAAGATCTGTCACTCCTGTGTTTCTTTTCTGAGCCTTTCTGCTTCACAAGTGGTACAAGGGTGACACCCTCAGCCACGGATGAGAGAATTCTTTTTATGTTTCTGTCTCCGTTGGCCAACTGATTTTCTCTGCACTGCAGGACAGTACCCAACCATGTGGTGCAAAAAGGACAGGCAGCAGAACAGATTCCAATATGGAATAGAATAGATGAAGACATAGGGAAGGAATCTAAAGAGTGATGCTTCTCAAAATAGCCAGGACCCAGGACACTGTGTATATTAAAAGTGCATTCAGAAGCAAACGGGGCGATGCATCATATGGAGAGTGGATATAGAGACTGACACAGGCACAACAGTAAATAAACAGCCCATTATTAACCAAGTCCTCTGTTTAGTTTCCAAGCACAATGCTTAATATATTATTTGCCTCCAGTATTGCAGGCGGTGAGTTCTGACTACAAAACTCCCTCTACTTACAGCAACTCTCATATCTGGGATCAAGATACCTACGATCAACTCCATCTTCAGCTAATCCGACCACAGAAGGAGTCTTAACCTGACATGACAGAGCTCGGAAGTTTTCGAGATCAGTGCTGTAATCTCTGTTGAAGCATCAAAACAAAAAGCAGTCAAGTAGCACTTTAAAGACTAGCAAAATAGTTTATTAGGTGAGCTTTCGTGGGACAGACCCACTTCTTCAGACCATAGCCAGACCAGAACAGACTCAATATTTAAGACACAGAGAACCAAAAACAGTAAGCAAGGAGGACAAATCAGAAAAAGAGAATCAAGGTGAGCAAATCAGAGACTGAAGGGGTGGGGGGAAAGGTCAAGAATTAGATTGAGCCAAGTATGCAGACGAGCCCCTATAATGACTCAGGAAGTTCCCATCATGATTTAAACCATGTGTTAATGTGCCGAATTTGAATATAAAAGCCAGCTCGGCTGCTTCTCTTTCCAGAACGGTGCGATAAATGGTCTGAAGAAGTGGGTCTGTCCTACGAAAGCTCACCTAATAAACTATTTTGCTAGTCTTTAAAGTGCTATTTGACTGCTTTTTGTTTTGATAGTGTACAGACTAGCACGGCTTCCTCTCTGTTGCCGTTGAAGCATCGTTTTCTTTCTTTATGCAGAGGAGTAGACTAATCTATTTGGAGTAAAAAGGTAAAAAAGCCAAAACCTGAAAGCATTAATAAACATGATGATAAACACTGTGACCACTAACTTTTGTCTGAAAGAAGTACTTTAAAAAAAAGACACTACACCAAACTGAATTGTTTAAAGAAAGGTTTATTTTAAAACAAGTCCTGTTTTGTTCAGTGTGAATAACATTCTTAGGGTAAGAGCCTGTCTTTCACAGTTAATCGCTGGTTGTCTCCTTGGATATCATAATTTGCATAATTGTGATTTTTTTCAATAAAAAAGGGATTATATAATCTTGGAAAAGCAAACATCATAAAATTTAAATGTACATGAAATTAAAGGAATAAATGTGCCATGGTAACAGAACTATTAACTTGCACCAAAAGATAAAGTCTTTTAATATTATAGTCTCTACATTTATAGAAAATCGCTTTAGACTATACTATTCCTCAAATGTCATGCAAAATTAAAAATCAGTACTAAATTTTAAGCTACAGCATTGAAATGGATATCAATGACCACTTAATATTTGTAATAAAGAACATAAGTTTTTTCTTGAAGTTGGTTTTATACTTTTGATTTAGAAAAACTGCCACCTAAATGAGGAAAATATCTATTTAGATAGGCAGAATTTATTTTATTAATGAGTGTGAATTTCTAATACACCTTTCCCAGGAGCATATTCTTGGTTCTGCAAATGCATAAGTGCATCTATAAAATGGTATAGATTGTATCAATTACCTAAAGATGTTTAGGTCCTAGTAGGGTTTTCATGATAGTATATCATTGGACTCGTTATACACTATGGTGTCAATGACAATTGTTGGAGATGTTGCCAAAATGGAATTTGAAAAAAATGTCTTTTTTTTATCTGTCTTGATGTTTAAGCAAATATACTCTGGAATGAATTTTATTGTGAAAAAATAAACCAATCATTTTGGTAATGCTGACTTGAGCGACTTCAGGATTTTTGGAATGGGTCTTTCATAGTTCAAACAACAAGTTTCAAAACAAAATTTTATATGTAGTTATAAAGTTTAAGTTCAGAATTAAAACAAAATGTTTCAAGAGACTTGAAATAATTCTACTGGAATTTAACTTGTTGCGAAATCTCATTTTTTCCCCTTCATTCTGTTTCAGACCACTTAACTTTCAAAACTGTAAGATGGACAATATATTTCCTTTTCATCTGTAGTGTCAATGTACCCTTAACATTTGTTTGTAAAATTTTAGGTCTTAATTAATGCAGCTTGATAGCAGCTTCTTGTCAAGTCACCTAGTGTACTTCTACCTTCACTAAGTATACATGTTCTTTTTCAGTCATGTGCAGTGTCTGATTGTCACTTGTAAGTGCCCCCTGAAAGGCCTGTTTCCCTTAGGTATTGTATTTTATACTCCTGGCCTGTTCCAAAGAAATGTGCACCCATAATATTGAGGTGGGAGATGGAACCACTTTTGAAGACTATATTAAAGAGAGAGGAAGGAGAGAGGATCAGTTCCAGTGACAGCAGATGATAGAGTTTCTGATTGTCCCAGATTTTACAAGCCATCATGGTCTGGGTAGCAATGGAATGGGCCAATCCTGCCCTGCCCCAGTAGAAAACATTTCCAGAACCAAAAGTTGGGTTTTATAGTTCTTTTAAAAGAAGAATTTTGGACCTGCATACTCAGATGGAAACTCTACCAAGATCTGTCTCCCCAATAGAGGAAAATGGGCATTTAAAATAAAGAGTTTAGAGAAGCTAATACGAAGGGGAAAGGAGTTCAGGAGAACTGGCAATATTTTAAAGAAGCCTTATTGAAGGCACAGGAACAAACCATCCCAATTAGCAGTAAGAAGAGCAACTATGGTAGGCAACCAGCTTTGCTTACCAGGGAAATCCTTGGTGAGTTTAAACTCAAAAAGGATGCATATAAAAAGTGGAAGCTTGGACAGATGACTAAGGAGGAGTATAATTATATTGCTGGAGAATGCAGGGGAGTAATCAGGAAGGCAAAAGCACAACTGAAACTGCAGCAAGCAAAGAATGTGAAGGGCAACAAGAAGGGTTTCTACAGGCATGTTAACAATAAGAGGATGCTGAGGGAGGGTGTGGGGCCATTACTGGATGAGGGAGAAAACTTGGCGACAGATGATGTGGGAACAGCTGAAGTACTCAATGCTTTTTTGCCCCTGTCCTCATGGACAAGGTCAGGTCCCAGACTACTGCACTAGGCAATGCAGTATGGGAAGGAGGTGGGCAGCCTTCAATGGGAAAGAACAGGTTAAGAGCTATTTAGAAAAGCTAGACATTCACAGATCCATGGTTCCAGATTGAATGCATCCAAGGATACTGATGGAATTGGCAAATGTCATTACAGAACGTTTGACCATTATCTTTGAAAACTCATGGAGATCAGGAGAGGACCCGGATGATTGTGGAAAAAGGCAAATATAATGCCCATCTTTGAAAAAGGAAAGAAAGACTATCCAGGGAACTATAGATGGGTCAGCCTTACCTCAGTCCCCAGAAAAGTCACAGATGGGTTCCTCAAGGAATCCATTTTGAAACACTTTGAAGAAGGTAAAGTGATCAAGAGTTGTCAACATGGATTCACAAAGGGCAAGTTGTGCCTGACCAACCTTATTAGCTTCTATGATGAAGCAACTAGCTCTGTGGGTGTGGGGATGTCAATGCATGTGATATACCTTGACTTTAGCACAACTGTTGACACAATCTCCCACAATATTCTTGCCTGTAAGTTAAGGAAATATGGATTGGATAAATGGCCTGTAAGGTGGATAAAAAGCTGGCTAGACAGCTGGGCTCAATGGGTAGTCATCAGTGGTTCAATATCTGTTTGGTGGATGGTTTCAAGTGGAGTGTCCCAGGGATCAGTTCTATGGCCAGTATTGTTCAACATCTTTATGAAAGATATGGATGACAAAATGGATTGCACCCTGAGCAAATTTGCAGATGACACTAAGCTCGTGGGAGAGATAGATACATTGAAGTGTAGGGATATGGCCCAGAGATAATTGGAGGATTGGGAAAACAGTAATCTGATGAGGTTCAACAAGGATAAGTGCAGAGTCCTGCGCTTGGAAAGGAAGAATCCCAAGCATTGTTATAGGCTGTGGACTGACTGAGAGAGCATGGGGAGGGTTCATGGAAGACTGCCCTAAAACCCACTGCTTCCATACTTGGCCTGACTCCTTCTAGAGCTGGGAGTTTCCCCACCACTACCTTGCTCCTAGACTTGCAGTGGCTGTCAGTGTTGCTGAGCGCAGGAGGGGGTTTGGAGACTGGGAAGGAATTCTGATGAAGCAGGGGGTTGTGACTTGTGGCAGGGGACTGTGGTGCAGGTTCCTGGAGGAGGTTTGGAGAATGACATATGAGGGGTCTGGGAGGGAGTTGCGATTGGGGCAGAGGTTCAGGAATGAGTGCAGAGGGGTTTGAATGCAACCTGGGGCAGGGACTTGTATGGGAGAGGGTGAGGTACCAGATTCAGTCTCTGGACAGGATACACTTTTGGAGGTGCTTCTAGCAGCATCCCAGCAAGACTCTCAGGAAGGCTCTCTGCCTGCCACAACACTGTGCGCCACTCAAGACAGCTTCCTGTTTCTGGACAATGGGAGCTGTGAGGATTCTGCTGGGGGCAGGAGCATGCGTGCACACACACACACACATACACACACACACACCTCTCCCTAGCCCCAGGTAAGTATCATGCAGCTATGCACACTCTGGCCTCAGCAGCTAGCCACTTTAAGTCATGTTTGGCACATGGTTGGCAGGAAGCCTGTCTGAGGGTCTTGATGGGTTGCAGGACATTGGTGGCCCAGAGTACTGTGACAGGCAGGGTCCACATGCTTGGTAGGCCATATCCAGACTGTGGGTTGCATTTTACCTGCCCCTGACACAGGAGGTAAAAAAGCCCCAACAAATTATTCTGGGACTCTTGAAAGTGGTCACCAAAAGTGATCTAATAAATGTAGAAAGGGACCATGAGATCAAGCTCCATATGTACAAAAAATCCAAAAACAAAAAAAAAGGAAGATGCTAGAGGTAGCATTATTTTTGTTACTTTTTCTGATATACATGAGAGGACAGAAATCTTCATGTCAGCGCTAGTCAAAAGGGCAGTGCTATTCTTTCTTCACCTTGGTGCTATCATTCTAGCATATGAGAAAAGTTTATAACCTTTCACAGGCCACAAGTGGTAGAAGTCCCCATTATTCCTATTCTCACCACTTTGTCACATCCTGCTAGCTGTTCTGTAGCAGCATCGCCTCCTCTGGTATTGTGTCAGCACAGTAACTTGTACCCACACTGGACCCACACTGCCTCAAGAACTACAGCATCTTCTTCAGGGTACAGCCTCTGGATGTCCCCCACTCTGTTCTCCGCCCTCCTTGGGGAACAGTAGCTCCCTGACCAACTAACTTGCCTCCATGGCTGACTGCAGTCCAAGGTTCTAGCCACTTGCTTCCATAGCAAATTGCAGCCCTTCTCTGACTCCTGCCCTTGAGGGCGTGGTGGATGGAATGAGGGAGTCTCTGGGCTGGTGAGCTGCTCAGGGTGCCTATAGCCAGCAGCCATGTACTGCCCCTTCCCTGGGGCACATCCCAGCAGCAGCCTCCAGCACCTTTCCCACCTTTGTGTGGAGACCTCAGTCCGGCAGTCATCAGCATTGAACTTTCCCTTGCTCCACCTGATCCTACCCAGCACTGCTCAGTTCAGGCTACTAGCAATTCCCTCAGACCTTCAGGAACCTAGCTCTCGTTCCCTAGTCACCTGAGAGAAATCTGACTCCTCCACCCTGCAGTCCTTCTTATAGATGGGCCTGCTCTGCATAGGCTGCTCCCTGAGCCCCTGTGATTGGCCACCTACTGCCCAGCCTTCCTAGGGTGCTTTTATCTTTTAGTATGGGACAGATGATCCTTCATAATTCCCAGAAAAACAACAAGCTATTAAAGAAGTTTGTATATTTTTGGAACATTATTCAGCTGAAGACAATGGGAAAAGATTGTCAGAGCCAGCCAAGTTGACTCCCACAAGTTCTGGACAAAGAATTGTCTATATTATAATAGCTTCCCTATTTAATAACTTCTCTTCTCCTATTTTACAGGCTCTTTTATCCTAAGAACACTATGGACACACTCTCTACCCTGCATTGGAGAGCCCTTAAAATTGTTTAATGCAATTTGATCATGCTTAGTAAAGCAACACTTAAAGTTTCATAGAATTTAGTTTAACACTTACCCTAAGGTACTTTAAAAATGAACATGTCCTTTCTGGGAATCACTCTGGGCTAAAATGAACTAACTAGGTATCTACATGACTTTGGGATGTGACCCGCACTTAACTTGTATTTGCAATCCCATTATTCATTTCAGCATGATATTAAGCATTTATTCCTATGAGGAAAATAAAAACTTACACTATTTCAAAGAAAAATCTTGCATACAGATAACAGATCAAGTTACATGTGGGAAAATTCGTTCATTTCCGTATTACAAAAGACAATGGAGGCTTCACTGAAGAAACTTTTTAAAGTATATTTTTCCCTTCAAATCTACAAACAGAAGGAAGAATGCAGTCTCTTTACCTAAGATTATAATATGAGAAAGAGATAGGAAATAGCTTACAATCTTTATGCACTATTTATTAAAAAAAAAGAAAAAAAATGGAAGGTGGAAAAGAATGAAACACCAGATATTAGAAATGAAAATGTCAGATTGCTAGATATTCTAATTCCCATCATGCAGACATGGGCAAAGCTTTACATGCTGATGTCTATGCTTTGCTGTACTTTCCTACCCTAAAGGTTAACACAGTGAGCATTTAAACCCAGTTCATCAATGTGCTGAACACTGTCCAACAAGCCTTTTCTCCTTTGTATTCAGCTTCTTCCATAGAGTATATTGGCTGACTACATTTTTGCCATCTTTGGAAGAGGAACATGTATGATGGAATTCAAGATAGGCAGGCAGCCTAAGGACACAGAAATAAGCAACACTGAAGCAAATTCCAGCAGAAGAATGGAAAGATGAGGCAATGAGGAGATGAGAAAATATGTGAGGTTATATCAGTATGTTGTCTTCGGTAGCAAATCCTGCTTCCCCATGAGAAAGATGCCACAGAGTAAGTGTAATTCTTTGGGTTACACTACAGCAGGCTAAACACTAGTAAAAAGTATGATGTTAAGAACTAAAATGTATCATGAAAACTCAAGAAGTAAAGATTTAATCCGAACACCTCTTCCTCCGGGTTTGCCATTACTTAAAATCTTTGGTGTGTTAATTGAGGGCTACTAGGCAGCTTCTATCTGAATTCAGTGTAGAGTGTGTCAACATTTTTCTAATCTAAAATTGTCAATAACAATTCATGAACATTTCACCAGATTTTTTTCCTTTTCCAACCTCCTCTGATTTTGGCCTTAATCAATGACAAGCACATGTTTTGTGAAGTGCAAACAGACAGAGGAACTTTATGGTTAATATCACTAGGACAGTCCTCCATGTTTAAAAAGGTATTCCCAATGAATCCTTGAGCTTTGAGCTCACAAACATCTGCACACTGGCTGAGAAATTAAACAGAAACTTGAAATGATTCAAAACAGGTTGAAATGATTTCAGCTGACTATCCTGAGCACATGGGGTAGGCTCAGTCTATCTGAAAAAAATGAATAAAATATCACACAATTTCAGTGATTCCTGCTCAAAATTCATAAGCAATGTGACCTCAGGAAAGGTTACATTTTTCAAAATAACCTTTTAAGCCTGGCCTACACTAGGGATCAAAGTTGATTGTGGATATGCAATTCTAGCCATACCATCAGCCTACTTAGAATAGATATATTGGGATGGGGTTTGTATCCTGGTATAGATCAGGGCTCTTCAAGCTTGTACTGATGTCTCTTACTCCATGTAGCAACACGGAGTACTAGGGTTGATGGCTGAGCTCAGAGAAATCAGTTTTGCCACGTCTTCATAGATGCAGCAAAATTGAACTCCAGCAGATTAATCGCAGCATGTCAAACCCACAGTAAGCATAGACATACCCTTAAAAATCTGAATATGGTAAGTCAGCAAAAGAAAATGACTACAGATAGATTAATAACAGAAATTCTCCTGATCCACCAGGACAGCTTAGTATTTCTCAAAGATGTGGCTCACAGAAGTTGCAGAAAGAGTAAGAGTGAGGGAGCAACTTCCAACTATCTTCTCTAAGGGACAACTGATAGTAGAATAATGGTTATGTTTTTGGCTCATGGACAATTTGCATATTACTACAGTGCCCCCTTTCCACCTCCCCTGATTCATTGTAAGTAAGAAAATAGTACATTTTTTCACAAGCTTTGTGTGAAAATGGCCATCTTGACAAACATATGAGCACTGGGATACCTGAAACAGAATGGCCAAGTCATATAGAGAATTCCATTAAACAAAACCTGTGCATCTTGAACAGATCTGATCTCTCTCAACTTTTCCTGATATTATGCAACCTCTATCAAGCATCGAGAGCAGGACCAATATTTCAAAGGAGGAAGTAGAAAAAGCAGGTGACACAACTAGAGAACAAGAGCCCTAGAAATGACATGATCATGGGAAAGATGATCAAATATGGTGGCAAAAGTATGATTCAGGAAATATACTGACTATGTAACACGGCATGTAAAGAAGTGAAGGCACCTAAGGAATGGACAAGATCCATGCTAGTGCAAGAACTACAGAACAATTGCCCAAACAAGTTATTTAGGAAAGGTGCTGATGATGATACTCACAGAAAGACTGAGATAGCAGATAGAAGAACATCTAGGCTGCATCTACACTATGCCAAAACTTCATTTTGAAGTTTATTAATGAAGCACTGAAATACATATTCACCGCCTCATTAGAATGCTGGCAGCCGCAACACTTCAAAATTGATGCAGCTTGCCACCACATGGCTCATCCAGACAGGGCTCCTTTTAGAAAGGACCCCGGCAACTTCGAAGTCCCCTTATTCCTAACTGCTATTAGGAATAAGGGGATTTCGAAGTTTCCAGGGTCCTTTCGAAAAGGAGCCCCGTCTGGACAAGCTGCACGGCGGCGAGCCATGTCAATTTTGAAGTGCCATGGATGCCGGCATTCTAATGAGGTGCTGAATATATATTTCAGCACTTCATTAGTAAACTCGAAATGGCCATTTGCATGGCCATTTTGAAGTTTTGGGCTAGTGTAGACATAACCCTAGTGGATAAGCAAGCAGGATTCAGGAAAGATAGAAGTACCATAGAGCAGATATTGGCTCTAAGATTGATAGTGGAGAAAGCTTGATGAAAGAACAAGAACATCAACACTTGCTTTGTCAGTTTTCAGAAGGCATTTAACAGTTTCGATCAGAAAGTGTCCTAGGCGTTGATGGAGTTGTATGGACTGCATAGCAAACAGATACGGTTGTTGAAGGATATCAAAGACAATGCAGAGGTAGTGTTGAGAACATGAGGAGAGTTGGTAAATTGGTTTAGAATGAGTAGAGGTATGAGGCAAAGAGATCCAATATTGCTGATTAACTTCAACATGCAAGTAGAGAAAGCAATGGACAAAATCAAAGAAGAGGTAGAAGGGATATCTGTGCATGGGATGAGAATCAACAACTTGAAGTTCATGGATGATATAGCTATCATTGAAGAAGATGTAGAGAAGTTAGGAAGAAAGATGCAGTTGCTAAATGAGGAAGGGAAGTGGTATGGCAAGATTACGAACATCGATAAAATGAAAACATTGATATTTGGAAATAAGGAAATAGGAAGGAGGATCAGTGTAGATGGGATCAAAGTAGAGAACGTAGAGAAGTTCACATATTTGGGGAGCAACATGATTTATGATGTAGACTATAAGAAGGAAATAGGGACTAGTATAGCAAAAGCAAGAACAAGCTTAAAAGCGATGAGTAAGATCTGGTAAAGTAAAGAGATTAGCTTAGGAATGAAACTGAGCATCTTGAAAACGTGTATTTCAGCAGCATTTTGTACAGATGTGAGACATGGGTGGTAACAAATGATTAGAAGAGAAGGCTATTGGCATTTGAGAGGAGTTGTTATAGGAAGATGCTGAGAATAGGATGGACGCACCTCACCAACGAGGAATAATATAGGATGATAAAGCCGAAAGAGAACGTACTGCAGAAGGTTATAGATTAGAAATTACAGCAATGATAGAAAAATCCAGACCCTGCTATTCAACATAATGGACAGTTTGAATAGGAGAGGCAGAAGTGACAGAGAACGGCTAGATAACATAGTCGATTGGTGTGGAGCTAGTCTACAGAAACTAAGCCACTCTTCAGAGGACAGGAAAAAGATGGAAGGAAATAGTGAGAGAAGCATTGAATGCCAATGGGCACTGAGCCCATGTTTGTTGATGATCATGACGATGCCCCTGCATATAGCTTTGAGAAGCTATAAGAGCTCTTATTTGGAGGAAGCTTGCAGGACCTGCAGAAATCATATGAACTTTACAAACAGTAGCACAGAATTTATTACATTTAAGCTATGTCTACAAGGAGCTGTGCTGCTGGAAGTGTGATGCAAAGCAGAAGCCTCGAAAATGCAAATGGACACTCATTTGCATATTGACATGGCTAATTTGCATAGTTGCGTGAGATCACCCTGCTGGCAAAGGCTACTGCCAGAAGAAAACAATCCATATAGATGTGGTTCTGTCAGCAAAAACCCTCTTTGTCAGCAGCCCCTTATGCCTGGAAAAAATCAGGCACTCCTCCTTATTTATACAGTAGTGCCTCATTTTATGTAAGGGTTCTGTTCACACACACCCTTGCATACCTAGAATTTTGTGGAAGCTGGGGGGAGTTTTCTCCCTAGCAGAATGTACCTGCAGCTCCTTTTGGAAGATAAGACCTGGGGGGCGGGGGTTAAGCCTGGGGTGGGTTAGGGCTACAGGGAAGGCAGGGGCGGAGTTGAGCTGGGCTTGCATGTGAGGGGGGCAGTTGAACCAGGGTGTGGGGTTTGAGCTAGAACCATGAATGGGGATGGTGAACTGGAGCCCTGCTTGGGTGGTGAGCCGGGACATGGCAGGGTTGAAATGAGGCCACGTACAGGGGGGTGAAGCAGGGCAGGAGTTTGAGTTAGAGCCATGGGGTTTGAACCAGAGCCGCACATGAAGAGTGGTGAGGAGGAGCCAGAGCTGCGCACCGAGATGGTGGGTGAGCTGGAGCCATGTGCTGGTGATGAGTGGGGCTGGGGGTGGGGGGAGTTGACCAAACCCGTGCAGCTGGGGTGGTTGAGCCAGGACTAGGGGGAGTGGGATTTTGGGTTGCACTTAACTTGCATTAATGTGAAATTGCACATTTCAAGGGTTTACTGTATCTGTCTAGAACTTTCCAGATGCCCACATATATCTAGCTCAAGCTAATGTCTTACATGGGGTATGACCCTTGTAGGCTTCTTGCATAACTGCTAAAATGAAATAACAGTGAACTGTGAAGAAAATAGGAAATACCAAATAATATATAATATAGTGTTAGGCTACAAGAAAAAGATATATGATATAAGCTAATATATGCTTATAGGTTACATCACGGCCCCTCCCCATCTTAAAGTTTCAATGGTTTTGTGTTTCTTTAACAATGTGACATTCAATATTTTAGAATCCTGCCATGAGATCCTTTGAGAAAATATCCTAAAAGTCTCATTTCAAGATCTGGATGAAAGTTGAAGGGAGTTTTTACTTTCCTAGGTATATTTTGTCCAGTTCACAGAGTAATTTGGAAAGGCATACAGCCAGTCTCAGATTCTCTCCATAGATTATTGTCACCCTGTCTTCAGCTCTCTATGGGAGCTCCAAATTAGAAATGGGGATGTGCAGCTTTACTCATATGATTTACAGTGGCACATGGTCTACAAATCTGCATGTCTAGAAATTATTCTTACTTATTGTATTCCTGGTTCTGCAGCTGATTGGGCAATCAGCAGCACTATCAAAAATGAGAAAGGACCATGGTAACATAGCCAAGATCAAGGACGTAGTGTAAAACAAAGGAGAAAAATCCAGAAACAAATAAGTCAGTTATTATACGGTCAAAAATATACGTTTTTACCTTCCTGAAAGTTTAACTTCCAAGTCAAGAAATATGTTTCTGTCCTGATTCACATGCTCATACACAATTTTCCTAAATTAACTCTAGAGGGGTTGGCAATATGAAGTCCACGGGCTAGATGAAATTTATCAGGGTTTGCCCCAGTGGGCTGCTGGTGCTTTATCTGTCTATCTATCTATCTATCTATTTAGAATGGTAGGGCTGGAAGGGACCTCAGGAGGTCATCAAGTCCAGCCCCCTGTTTCAAGCAGAATCAACCCCAACAAAGTCATCCCAGACAGGACTTTTTCAAGCTGGGATTTAAAAATCTTTGGGAATAGAGATTCCACCACCTCTCTAAGCAACACATTCCAGTGCTTCACCACCCTCTTGGTGAAGTAGTTTTTCCTAATATCAACCTACTCCTCTCCTTCAGTAACTTCAAAGCATTGCTCCTTGTTCTGCCATCTGTCACCACTGAGAACAGTTTCTTTCAATCCTTTTGTAGAGCCCCCACTTCAGGAATTTGAAGGCTGCTATTAAATCACCCCACAGTCTTCTCTTTTACAAACTAAATAAGCCCAAATCCCTCAGCCTCTCCTCATAGGTCATGTGCTCTAGCCCTTTAATCATTTTCATTATCCTCCACTGAACCTGCTTCAGCACATCCACATTCTTTCTTTTCTGGGGGCCCCAAAACTGGACACAATAGCTGTGTCTACACGTGCACGCTGCTTCGAAGTAGTGGCACTAACTTCGAAATAGCGCCCGTCGCGGCTACACACGTCGGGCGCTATTTCGAAGTTAACTTCGACGTTAGGCGGCGAGACGTCGAAGTCACTAACCTCATGAGGGGATAGGAATAGCGCCCTACTTCGACATTCATCGTCGAAGTAGGGACAGTGTAGATGATCTGTGTCCCGCAACGTCGAAATTGGCGGGTCCTCCATGGCGGCCATCAGCTGGGGGGGTGAGAGACGCTCTCTCCAGCCCCTCAGCTCACTGGTGGCCGGGTGGAGCGGCCCCTTACAGGTCCCCTCCCCCTCCTTGCCTCTGCAGGAAGCTGAGGCAACGTGCAGGCTGCAGCCTGCACACGCGGGCAGCCTGCAGCACCCTCAGCCACCCACCCAGCGGTGATGGCTAGCCAGCAGCCCCCCAGCGCCCCCAGGAGACCCCCCCCAAGGGGAGCCAGGGCAGCCAGCCCAGCCAGAGGGCCAGGCAGTCTGGGAAGCGGCAGCGGGGCCCCTCCTGGACGGAGGCCGAGCTGCGGGACCTGCTGGGGATCTGGAACAAGGAGGAGGTGCTCCAGGTAATGGGGAGCAAGAGGCGGAACGTGGATGCGTTCGCTCGGCTGGCCGAGGGCCTGGCTGCCTGGGGTCACCCTGCCCGCACTCCTGACCACATCAGGAGTAAGGTGAAGGAGCTGCGGCAGGGTTACTCCCGGGCCCGGGATGCGGCCAGCCGATCTGGGGCCGCCCCCGTCACTTGCCCCTTTTACAGGGAGCTCAGGGACATCCTGGGCCCCCGGCACACCTCCTCCCCTCCGGCCACCCTTGATACCTCGGCGACGAGCCCCAGCAGTCCCTGCAGCCGGAGTCCGACCCGGAGGAAAGTCCCGCACTCCGGGAGCCCCCCCCGGAGGCAACCCCCGGGACATCGCGGCAGGAGGAGGGGGGGGGGGGCTCCTCCTCTGCAGAGTCTGGGCTGCAGATCCTCCTCCTGCCATCCCAGAGCAGCAGCAGGGCCTCCGACCCCCGGGGATCTCCGGACCGTGGGAGCAGACCCACAGGTAGGTACCCCTCTCTGGTGGACACCCCGGGGCTTGAGGGGCGGGGGTAAGAGATATGTGTCCTGGGCCCCCCACATGCTCACATGGCCATGGCCCCAAGGACACCAGGGCCATGGCCCTCACAGCACTGCAGCCATCAGCCCCTGCCCCCCCCACCCTGAATGACAGTGCCATGCCCCATCCCCGGGCCAGGGGGGAGCGGAACCTCGAGGGGCCCCCGGGAGGACGGGGTGGGACACCCCGCAGCAGCAGCATGTGATGGAGTGGGGGGAGTGCAAAAGGAAGACTCAGGCTACATATGAGCCACAAGAGCCGAATAGCTCCCAGGGCCAAAGGGGGATCCTGGCGCTACAGCTGGCAGGTGACACCTCTGCCCTGAACCAACAGGAGGGAGGAGCCGAGCTGGCTTGGAATTGGGGGGCGAGGGCGGGGGCCACAGGTAGAGGCTAGGGGAAGGGAGAGCTGGTAGGCAGCCAGCCTGAGGAGGGGGAAAGCTGCATCCCCGAGGGGCCCCCCTTGGGGTCTTCTCCCCACGATGGGTTGGAAGGACTGTCTCTTCCGACAGCTGGTGCTGTCACTCCTGCCAGAAACTGGGCATCTGTGGCCTAAGAAACCTCTCCTGCTGTCAGACCCTGCGGGGTGAAGTGAGAGTCGCTCCCACCAGGGGACAGGGTGCAGGGCAGGGGGACCCCTGAACCCCATCCATCACAGCAGCATCTCCCGGGGACGGGGATGGGGAACCTGCAGCACAGGGCTGGGGGGACAAAGGCCACGGCTCAGGGCCCACACTAACGCCTGTCTCCATTCTTCTTCCCCCCCTCCTCTCCTGTGTCCTGCACCTGCACCATCAGAAGGACCGGAAGAGAGCGCCGGCGAGGCGTCAGTCGTCCCGGAGAGCCCTCCGGGACCCTCGCTCCAGGGCAGCCCCTTAGCCGAGGACCGACCAGCCCCGCGGAGGGCTAGACGGCGGACCCCACGCCACCAACCGCCGCCGGCGACGGACCCCCAGCTGCTGGCCATCCTCCATCGGCAGCTGGAGGTCACGGAGCAGCACCTCCAGCTGCAGGAGCGGGCGCTGGCCTGGCGCCAGGAGGCATGGGGGGACTACATGCAGACATTTAACCGGCTTGTGGATTACCTGGCCCCGCCATGCCGCGCCGGCCGAAAGATCGCCCGCCCTGCCCGCTCCTGCAGCCCCACCACCAGCTGCTCCGCCCGTCGCCGGCCCATCCGCCGTCGCCCCACCACCCACCCGCGAGGGCCAGAGCGCCCTCCTGACACTTGCCGGCCCTGATACCTTCCGGTCCAGCCCGCTCCCACCCAGCCGCGGACCAGGCTGCAGGCGCGGCGAGGCTCCCGGCCAGCGACGCCCAGTGCCGGGTAATAGGGGCGAGGGGCCCGGGACGTGGCCCCCCCCTTTGTATATAGTTGCACCCTGTTTGTTTGGCCCCCCCGTTTGCCCCGTCCCCCCCATGTAAATAGTTCTCCCCTTTATCCTCCCTGGTTTCCTTTTTATTATTTATTGCACACTGTTGTTTATTTGCATTGTTTTATTGTTCTACATATTGCTTTGGTTGGACGTTTGTCCCTGTTTTCTGTTTGTGGTTGACATATTTCTTTTTACATCCCCCAAAAAACAGTTTCAGAAAGACCCAAAAAAAGTTTACGTTCAGCCACAAGTGCGTGCTGTCATTTGATCAGGACAAGTGGGGGGGGGGGCGCTGGGGTGCTCCATGGTGTGGGCATTGGGGCAGGAGTGTGGGGGAGGAGGGGGCGGGCAGTAGGGGGCCTGGGCAGAGTTTACCCCGCGGCCTGGTCATCGAAGTGGGCCTGCAGGGCCTCCCGGACCCTGGTCCCCTCGGGGTCCACCTGCCGACTGGGGGCAGCAGGTGGCTGGACGTGTGCCCTGGCGGCCTCCGCAGCCCAGCCCTGCAGAAAGGTCTCCCCCTTGCTCTCCACGAGGTTGTGCAGGGCGCAGCAGGCACCCACAATCTGGGGGATGTTGTTGGGGCCTGCATTCAGGCGGGTCAGGAGACATCTCCAGCGTCCCTTGAGGCGGCCAAATGAGCACTCCACCACCTGTCGTGCACGGTTCAGGCGCTGGTTGAAGCGCTCCTGGCTACCAGAGAGATGGCCCGTGTAGGGGTGCATGAGCCACGGCCGGAGGGTGTAGGCCGCATCTGCGAAGACGCAGAAGGGCATGTTGGTGTCCCCCAGAGGGATATCCCGCTGGGGGATGTATGTCCCCGCCTCCAGCCGGCGGCACAGGCCCGAGTTCCGGAAAACCCGGGCGTCGTGTGTGTTGCCAGGCCAGCCCACGTAAATGTCCTGGAAACGTCCCCGGCTGTCCACCAAGGCCTGCAGGATGACAGAATGGTAGCCCTTGCGATTGAGGTATCGTCCGCCACTGTGATGCGGGGCGCGGATGGGGATGTGAGTCCCATCCAGAGCCCCGAAGCAGTTGGGGAAGCCTAGGGTGGCAAAGGCGGCAATGGTGGCATCTGGGTCCCCCAGCCTCACGAGCCTGTGCAGGAGCATGGCGTTGATGGCACGCACGACCTGCAGAGAAAGCACATGGGACGGCACCAATGAGGGGTGAGCAGGGTGTGCGTGGCCCTGCCCTGCCCTGCCCTGCCCTGGCCCCCCTGCCGTGGCCTGCCCTGCTCTGGCCCCCCTGCCCTGCTCTGGCCCCCCTGCTCTGGCCCCCCTGCCCTGCCCTGGCCCCCCTGCCCTGTCCTCCCCCCGTGGGTTCGCTTACCTCCATGAAGACAGCCCCGACGGTGGCTTTGCCGACACCAAACTGCTGTCCCACGGATCGGTAGCTGTCCGGAGTGGCCAGCTTCCAGACAGCGATGCCGACCCGTTTCTGCACCGTTAGGGCACGCTGCATGGCAGTGTCCTGGTGCCTGAGTGCGGGGGTGAGCCACTGGCACAGCTCCAGGAATGTCTGTTGGGTCATCCTGAAGTTCCTGAGCCAGTGGTCGTCGTCCCACTCCCCAAGCACCAGCCGCTCCCACCAGTCGGTGCTGGTGGGGTAGCTCCACAGCCGCCGGCGTGTGAGGCGGGGGGTGGAGCGGGGTGCTGCAGGGGTAGGGGTTGAGCCCTGCTGCCCTGGGGGCATCTCCTCCCCTGGGGCAAGGAGGTGGTCAGCTGCCTCCCACATGGCATGGGTCAGGGCAAGCCCTTCTCCTGCCGGGAGGGCTGGGTGGACCTCTGGCTGCTGCTGCTGCTGCTGCTGCTGCTGGGGGTCCATGACTGCGGCGCCCGGGGTCTATGTGCCTATGGCTCCTCAGACCGCGTGCTGTGCAGGCTGAGTGTGTCTGGGAGGGGCCCTTTAAGGGAGCAGCTAGCTGTTGCCCGGGAAGTGCTAGTCCGCCCATTGACCCTGTCTGCACCTGTGCCTGGCATCCCTATTTCGATGTGTGCTACTTGGGCGTGTAGACGTTCCCTCGCTGTGCCTATTTCGATGTTGGGCTGAGCAACGTCGAAGTTGAACATCGACGTTGCCGGCCCTGGAGGACGTGTAGACGCTATTCATCGAAATAGCCTATTTCGATGTCGCAACATCGAAATAGGCTACTTCGATGTAGGCTTCACGTGTAGACGTAGCCAATATTCCAGATGTGGCCTCACCAGTGCCAAATAGAGGGGAACAACAAGTTCTCTAGATCTGCTCAAAATGCATCTCCTAATGCACCCCAATATACCTTTAGCCTTCTTGGCTACAAGGGCACGCTGTTTACTAACATCCAGCCTTTTATCCGCCATAATCCCTAGGTTCTTTTCCTCTGTTCTGCTGCTTAGCCAGTCGGACCCCAGCCTATAGCAATGCTTGGGATTCTTCTGTCCCAGGAGCCGGACTCTACGCTTCTTCTTGTTGGCCCAGTTCTCCAATTTATCCATGTCACTCTAGATCCTATCTCTACCCACCAACATATCTACATTTCCCCCTGTCTTAGTGTCATCTGCAAACTTGCTGAGGCTGCAATTCAGTCCTTCATCCAGGTAATTAATAAAGATGTTTAACAACACCGGCCCCAGAACTGAGCCTTGGGGCATTCAACTTGAAACCGACCACCATCTAGATATTGAGCCATTGACCATTACCTGTTGGGCCTGACCTTCAAGCCAGCTTTCTATCCATCTAGTCCACGTATCCAATCCATACTTCCTTAACTTCCAGCCAAGAACATTGTGGTAGACTGTAACATAAGCTTTGCTGAAGTCAAGGTACATCCACTGACTTTTCCATGTCCACAAAGCCTGTTACCTCATCATAGAAGCATGTCTGCAGGTATGGTCATAATCAGCTCCCTTTGGCCATGCAGCACCATTGCTGATAAATGGGAGCTGCAGGAAGGGCTGTCCTGGTCTTCACCACTTCCCACAGCTCCCATTGGCCAGGAATGGTGGTCCATGGTCAATGGGAACTGCACACAGCTATGCCTGTGGACGCACAGGTAATAAACTGCCGGAAGTCTACCATGGGCCAGCTCTGGCCACCTGCCTCTGTCTTGTTGCCTACACCTGAGCTATAGACTAGATTTTACACCTAGATTTAAAAATTAAAGAGTTAAGAATCAGTGTAGAATTTCCAGGTGTATAACTGGAAATCTCTCTTACATGTAGTGGCCTAAAGTTTGCTTGTGCACTGCATATTTTCTAGATTTCTCACAAGTTAAGTATACGTTATTGCTGCCACCAACAGGCTAGTTTTCAGTAGGCTTTATCTCCATGCTTTACAAAATCTGAACTGTCAAAAGAAAAATGTGCCAACACTGACAGACTTTTAAGATACCAATAGTAAAGCTTTGGTGAGATGATAGAATCTGCTCAGTAACAAAGTATTCTGCAAACCTCATGTCCTTTTCTGAGCAATGAACCCGGAAAAGAAAGTAATTTATTTTCTTTAAAAAATAATTTTACACCAAGAACTAGCTCAGCATTGTGGCGGTATTTCACATGCTTATCTAAGAGTACTCACAGCCTTCACAATTGCTTATGTATTAAAAAGTATGCCTCACTTCTCAAATAAAAATAGCTAAAACAAATTCAATTCAAGAAAATTTCCTTATATTAAATAAATAAATAAATAGAAAGACTTCAGATGAATTTATGGACCAATGGAGCACGTATCAGAACCAGCCATCTATTTCTAAATTGTCAGATTTCTCTACCTATTTGCTCTATTCCCTCATGCTAAAAACAGCAAAATTGTTTATGGTAAAGCAACAACATTTCCAGTCTGAACAGAAGAAAGCTTTGACATGATCAAAAACTTCCCAAACATCCTGGTTTTTTTTAATTGAAATGATTTTCTTTTAGAAACTCATGTTTATATGTCGAAAAAGTTGAAAAAATGTCAACATCCAGACAAAGTGTTTTGAGTTGCCTTATCTCACTTTTTTGTACTTTCAGGTCATTACAATTGTTAAGCTGGAGTGTGTAACCCAAGTTTGGGCATTTTTTTTTTCTGAAATCTTGAAAAGTCTCATGGAACAGCAAAATTAATCCAATCTCACCTCCTGGGGTCTCTCATTACTGTGCATATATTAGATTGCTCCCACAAACAGTGATTTTGCATTTAGGTTTCTCAGTAGAATATATTTGACGAATAAAGAAACAAGAATATTTTGTAAAATGTATAACAAAGAACTGCATTTTTGTGAAGTGCTGTGTAGGGCTACTGTATTTTGCTCTATGTAATTTCTCCCCAGTGTGTCAAGTATATTTTTGAAGAGTTTCATTTTACTTATATTTCTAAACCAAAATTACTTTTTGCATTGGCATAGCACCACTATTTCCATGGACCAGCAGCTATGTTGGCCAAGTTTTAAGTGAATCTGAGCTGTTGTGCAGCTAAAAAGAAACTGAAAGTAATCGTCTGACCAAAAAAATAATACACAGTGTTGTAATATTTAGCATCACATCATACTTAACTAATACAAATGTATTGGTTTTTTCTTGAATTAGGGCCAGTTTCTGTAGTTTAGAACTTTTGCTCTCCCCACTCTCCTCCTGAGAGCTGGGTTCTTTGCTTTGAAGAGTGTTTTCTTTAATCTCTGCCTTATAGAATCCTTGTGAAATATTTCTCTGAAATGGATTGAAAGGCACCAGATAACGTAGGTTCTCTGCAGTGTAGACCGCAGGATCCAAGAACAGAAGCAAATAGTCCACCACCACAAATGGTGGGAAGAGAGAACAGAGAATTCTCAGTAAGTTCACCTGGTGCCCCACTTCTGCAAGACTATATGCTGTCTAAGAGGATGGAATGTGATGAGAAAAATTAATATTTGCATTGCCTAGTCTTGGACAACATGGAAAAGGACAACAGTTGGGGTCAGCTTGAAGTTTTGTCCCAAGACAGAGTGAAGTGGAGGTGACTTGTAGATGACCTATGCTTCATCCACAGTACAAGTGTTTAAATCTGGTAAGCCTAGTCTGTTCTCTGACATGGGGTTCTGGCCTATACCTGTGTCTTTGCTTGTTTGAAGTCTGAACTGTTGCAGATATCAGACATTTTATGCTGCAGAAAACACATTTGGAGACTGATGGTATATTGCTGAAATCAAGCCTGCATACAATAGGGGCTGTCTCTTTGAAGACAATAAAAATACTTAGTAAATGACATGGGAGGGAAATGATTCTTGTCCTATTTCTTCTTTTGAATTTCTGATAGTTGTGCTCCTTTTTCACTCTAAAGAAAAGACTGGAGAAGCAGAAACTAATAAAATTTGAATTAAATAAAACATATACCTTTTATGATTTTTATCCTGGTTTTCTACGATGTGCTATACGTATGTCATTAGAGCTACGTCTACACGTGAAGGCTACATCGAAGTAGCTTATTTCGATTTGGAGACATCGAAATACGCTATTTCGATGAATAACGTCTACACGTCCTCCAGGGCTGGCAACGTCGACGTTCAACTTCGACGTTGCGCAGCTCCACATCGAAATAGGCGCTGCGAGGGAATGTCTACACACCAAAGTAGCACCCATCGCAATAGGGATGCCAGGCACAGCTGCAGACAGGATCACAGGGCAAACTAGCGCTTCCGGGGCAACAGCTAGCCACTCCCTTAAAGGGCCTCTCCCAGACACACTCAGCCTGCACAGCACGTGGTCTGAGGAGCCATAGGCACACAGCCCCCGGGCGACACAGGCATGGACCCCCAGCAGCAGCAGCAGCAGCAGCAGCCAAAGGTCCACCCAGCCCTCCCGGCAGAAGCAGGGCTAGCCCTGATCCATGCCATGCAGGAGGCAGCTGAGCACCTCCTTGCCACACCGGAGGAGGAGCTGCCCCCAGGGCAGCAGGGCTCAACCCCCAACACTACAGCACCCTGTTCCCCCTCCCGCCTCACACACTGCCGCCTATGGAGCTACCCCACCAGCACCGACTGGTGGGAGCGGCTGGTGCTTGGGGAGTGGGACGATGACTGCTGGCTCAGGAACTTCAGGATGAGCCGGCAGACATTTATGGAGCTGTGCCAGTGGCTCACCCCCGCACTCAGGCACCAGGACACTGCCATGCGGCGTGCCCTCCCTGTGGAGAAATGGGTCGGCATTGCTGTCTGGAAGCTGGCCAATCCAGACAGCTACCGATCCGTGGGACAGCAGTTTGGTGTCGGCAAGGCCACCGTTGGGGCTGTCCTCATGGAGGTAAGAGGACCCACGGGGGGAGGGCAGGGGAGGAGAGGGGGGCCCGGGCAGAGGAGGGCAGGGGAGGGCAGGGCAGGGCAGGGCAGGGCAGGGCCACGCACACCCTGCTCACCCCTTATTGGTGCTGTCCCATGTGCTTTCCCTGCAGGTTGTGCGTGCCATCAACACCATGCTCCTGCACAGGCTCGTGAGGCTGGGGGACCCAGATGCCACCATTGCGGCCTTTGCCACCCTGAGCTTCCCCAATTGCTTCGGGGTTCTGGATGGGACTCACATCCCCATCCGCGCCCCGCATCACAGTGGAGGAAGCTACATCAATCGCAAGGGCTACCATTCTGTGGTCCTCCAGGCCTTGGTGGACAGCCGTGGCCATTTCCAGGACATTTGTGTGGGGTGGCCTGGCAGCACCCATGACGCCCGGGTTTTCCGGAACTCGGGCCTGTGCCTCCGGCTGGAGGCGGGGACCTACATCCCCCAGCGGGAGATCTCTGTGGGGGACACCACCATGCCCCTCTGTGTCATCGCAGATGCGGCATACCCACTCTGGCCCTGGCTCATGCACCCCTACACGGGCCACCTCTCCGCCAGCCAGGAGCGCTTCAACCAGCGCCTGAACCACGCGCGCCAGGTGGTGGAGCGCTCATTTGGCCGCCTGAAACGACGCTGGAGATATCTCCTCACCTGCCTGGATGCGGGCCCCAACAACATCCCCCAGATTGTGGGTGCCTGCTGCGCCCTGCACAATTTGGTGGAGAGCAAGGGGGAGGCCTTTTTGCGGGGCTGGGCTGAGGAGGCCGGCAGGGCCAATCTGCAGCCACCCGCTGCCCCCAGTCAGCAGGTGGACCCTGAAGGGACCCGGGTCCAGGAGGCCCTGCGGGCCCACTTGGATGATGAGGCCGCGGGGTGAACTCTGCCAGGCCCCCCACTGTCCACCCCTTCCTCCACAACACTCCCTGCCCCTACGCCCACACCACGGAGCACCCAACCGCCCCCCCGCCTCCCACTTTTCCTGGACAAATAACAGCACGCACTTGTGGCTGAACTTAAACTGGTTTTTCTTTTAGAACTTTTTTTTTTTAACTATAATTAAAACAAGAACAAACTATATACAAGACCTCTTCTAACAAAAGTATTCTGTACAAATAAAACAATAATAAAAAAGATTGCACATATCGGATACGTTGGTCAATAAAAAGAAAACCAGGGATGATAAGGAAGGGGAGAACTATTTACATGGGGGGGACGGGGCAAAGGGGGGGCACAAATATAAATGAAATGGGTCAATAAACAATCCTCTTTTCGGACATATAACTATATACAAGGGGGGGCCACATCCCGGGCCCCACGCCCCTAAAGTCCGGCACTGGGGGTGGGCGGCCGGGAGCCCCGCCGCGGCCACAGCGCTGTCCGGGGCTGGCTGGGGGCCGGGCAGACCGGAAGATATAACTGGCGAGTCTCAGCTGGCCCCAGGTGTCCCTTGGCGGTCCGGCCCTCGGTGGTGGGTGGCGGGGCAATGGCGGACGGGACGGCAACGTGCGGAGCAGCTGGTGGTGCGGTGGGTGGAGCAGGCAGGGTGGGCGCTGCGGCGGCCGGCACGGCATGGGGGGCCAGGTAGTCCACAAGATGGTTGAATGTCTCCATATAGGCCCCCCATTCCTCTTGGCGCCAGGCCAGCGCCCGCTCCTGCAGGTCCAGGCGGCGTTGGTCCACCCGCAGGTGCTGCTTCACAACCTCCAGCTGCCAACAATGGATGGCCAGCAGCTGGGGAGTCCGTTGCCGTCGGGTGCTGTTGTGGGGTCCGCTGTCTAGCCTGCCGTGGGGCCGGTCGGTCCTCCGCCAAGGGGCTTGCCTGGAGCGATGGCCCTGGGGGGGTTTCCGGGACCACTGATGCCTCGCCGGCGCTCTCTTCCGGTCCTTCCGATGGTGCAGGTGCGGGACACAGGAGAGGAGGCTGGGAAGAAGAATGGAGACAGGCATTAGTGTGGGCCCCGAGCCGTGACCCTTGTCCCCGCAGCCCTGTGCTGCAGGTTCCCCATCCCCGTCCCCGGGAGATGCTGCTGTGATGGATGGGGTTCAGGGGTCCCCCTGCACTGCACCCCGTCCCCTGGTGGGAGTGACTCTCACTTCACTCCGCAGGGTCTGACAGGAGAGGTTTCTTAGGCCACAGATGCCCGGTTTCTCTCGGGAGTGACCGCACAGCAGTCAGAGACAGTCCTTCCAACCCGTCGTGGGGAGAAGACCCCAAGGGGTGCCCCTCTGGGATGCAGCTTTCCCCCTCCTCAGGCTGTCTGCCTTCTAGCTCTCCCTTCCCCTAGCCTCCACCTGCGGCCCCCGCCCCGATTCAAAGCCAGCTCGGCTCCTCCCTCCTCTTTGTTCAGGGAAGAGGTGTCACCTGCCAGCTGTAGCGCCAGGATCATCCTTTGCCCCTGGGAGCTATTCAGCTTGTTGCTCATATGTAGCCTGAGTCTCCCTTTTGCACTCCCCCCACTCCATCACATGCTGCTGCTGCGGGGTGTCCCACCCCCTCCTCCCAGGGTACCCTCGAGGTTCCACTCCCCCCTGCCCCGGGGATGGGCCATGGCACTGTCGTGCGGTGGGGGGGGGGCAGGGGCTGATGCCCTGCTGTCCTTGGGGCCATGACCATGTGGGCACGTGGGGGGCCCTGGGCACATATCTATTACCCCCGCCCCTCAACCCCGGGGGTGTACACCAGAGGGGGGTACATACCTGTTGGTCCACTCCCACGATCTGGAGATCCCTGGGGGGCGGAGGCCCGGCTGCTGCTCCGGGAGGGCAGGAGGAGGATCTGCAGCCCAGACTCTGCAGAGGAGGAGCCCCCCTCCTCCTCCTCCTGCCGTGATGGCCTAGGGGTAGGCTCCAGGGGGGGCCCCCAGGGTGCGGGGCTTACCTCCGGCACGGACTCCGGCTGCAGGACCTGCTGGGGCTGGTCGGCCGAGGTATCAAGGGTGGCCGGAGGGGAGAAGGTGTGCCGGGGCCCAGGATGTCCCTGAGCTCCCTGTAAAAGGGGCAAGTGACGGGGGCGGCCTCAGATCGGCTGGCCACATCCCGGGCCCGGGCATAACCCTGCCGCAGCTCCTTAACCTTACTCCTGACATGGTCAAGAGTGCGGGCAGGGTGACCCCAGGTGGCCAGGCCCGCGGCCAGCAGAGCAAACGCATCCACATTCCGCCTCTTGCTCCCCATTACCTGGAGCACCTCCTCCTCGCTCCAGAGCCCCAGCAGGTCCTGCAGCTTGGCCTCCGTCCAGGAGGGGCCCCGCTGCCACTTCCCAGCCTGGCTGCCGGGCTGGCTGGCCTGGCTGCTCTGGCTCCCCTGGGGGCACTGGGCGGGGCTGCTGGGCAGCCATCATGGGTGCTGGCCCTGTTCTGGGTGGCTGAGGGACGTGCAGGCTGGCCGCGTGTCTAGGCTGCCGCCTGCACGTTCCCTCAATTTCCTGCACAGGAAGGGAGGGGGAGGGGACCTTTAAGGGGCCGCTCCATGCGGCCACCATTGAGCTGAGGGACTGGAGACAGCGTCTCTCAACCCCTCAGCTGATGGCCGCCATGGAGGACCCCGCAATTTCGACATTGCGGGACGCGCAACGACTACACGGTCCCTACTTCGACGTCGAAGTAGGGCGCTATTCCTATCTCCTGATGAGGATAGCAGCTTCGACGTCTCGCCACCTAACGTCGAAGTTAACTTCGAAATAGCACCCAACACGTGTAGCCGTGACGGGCGCTATTTCGAAGTTAGTTCCGCTACTTCAAAGTAGCGTGCACGTGTAGACACGGCTTAGGTCCCTATCTCAATTATCTTATACTGGCACCTATTGGTAGATCATAATCACTGCACGTGTACTTGTTCTTAAATCAAAAATTTAAAGACTTTCTATGACAATTACTGGTTTTTAACCCCTTCCTTAGGAAACTATCATCTGTTAAATATTTGCATTGTTTAAAATTAATATTTTTGAGAAAATACAAGGGGTATAAAAGTCCCTTTTTTTGGAGTAGGACACTTGAAACTATGTCAACACTAATTTATTTCCTCTCAAAGAAAACCACAGTTAAAAAGTTGTTTAACTGATTGATGATTGTAGTCAGAATATCTGCATACTGCACTAATCAGCTCTGTGTGATGGGCCAGAAATCAAATGACGAAAACTACAATTTTTCAAAAGAAACACGGGCATTTTCTCATCTAAATCTTAGCAAGCTTGTCAACTATAAAAAGATAGCGTAGCAAAAGATAACAGATGATTATGCTTTAAATGGTAATTAACTAGAAAAGAAATGTTAAGAAATAGAAACTAAAGAAAGTGTGGCTGTGTTTATGGATTACCTTTCTATTTTTGGATGCAATTTGCACTGGAAAAGTTTGCAACCACATTCTAATCAAATAGCTTGAAGAGGAAAAATTCAGAGTTACACTAGCAATTTGTGTTGGCAGTTGAAGCTGCAAGTAAGACCATCCAGTACCGCGGCAAGTCTGCCCTGAATGAGTATTCCATCTGTGCCAACGGAGCACTTAACTCAGGGGAACTCTCAGATTAAAATCCTCATTCCCCCCCATGACTGTTCAGATTAGCTCAGAGCATTAAGATTTAAACAAACATCAAATCTTGTTTACTTCTTTGTACTCTTTTATTCTGCTTGCTATTTTTTTTGTTCCAGACTGAAGCCGTGTCTACACGTGCACGCTACTTCGAAGTAGCGGCACTAACTTCGAAATAGCGCCCATCACGGCTACACGCGTCGGGTGCTATTTCGAAGTTAACTTCGATGTTAGGCGGCGAGACTTCGAAGACAATAACCCCATGAGGGGATAAGAATAGCGCCCTACTTCAACGTTCAACGTCGAAGTAGGGACCGTGTAGTCATTAAGGCTACGTCTACACGTGCACCCAACTTCGAAATAGCTTATTTCGATGTTGCGACATCGAAATAGACTATTTCGATGAATAACGTCTACACGTCCTCCAGGGCTGGCAACGTCGATGTTCAACTTCGACGTTGCTCAGCCCAACATCGAAATAGGCACAGCGAGGGAACGTCTACACGCCAAAGTAGCACACATCGAAATAAGGGAGCCAGGCACAGCTGCAGACAGGGTCACGGGGCGGACTCAACAGCAAGTCGCTCCCTTAAAGGGCCCCTCCCAGACACGCTTTCATTAAACAGTGCAAGATACACAGAGCCAACAACTAGTTGCAGACCCTGTATATGCAGCACGGACCCCCAGCTGCAGCAGCAGCAGCCAGAAGCCCTGGGCTAAGGGCTGCTGCCCACGGTGACCACAGAGCCCCGCAAGGGCTGGAGAGAGAGTATCTCTCAACCCCCCAGCTGATGGCCGCCATGGAGGACCCCGCTATTTCGATGTTGCGGGATGCGGATCGTCTACACGTCCCTACTTCGATGTTGAACGTCGAAGTAGGGCGTTATTCCCATCCCCTCATGGGGTTAGCGACTTCGACGTCTCGCCGCCTAACGTTGATTTCAACTTCGAAATAGCGCCCAACACGTGTAGACGTGACGGGCGATATTTCGAAGTTACTGCCGCTACTTCGAAGTAGCGTGCACGTGTAGACGCAGCTTAAGCGTCCCACAACGTCGAAATTGCCGGGTCCTCCATGGCAGCCATCAGCTGAGGGGTTGAGGGATGCTCTCTGCAGCCCCTCAGCTCAATGGTGGCCGCATGGAGCGGCCCCTTAAAGGTCCCATCCCCCTCGCTTCCTGTGCAGGAAGCTGAGGGAACGTGCAGGCAGCAGCCCAGACACGCGGCCAGCCTGCACATCACTCAGCAGCCACAGGACCATCAATGGCCGCGCGGCAGCACCCCCCAGCGTCCCCATGGGACCCCCCCCAAGGGGAGCCAGGGGAGCCAGCCCAGCCAGGTGGGCAGCCAGGCTGGCAAGCGGCAGCGGGGCCCCTCCTGGACGGAGGCTGAGCTGCGGGACCTGCTGGGGCTCTGGAGTGAGGAGGAGGTGCTCCAGGTAATGGGGAGCAAGAGGCGGAATGCGGATGTGTTCGCTCGGCTGGCTGACGGCCTGGCTGCCCGGGGTCACCCTGCCCGCACTCCTTATCATGTCAGGAGTCAGGTGAAGGAGCTGCGGCAGGGTTACGCCCAGGCCCGGGATGCGGCCGGCCGATCTGGGGCCACTCCCGTCACTTGCCCCTTTTACAGGGAGCTCAGGGACATCCTGGGCCCCCGGCACACCTCCTCCCCTCCAGCCATCCTTGATATTTCGGCCTACGAGCCCCAGCAGGCCCTTCAGCCGGAGTCTGCCCCGGAGGTAAGCCCCGCACCCCGAGGCCCCCACCCCCCGGAACCCACCCCCGGGATATCGCGGCAGAAGGAGGAGGGGGGCTCCTCCTCCGCAGAATCCGGGCTGCAGATCCTCCTCCTGCCATCCCGGAGCAGCAGCTGGGCCTCCGCCCCCCGGGGATCTCCGGACCATGGGAGTGGACCGACAGGTATGTAGCCCCCTCTGGTGTACACCCCCGGGGTTGAGGGGCGGGGGGGAATAGATATGTGTCCAGGGCCCCTCACATGCTCACATGGCCATGACCCCAAAGACAGCAGGGCCATGTCCCTCACAGCAGTGCATCAGCCCCTGCCCCCACACCCCGCACAACAGTGCCATGCCCCATCCCCGGGGTAGGCGGGGAGCGGAACCTCGAGGGGCCCCCGGGAGGAGCGGGTGGGACACTCTGCAGCAGCAGCAGCAGCAACAGCAGCAGCATGTGATGGAGGGGGGGGAGTGCAAAAGGGAGACTCAGGCTACATATGAGCAACAAGAGCCGAATAGCTCCCAGGGGCAAAGGATGATCCTGGGGCTACAGCTGGCAGGTGAGACCTCTGCCCTGAACAAAGAAGAGGGAGGAGCCTAGCTGGCTTGGAATTAGGGGAGGAGGGCGGGGGCCACAGGTAGAGGCTAGGGGAAGGGAGAGCTGGAAGGCAGCCAGCCTGAGGAGCGGGAAAGCTGCATCCCCGAGGGGCACCCCTTGGGGTCTTCTCCCCACGACAGGTTGGAAGGACTGTCTCTTCTGACAGCTGGTGCTGTCATTCCTGGGAGAAACTGGACATCTGTGGCCTAAGAAACCTCTCCTGCCCTCAGACCCTGCGGAGTGAAGTGAGAGTTGCTCCCACCAGGGGACAGGGTGCAGTGCAGGGGGACCCCTGAACCCCATCCATCACAGCAGCATCTCCCGTGGATGGGGATGGGGAACCTGCAGCACAGGGCTGGGGGGACAAAGGCCACGGCTCGGGGCCCACACTAACACCTGTCTCCATTCTTCTTCCCAGCCTCCTCTCCTGTGTCCCGCACCTGCACCATCGGAAGGACCGGAAGAGAGCGCCGGCGAGGCATCAGTGGTCCCGGAGTCCCCTCCAGGGCCATCGCTCCAGGCAAGCCCCTCGGCAAAGGACCGACTGGCCCCACGGCGGGCTAGACGGTGGACCTTGCACCACCACCAACCGACGGTGACGGACCCCCAGCTGCTGGCCATCCACCATCGGCAGCTGGAGGTCGCGGAGCAGCACCTGCGGGTGGAGCAACTCCACCTGCACCTGCAGGCGTGGGCGCTGGCCTGGCGCCAAGAGGCATGGGGGGCCTACATGGAGACTTTCAACCGCCTGGTGGACTACCTGGCCCCCCATTCCGCACCGGCCGCAGCAGCGCCCGCCCTACCTGCTCCACCCGCCGCACCACCAGCTGCTCCACACGTCGCCGTCCCATCCGCCGTCGTCCCGCCACCCACCACCGAGAGCCGGAGCGCTGAGGGACTCCTGCAGCCAGCTGAGACTCGCCGGGCATATCTTCCGGTCTGCCCGTCCCCCAGCCAGCCCCGGACAGGGCTGCGGCCGCAGCGGGGCTCCCGGCCGCCCACCCCCAGTGCCGGACTTTAGGGGCGAGGGGGCCCGGGACATGGCCCCCCCCCCGTATATAGTTGGGACTTATTAATTTGTGCCCCCCGTTTGCCCCATCCCCCCCATGTAAATAGTTCTCCCCTTTATCATCCCTGGTTTTCTTTTTATTAGTGAACAAACTTTTTTATTATTATTGTTTTATTTGTACACATTACTTTTGTTCCACACACGTTGTATATAGTTTGTTCTTGTTTTATTTATAGTTAAAAAAAAAAGTTCTAAAAGAAAAAGCAGTTTAAGTTCAGCAACAAATGCGTGCTGTCATTTGTCCAGGAAAAGTGCGAGGGGGGTGTGGTTGGGTGCTCCATGGTGTGGGCGTTGGGGCAGGGAGTGTTGTGGAGGAAGGGGTGGACAGTGGGGGGCCTGGCAGAGTTCACCCCGCGGCCTCATCATCCAAGTGGGCCCTCAGGGCCTCCCGGACCCGGGTCCCTTCAGGGTCCACCTGCTGACTGGGGGCAGCGGGTGGCTGCAGGTCAGCCCTGCCGGCCTCCTCAGCCCAGCCCTGGAAAAAGGCCTCCCCCTTGCTCTCCACCAAATTGTGCAGGGCGCAGCAGGCACCCACAATCTGGGGGATGTTGTTGGGGCCCGCATCCAGGCGGGTCAGGAGACATCTCCAGCGTCCTTTCAGGCTGCCAGATGAGCGCTCCACCACCTGGCGCGCGTGGTTCAGGCGCTGGTTGAAGCGCTCCTGGCTGGCGGAGAGATGGCCTGTGTTCGGGTGCATGAGCCAGGGCCGGAGTGGGTATGCCGCATCTGCGATGACGCAGAGGGGCATGGTGGTGTCCCCCACGGGGATCTCCTGCTGGGGGATGTAGGTCCCCGCCTCCAGCCGGTGGCACAGGCCCGAGTTCCGGAAAACCCGGGCGTCATGGGTGCTGCCAGGCCACCCCACACAAATGTCCTGGAAACCGCCCCGGCTGTCCACCAAGGCCTGGAGGACCACAGAATGGTAGCCTTTGCGATTGATGTAGCTTCCTCCACTGTGATGCGGGGCGCGGATGGGGATGTGAGTCCCATCCAGAGCCCCGAAGCAATTGGGGAAGCCCAGTGTGGCAAAGGCCGTGATGGTGGCATCTGGGTCCCCCAGCCTCACGAGCCTGTGCAGGAGCATGGTGTTGATGGCACGCACAACCTGCAGGGAAAGCACATGGGACAGCACCAATGAGGGGTGAGCAGGGTGTGCATGGCTCTGCCCTGCCCTCCCCTCCCCTCCCCTGCCCTGCCCTCCTGTGGTGGTAGACTGAGGGCCAGTTTAAAATGGCTGACAGGCTGGATGCCATCCGCAGGCTGGAGTTTGCCCACCCCTGATTTTGGGTTACCAGATGTCCTGATATTTGGGGCTTTGTCTTTTCTTCAAAGTGCGGGAGGAAGAAGGATAATGGATTTGCCCATTAACTCTCTTTCTGCTCCATCCCAATTTCTACCTAAGCCACCTAATGGGGTACTGAGAATCTTGTGGAGGTAGCAGTGCATCCTGCCCTTTGGAAGGAGATAGGAAGAAGGGCTTTTGAAAACTGAGGAGGCGCTTTCGGAAGGTCCTGTCTCCACGGGCGCTGTGCGATTCGAAAATCCGCACTTTCAAATCGCCGCGGCCGCCATTATGCTAATGAGGCGATGCATATTCATTGCGGTGCCTCATCAGCATCTTTTGAACCTGCTCATTAACATGCCCCTTTCAAAAGGAAGGGGCATGTGTAGACCCATCCAGAGACTGTGGTCTGTGTCATGCCCTTCTCCAGTGGTACCATGGCTCTGTGCAGCTCCCAGGAGCAACAGCATGTCCCCCACCTTCCAGATCCTACATGTAAGAGCAGCCAGAGGGCTCGGTGTATTGTCCCTACCCAAAGCAACACCCCTGCAGCTACCATTGACTGGGAACTGTGGGTAATGGGAGCTCTGGGGGAGGCATCTGAGGACTGCCAGCAGCCAACAGTGTCAGCTGGTACTACTTTAACATGGGAACCAGAGGGAGAACATGTTACTGCTTGAGGTAAGCATTGCCTGAAACCTGCACCCCTAGCTCCCCAATCCCTGCCTCATCCCTCACCCTCCCTGCATTTTGAACCTCTCTGTCCCAGCCCAGAGCACCTTCCTGCCACCCCAACTCTCTCATCCCCACCCAAGAACCTCATCTCATCTCCATTCCCTATTGGAGCCCCCACACTCTAACTCACTTCCCTAGCCCAGAGCCCCCTCCCACAGCCTGACTACCTCATTTCTGACACCTCCCCCAGCTGAGTGCCTCAAAGTCTCCTGTACCTTAGCCCCAAATGTAAAGGCATTCATGACCGTCCTTGTAACTTCCATACCCCAATATCACCTTCAGGCCAAAAAGTTTTCCCATCCCTGCTCTAGATACAACTGCCTGTTGTTGAGCAGTAATATTTGTGCCTTTTCATTATGGGTGGAGCTAATTGCAGCAAGTAGGTAAATGTTTAGAACTGCAAAGTATGCAAGAGATGTCTGAACATACTGAAAGTGGGATGAATTTGTTCTAAATCTTTAGTTATGCAGAAAAAAACAACAACAACATGGAAATGAATGGCTAATCTCTAGGCTCAAACATTGTCAGAGTTTGAACAGTCTACTAGAGTAGCTATCACTATTTTTGTAATGAACATTAAAAAATTCAGATCCCATGCGTATCCTTGTTGCATGGGACTAGTATGTGAAAGATTTATAAAACCTATTGCCACTACTTTCCCCAGATGTAGCATCTGATTAATATTAGACCAGCTCTGGCACTAACAGGGTGCAAGTAGTGGGCACAGGACCTGGAGAGCACTTTCATTGTGCCTTCCTTCTCTCTGAAATCAGTAAGGTTGCCTGAAGCACACCTCTTTATGGTATTGTGGTCATGATTTCATTTCACATCATGAACTTCCATCAACACAGCCTTGTCATTGCAATTGGTTACACATACTAGCGTTAGCGCTTGGAAAATTTTATCTCACCAGTCACAGTCACAGACTACTAGTTTACAGCAAAGCTCTTGGACATTATGGGAAGATGAAATCACAAAAAAGAACATTAATAGATACAGCCATCACTATGAAGCCACACACTCCCAGCCTTTGCAAGCTCCATAAAGTCAAATTTAGACACAATAACAGTCAGCCTTCTCTAAACACACATGGGGAAAAAAACACACTTATGACCTTTTCACACAGCAAAAGATTCTGTTTATTCCCTGTCCTACTACATCACCCACCCATCTCCATTTGCACAATTAGAAAAGAATTTCTGTTTCCTTTCAGTCCACTTCACATTCATATGAGTTTCACACACGATGCACAATGGTTTCCTTTATATTAAGTTCACTGATATTATGAATATTAGGTCTGTAAGTGCCCTTGATGTGCTAGACATGGTATAAAAAAGGTAAAATAAAGCACAGTTACTTTCTCAAAGCCCTCACATAAGGGAACATCCCAAATAACCAACCTCTGCCCTCCCCCAATTTACACCTGTCACAAGAAATGCAAGAAAATGTAAACTTTTTCTTGCATGCCTGTGAAGTGCCCAACAACTTTCGACTAAGGTGCACAGAATTGATCACACATTTCAGAGTGATCCCTTTGCAATAACCAATGTCTACTACTATACAATGGGAAAACATTTTTAACTCTCTCACTTCAAAAAAAGCAGCAGAAGTGAGTTTGTTAAGACTTTAGTGCCAAGGGACAGCAATGCCACCTCTGATTTGGTCAAAGCCAGCATTTCATGAGACCTTATCTGATATCTTAACTTCTAAAAAATTAACGAAGAACACTAACGTTTTGAAGTTTATAAAGCTTTCCACTCTCTGAGCCTCATCCCTTGAATCTGTAGAACCTCACTTACAAAGGTCGATATGATAGAGGTATATAAAATCATGAATGGTGTGGAGAAAGTGAATATAGAAAAGTTATTTACTTGTTCCCATAATATAAGAACTAGAGGACACCAAATGAAACTAATGGGTAGTAGGTTCAAAACTAATAAAAGAAAATTTTTCTTCACACAGCGCACAGTCAACCTGTGGAACTCCTTGCTGGAGGAGGCTGTGAAGGCCAGCACTCTAACGGAGTTTAAAATAGAGCTTGATAAATTTTTGGAGGTTAGGTCCATAAATGGCTATTAGCCAAGAATAAAGTATGGTGCCCCTAGCCTTTAGTCAAAACCCTTTAGACAAATCCCTTGGTTCACCTCCTCTGGGGCACCTGGCACTGGCCACTGTCGACAGACAGGATACTGAGCTGGATGGACCTTTGGTCTGACCCAGTATGGCCATTCTTATGTTCTTATGTTATGTTCTTAAAGGACAACTCATCTCAGGAAGCACAACACAACTATTGATTCCTATGCAGACACACCATTTGCTCTTCACTGTGCATCTTCAATTAAAGATGCAGGTTCTAGAGAACCAATCGTTCTTGAAGAACTGAACTGCAGATATTTGGTCAGATTAGTTAGACCTAGCACAAACAGATTGTTGGTGTTTATAGTGCAATGGAGATACTTTTCACAGACATATGTATGAATTCTGAGAAAAAAATAGTATGGTGGTAGGAAATAGACAAAATAAGTTACAGAAAAGTAAGGGAAATTAGAGTGCCTACATGATAAGACTATTGGAAATCAAACACAAAGTGAGGATTTGGCCAGAGGAATTTTGGTATGTAGTCTGAACACAAAGGAATCTAAATGACTGGGAAATCACAAAAACACAGCATGCTACAAAATAAAGAACTGATTAAAAATATAAATACAGATCTTTATTATCAAGGGCCTGAACTCTTTGGCCTGGTATTCATAAAAGGACCTGAAGGTCACTTACAGAATGGGAAAACTTTCTCCTGGAGATGCATGAGAGCCTTTATCCTCATTCTTGATCAGCTAAGACAGTTTCACAACTTAACCTATTAAAAATTCTCGTTATACAAGACCCACATGAAACACCCCTCACTATTCTTTAAAGATGTCTGAGGAGAAAATCCTTTGGCATTTGAAGAGCTCACCAAGAACTTGGAATAAATCAGAGGACAGGAGTTAAGGTTAATAGATGGGGTTGGTAATTTCCATGGAAAATTTATCATTAAAACCAACCACAGCTGGGAAAGATCTCAGCACCAAGCAATATTTTCAATGGAACGCTGCATTGAAAATAAAAATAAATAAGCTTGTGAAATCTTGCTTAGATATTATATCGATGAACATACTAAAAATGTAGCTGATAGAATGGGGTTGGAGCAGTGTGTAGTTGTCAGTTTTATTACAGTAGTCTAGAGAATGTTATTCATGATCAAGGGCACAACTATTTAGCACTCCACATACACACAGGAAGACATTCTTTGGGTATATCAGCTGTTAGAGGCAAGATGGCATAATATCAAAAGCCCGTATTTATAAAATATACAAAATTAAGGTCTGCAATAAATTGCTCACCTAAGAATAAATTAACTTTAATTTAAAAAAAAATCACCTATTTAGGGCAAGGACTCTCTAACATGCTGGTATAGTGCCTAGCACAAGAATGTCCTCTTTACAATATAGAAAATAACAGCTCAGACAAATAATACTTTAGCTGCTAACCAGCAGATGCACCCAGCACTGCCAGGCTCTTTAACTCAAGTAATTTTTTTTTTAAATAAATGAAAAATGTGCATGCTTTCTGTCAAGGATAGTGCAGTAAAAGCTTTGTTATCCAGCATCCTTGGGGAACTGTGGATGACGAATAATAAAATGCGCCGGGTAGAGCTGTGGCCGTGAACCCATCCTGCTCTATCTGCCCCACCCCTGTCAGGCAGTGAGTAGCCAGCCCCAGGTGGGACACCAGCCCTGCAGCAGCTGGCCCCAGCCAGGACCCCAGCACAGTAGCAGAGCAGTTGGCTCCATCAGGGACACTTCATGGCCAGCCACCTCACCTGGGCATGCTGACTAATTAAATCATGCTCTAAACGTAAACAATGTAATCAGTCTACTGTTTAATCCCATAAAAGGTGTGTTCTCATTTCTATGGATACTACCATTTAAATGATTTCTTTATACCCTAAGATACATGACATCAGGACATAAAAAGTAATCTGGAAATCTATTTTACTCAACCCTGCACTGAAAGTATGTTAACAACATCACATATAACCACTGCTTAACATTCTTTTTAGAAAGTCTTCTTTCACACTGAAGAGGAATATAAATTCAAGAAGCATAAGTGCAATCTATTGAATCTCTTTTCTTTTCTACAGAGGGAACACTCATGATAATTAAGAATCTGATCTCACACGGTGCTGAGCCAGGACAACCTGCATATGAGGAGTTGAGGGCACTTAGCATCTCAAGGGAAGAGTCCCTTAACTGATTAAACCTGTTGAAAGTTGCCTTTTTATAGTTTGTCATCTGCTCAAAAAAAAAAAAAGGCATAACTGCAGGCTGTGAAAAGCTCTTGCAAGTAAACTAAAAAGGCTCAGCATGCCAGTTTTGTGGAAATACTTTGCTTGATTAAATCACTCAAATGTATTTTCATTAAAAACCCCACACATGCATGTACAATTGAGGCTTGAAGCAGAAATGCAACAAAGCAGAGTTGCAGTTGTATAAAAAAAGAAACAGAAACTTATGAAAGCAGCTCTTCGGGGCTGAACATCTCAGATTACAATTAGGAACATATGTATTTGCTTTAGAAAACAAGTCTTGGGGCTGCGGGAATAATCTCACTGCTAAAACGCATTTCTAGTGATGCAAAGTATCCTACAACTGACAGAGTCGAAGACTGGGATGATCATGTGTACTTGATAAACGCATTTTTCTCCTCTTTCATAATATAATAATTAAATGCTTGCCAACTGTTCCCTTTTGTAACTTAAAATCAAGAACAGTTGCCTTAGAAACAGGTTGGTTAAACTATATCACTGTCATGTAAATTTAGAAAAAAATCTCTTACTGAACAATTGCATTAATGTCAGAGCTGCCCAGATATTGGATTATTTTAAGGTGGTTTGAATACAGAAATGCTTCCTTTTTCTAAGGGCCCTCAAACTACTTTTGTTTCACAAGAAAAAAAACTTGGATGAGCTGTGACTGGAATTTACAATATTAAAATTGCAACTGACGTTTTAGGAAACCCACAGAGAATGAGGTTACTGCCCTTACAGTTTAAAATAAACCAATGCAAATTAGAAAGTATTGGGCTTCATGGCAAGAGGAGGTGGCATTGGATAAGAGGTGAGCAATGTCAGACTAGGACAACTCCAAGGTTGATTCCTTTTCTTTTACTTACACTCAAAACAGCTCCCTGCATTTGCATGGAAAAGGGCTCTGAACAAGCCATTTCTTCACTGCATTTAGCACACTCATCCTCAGATTGAACAAGATCAGCACAAAAAGAGCCTTCAAAATAGTAAGGGACTCTCCTGCGTCTTTGGCCAAATTCTCTTCCTTGTCTGCAGCAATTTCTACACAATTGTTGACCTCGTTTAATTGACGACCCTTCTTTAGGCATCTATCACATTTAGACCCTAATTAGTTTTATAGTCCAATCACAACTGCTAAGTCCAGCTGTCAGGCTAGGTGGTTACATAACAAGTCTTCATATTATGGTCCATTTGTCAGTGTTCCCTGTAAACTGAAAGCTCAAGCAGCCACCCAGGAGAGATTCAGTTGTCACCAGCTGATCAGCAAAGCACCAACAGCCACCCACAGTGGGCAGCTTATGTTTTCATGGGTGGTGCACATCTGCCCATGCTTTCAGGCACACAACAGAATTTATTCTGTCTTTGGGTGGAAAATATTACAATACTGTTGTTTACTATTATGATCTGGTTATAGTGTTAGACTGAGCATGCCTCACTGACCCCTTCCCATTTTCTTGGGCTGATCTTTACTTGACCCTTCAGTCCATTTGTCTGCTGTGTGCTGAACTGAACACTGCAAACTCACCCTTCTCAGCTATGTGCCAAAATTTCACATATATTTTAGTCTGATTTTATATTTTAATCCTATTGCAACTTTAGTTCAAATATTTCCCAATTTTCAGTTAATGGTGGCAAAGCAATGTTTTCCTGCTGTGCTTAGGAAACAAAACAATGCAACGCAAAAACTTGAACCTGTTTAATCCGGCAAATTTTGGAAATAGGCTATGCCATATTATGGAATTTTAGAGATCATGGTTGTTCACCTTAATGAAGGGTAAACATAGTCTATTATGAAATCTTTTGTATATACAAACCATAGTAGAGTACTGTGCATGTATAATGTGTCCTAAAATAAATAAAAGAAATCCTTAAGCCACTGTATTTAAACTGTTTTTATATCATATGTAGGTAGTTAAGCAGAAAGCCACTAACTGTATGGTACAGTGCTCTGCCATTTCTCATGTTACATTAAATTTGTGCTAAACAATAGAGTGTATATGCATAGCAGACCCTCGAGTTACACGAGGGTTCCATTCCACACACCCTCATGTAAACCGAATTTGGTGTGAGGGGGGTCCAGCTTTTTCCCAGGCAGAATGCATGTTCTGCAGCCTGGGGAAACAGCGGAAAGGTAAGTCCTGGGGAGGGTTAAGCCTGAGGGTGGGTTGAGGCTGTGGGAGGCGGGTGGGGAGGGGCTAAGCCTGTGGTAGGTTAGGGCTGCAGGGGGGCAAGGAGTGGAGTAGAGCTTGAGCTGTGCACGGGGTGGTGAGCTGTAGCCCTGCTGGGGTAATAAGCTGGGCCACTGGGGGGTTTGAACTGGGGCCACGAACTAGGGCCACATGCAGGGGGTTTAAACCAGGGCAGAAGGATGGAATCGGACCAGCATGTGGGGGAAGTTGAACTAGGGTGGGGGGGCTTAAACCAGAGCTACACCTGGGGGTTTAAACCAAGGCAGGAGGATGGAACCAGGGCCACATGCATGGGGTTTGAACCAGGGCGGCGGGGCAGTTTGAACTGGAGCCACACACAGGGGGTTTATACCTGGGGGGAGGATGGAACTAGAGCCATGTATGAGGGTTTTGAACAAGGGTAGGTGGGAATTAAACTGGAGCTGCACACGGGGGGCTGAACTGGAGCAGGAGGATGGAACCACATGTGGGCCACATGTGGGGCATTTAAACCAGGGTAGGTGGGTTGAGCTGGAGCCGCATGTGACGGGTGGTGAGCTGGAACCAGATCCTGGCATGGAGGTAGGGGGCGGTGTGGATCCATGAGCAGGTGATGAGCTGGCAGCAGGGTAGAACTGGGGCTGGGGAGGTTGAGGTAGAGTTGCACCTGAGGAGTAGTGAGCTAGAGCGAGATGAGAGGGTTGGGGGTCAGCAAGTGCTATGCGCAGGAGGTGAGCAGAGCTGGGCAGGTGCTGAGCCGGGTCCGTGTGGAGCCAGGGGAGTTGAGCCAGGGCAGTGGGAGTGAGTTAAGCACAACTGGAAATCACGTATTTCCAGGGTTTACTGTAGGAATCGGGGGTCAGCCACATAAGAGGGGGGTCGCGTACTCTGAGACCTGACTGTATACTGTTTGTTTTGCTGCACTGTATTTAAACTTATTATTGTTATGATGCTTCAGCCAGACACGAGTCCAAACCACACGTATTTCTCTATTATAAGCACCCAGATTAAGGAGGTTCAAGTGCATCACCATGTGCAGGCCAAAAAGCTACTTAATCTAAAAATGTGTCACACTGCACGGAAATACAGTTTCAAATGGGCTATTTGTGCATAACAGAAACCCAAAGAGGAAAAAAATTAGATTATGAAGAAGGCCACAAGAGTGTAACATCATTTACACATTCATTCATATGTGTAAAGGTCTGGGATTAGATTTAGGGTGGTCAAACACTGACCAACTTTTCAACAGCATCACAGTGTTCAGAAGCTCCTTATTGGGGCTTTTGTCCATTCATCATCCTGATCAATCCTAAATGAAATCAGAATGTGCACCTTAATTAACTGGAGTTTCTGTGCCTGCTCTGTGCCAATGTCTTCAGAAGGAACGGACAAATAGATCATTTAAATGAACTCTCTGAGCCCACAAATACTCTCTACAGTTCCTGATCCACTTCTTTCCTCTTCTTCTGCAATCTAAGACAATGTGCATAGGAATTAGAATAAATTAGGAAATCACTGTTAGTAAAGTTTGAAGTTGGCAAAAATTGGTGTAATAGCAAATAATGTCAAAAATAAATGAGATTATACAGACCCACCTGGATTACAAAGTAACTAGTCTCACTTAAAATATGTACTTTTTTAATACAGCTATACACATTCATACACCAAGGAGCTAAGAATGTAAGTCACTTACAAGAAGGTAGTGATGCAGGAGGACTTTTACATTATGGTGCATAATTCATTGAGCATTATCTACCAATGCAGTATGCTGCCCACGATGTCCACTTAGATCCTTCAGTGTATACAATGAGAAATATCATGGAGACGTAGGAAGGTTGTTTGACCACTGGACACGCAGCACTAGTGGAATACAGTGTCCAAATCTGACAGGCACACTTAGGCAACATCTACACTAGAGGGTTTTTTCCGAAAAAGCCAGGCCTTTTTTGAAAAAAACCTGAGGAGCATCTACACCCCAGACGTGTTTGATATTAAATTGATAGAACATGGTACTTTTTCCAGTGGCCCTCGACCCTCTTCCACTCCTAGATGATGAAAAGTGCCTTTTTTGAAAGAATCTTTTAAAAACAAAAGTGTGTAGATGCTCTGGAGGCCCCTACCCCCACCCTTTTTTTTCCTCTCAAAAGAGGAGTCCTCCATCGTGCCAGCTAGCTGGAGCTTAGACATGCCCTGGCCAGCACTATTGGAGCTTTATGTTCCCTGCATTCAACTACCTTAAAGACACAGGAAGTCCCAGAAACCCTGTGGCAGGAAGCTGAGAGCCTGGAGGCTGCAAGGAGATGAGCTGAGCATTACCATGTCCTCATAGCCATGCTCTGCAGTGCACATTTACACCATGACTGACAACCAGCTGCCCTGTGAATCACACAGGCCCCTCAGGGAGCCAGCAGAGGGATCCCAGGAGCCCAACCATTCCACCAAAATGAGGGTTCCCTCATGGATAAGCTGAGGGACCTCCTGGGCCTTTGATATGATGAGGATATTTTGAGGGAGATGACCAAAAAAAGGGAGAATGCCTCCACCTATGGCCAGCTGGCACATGCACTCCAAGGTCAAGGAGCTGCGCCAGGGGTACACCCAGGTCAGCGATAAAGCTAGGCTCTCAAGGGCAGGCCCATCCCTTCTCTCAGGACAAGCCCCTTCTATCAGGAGCTCCAGAGCCTCCTTGGGAGTGAAGAGAGCTCTTCTCCCCCTGCACTCGACACCGTGGCAGGGGAGCCCCCTGTGGCAACTGAGGAGGTGCCAAGGCTGGAGAAGGACCAGCTGGGTCCATCCAACCAGACCACCTCACTGGAGCTGGAGGCAAAGCCACCCTCAGATACAGAGTCCAGCGAGGGCATCCTGGTGATAGCCCTGCCCTCAGAATCCTCAAGCTAGGCAACACTGAGCAGGCCATCCCAGGTCCTCTGTGAGGGACCCTCCAGGAAGTACCTAGTGCACTGCGAACCCCAGGACATAGGGGCAACACCCATCGCTGCCATGGCTGGAAGTGGGCCAGCCTCACGGGCACCAGCACCAGCCCAGATACACCCTGGAAGGCCACAGCTCCTGGCTTGTGGACATGCTCACATGTGACAGTCAGTACACACTTCCATGGATAGATCCACCATCCTCTTGGCCTTGTTGGGTGCCGCTTTGCCAGCCTGCTTCGCCAGGACAGCACTTGTCCTGTCCCCATATTGAGCCCAAGCCCATCGCACCTCTCCCATAGTCATACTGTGAAATTGTCTCCATCCCAGCCCTGATAGGGACCCCAAACCTGGGGCAGTATGGGATCCTGTGTTCACCATGGCTCATAGCCCTCCACCCCCTTGGAGAACTAAGACTCCCACCCCCTGTCCCAAGCCCCCTGCCTCAGTGCATATAGTTACCCTGGTTCACCATTGTAAATAATTATTTGCATAGTTTTCATTGCTTCCAGAAAGTTTCTATGGTTCAGTAAACACCTTTTTTTCAGCATCCATATGTCCCTCATTTCAGCGGGAGAGTGATGGGTGTGGATAGGTGGGAAAGATTGTGAGGAGGGGAGGCGCAGGGTGGATGGGTGGGAGAGGTCATGATGGGAATGGGGTGGGTCTGTGGGCTGAAGAACCATGTAGGGGATGCCTAGGAGAGGGTCATTGGGGCCCACAGGCAAAGCTCTTTTGGAGGGCCTCTCAGATTCGCACCCCATCACAGTGGGCTTGGCAGTCAGGGGCCACAACTCATTGTTCATACCTGGGTCTGGCTTCAACTGTCCTCTCTGGGTAGAAGGTTTCCTCCTTTCCCTTCATGATATTGTGAAGGGCGCATTATGTCCCCATAATCTGGAGGACATTGTAAACCCTGATGTCCAGATGGCTGAGGAGGCACCTGAACTATGCCTTCAGGTGGGAACAGGCACACTCCACGAGGTAGTGTGCCCAGCTGAGGTGGCCGTTGAACAGTTCCTGGGTGAAATGCAAGTGGTCTGTGTATGGCTGCATAATCCATGGCTTCAGGGGTTAGGCCACATCCCCTACCATGCACAAGAGCATGGTTACATCCCCAGTCATGAGCTCCCTCTGGGGGATGTAGGTCCCTGCCTCCATCCTCAGGCAGAGGTTGGAGTTGTGAAAGATCCATGCATCATGGATGGTAATGTGGATGCTACTGATGGTGCTGATGCAGGGTGGGAAGCCAAGGGTTGTGAATCTGGTGATGGCCACATCCAGCTCCTCAGTGTGGATGACCCTCTGGAGCAGAATGGCATTGATTGCTTTCATGAACTGCAGGGGACAGAGAGTGGACACATTAGTGAGTGGGTGAAGGGGTGCCCCTGGCCCTGACAAGCTCCTCTGCTCGCTCCTGGCCCCCTTTTTCCCCTTCCTCAGCCCCCTGGGCCTCTCCCACTGCAAGGCCTTCCCTTTGGTAGCAATATATCTTGCTATCCTGTGAGTGGGGTGGGGTGGGGTATCATGGTATTCCAGGGCTAGGACTCCCTGCCTGTCTGCCTGCCTCCCCGCCCCCATTAAGAACCATCACACCTCCAGTGCTACTGTCCAAGAGTCCCCCTTGCCCAGGAGCCCTCACCCCTTCCCTGGGTCTGTGACCTGAGCATGCCTTACCTCCATGAGGATAGCCCCGATGATCAACTTGACCATCCTGAATTGCTGTCCCATGGAGCAGAAGCTGTCCAGGGTGGCCAGCTTTCACACCGCGATGGCTACATGCTTCCTGAGGGGCAGGGCAGGAAGCCTGCGGGTGTCCTGACATTGAAGGGTAGGGGTGAGCAAGCTGCAGAGCTCCAGGCACATCTCCTTCCTCATACGGAAGTTCTGGAGCCACTGCGTGTTGTCCCACTCACCCACCGCTAGCTGGTTCCACTAGTAGGAGCTGGTAGGGTAGCTCCAGAAGCGCTTGCCTGCTGGGGTGTGGGGGTGAGCCAGGGCCCTTGTGGGTTCGGTTCCATGGCCTGTGTGGGAGGCCTCTGACACTGGAGGAGCTGGAGAGTGCCAGCAATGATGGTGGCTAGCAGTGGATGCAGTCCTGCCCAGGAGCTGCTGTGGGTCCATAGCTGGGAGCTACCAGCTTGTGATCCCTGCATTAACTCTGCTTTGCTTTGGTCAGCTTGGCAGCCCTCAGCACGTGTGGGGGGTGGGGGATGTTTGTGAGGTGTCCCTTAAGGACATGCAATGCTGCCTGCAGCATTTCCTGGCCAGTTCTTTCAAAAGAGCAGCTAGGGCTCTGTGTCTGCTCTCTTTTGAAAGAGTGGATCAATTTTTGATCTGCTTTGTGTGTGTGGCCATGATCTTTCGAAAGAAGCTTTTTGAGATGGGTCCTTCTGGAAGGACTTCCTTTGAAAGACTGCTGTAAGGTAGCTCTAGCCCTACAGAAGAACATTGACAAAGGATTCAGAAAAGAGCTGCAAGAATCTGAAGTTTAGAAAACCTTCCCTGCAGTGAGGGACTAATATATTCTTACCTTAAAAGAGGTTTGAACAGAGGCTTGTATGAATAAAGAGATTTGTATAGTGGATGGCTCTTTAGCCTAGGAAACAAAAACATGGCAGGACATAAAACTAGACAAGTTCGGATTAGAAATAAAGCACAGATGTTTTAACACCGAGGTAGTTAATTATTGGAACAATATACCTAGAAGTACATTTGACTCATAATCACTTGAAACCTTAAACCATGTTAACATTTTATCAAGATATATTCTAGGTCACCCAGAAGTTATGGTCTTGCTGTGGAAATCATTGTATCCAATTCTATTGTCTATGTTATGCACAGTATCAGATTAGGCCATCTGAGTAATCCTTCCTGATTTTAAATTCTCTGAATATGTACATAATATGAAAACACATTATTTTAAAATCAGAGCGTGAAAGAAGAGCTACTAAGGAACAACATCTCAACTCTACTTGAGGGTTGAAAATGTGCCACCACAAGCTCCAAAGTTCATTGCATTTATTGAAAGCTACTGATAAGTAATAATGAAACTGTACCACATAAAGAGCTGTGTTATTTTTATTGCTTGCAAAATGAAACCTACCAATAACAAAAATAAATTAAACATCTAAATCTGCCTCTGAGCCTTGAGGCACTTTCAGGGAACCACAAGAACAGTTGTGTGTACAGGGAAAATGAACTTAACACAGATGGCTTGATAAAATGACTGGTTTGCAAACTTCACCTATGTATCTTTCTCCATTGGCTGGGAACAAATCTTTAATTCATGGAGTATCATGTCCTTGCTTTCATAAACTGATGATATTGATCTATATTACATACACAAGGCTTTTCTTCAGACACATTTTATTTTCAGCAAATGTTGACATGAATATATCCTGCACTATCTTGGCACAGACTAACTGTCCATGTGGACCTTGCTGACAGCATTAGAAGTACATGAATGTGCTTTGATTAATCTCATTTCAAAGAGTCCCATTACTCACATTTTGTACAGTCTCTCCTGAACCAAAAAAAAAACAAAAAAACACACCCTCACTCCAAGAATTGAGTGATCACCGTCAGTAATGTTGTAGTAAATGTACTGTTTTTGCACAAGTTCAGTTGTCACATCCCTAAGCATTTCAGTTTTTCAAGTCTCCAGAACACTCTAAAGTTAATCATCCTTTTGATCACTTATCTGTAAATAATATTTAACTATAAGAAGGAAATTGCTCATGGATTGAAAGGCATTTAAAAATCCATGAATTATAAATTATTTATTGAGTTTAGCACTGGAAACAAAAGCTAATTAGGGGTTGTTGGTGAGACTACTAAATTGCCTAACTGGTATGTATGCATTCCTTTCTGTAATTTTTTTTTTTAAGTCACACAACCAACAAGTACATTTTAAAAAGTTTAGCTAAACTAAACTATCACTACAAACATTACAGTAGAAACAAAGCACTACAGCTATGAAATTCAGGTTAAATCTACATGATAGTCTTGGTACTGAATTGGAATTAAGTCATTAAATTAGCTGAATAAAGTAAAGCTAAACAATCTCGTTTTCTAAATTCTTAAATCCCAAATTGAGTATTTTAATCAATTTCAATCCAGTCTACAACATAGAATCTGGGTGATATCTGAAACCAAGTTACCCAGTCTTTTAACCACAAACTTAGAGAGAATTATGAAGCTTCTTTTGTAAGATTCTATTCCTGAATGGTGGCTAATACTGTTCTTCGCTTCCCATTATCACTGTCATTACAATAGACTAACAGAACACTCTTGACAGACAGACATTTGACTACTCTTGTTTATCAGAGTTAATGACTTGGCAGTTTCACTTACTCTACAGGTACTCCAAAGACCTTGGGACAAACTGGGTGTCATACCTTGTTCAAAGCCATGTAAGCGATTAATTTCTATTTACGTAATTCATATTTTTAGCTTCTATTTAAATCATCAATCATCAAAATACTCAGTGTTTCAGATGCAGTCAAGATTAAGTCTATGATCCCCTAAAAAGATTTCTTAGCATACTGGTAAGGTCTTTTGTCAGTGAAAAGATCTTTATTTGACAGGTCATTAGTTTACAGAAAGCTACACAGAAAAAATCCCTAAAAAAATAGCTGATTGCTTGGAGTCTTTTTAAATCAGCTGTTAACATTCTCCAACCAGAATCTGAAAGGTAAACTGAACAATTTAAGATCAATGTCATCATTCTTGTTGCAAAAGAGAATTTGCCGTGGGTATTTTTATTTTGGCACTACTCTACAAGAAGAAAGCTTATCTTTGGAAATACATGCTTGATAGCGAGAAGTTACTGTAAAACCCATCAAGGTAAAACCCACTTAGAACAATTTTTTTTAAATTTTATATAAGGTCTATGTGCTCACATAAATTGTTTCTTTCACAGCAGGACAAATTATTTTATACATTGAGACTACAACTGTATTATTCTATTTTTTCCAATGTCCTGCTTCCAAGCAGACCCTCCAGAGGTGAAATAATACACTTCAGCACACTGTACAGCATCAGCTTACCAAATAGCAGTCAGCTTTACATTATTTTTTGTATATAACTGTTTTTTGAGACTTGAAGGGTAGCAAGGTTAAAGAGCAGGGGAAAAGGTCAAGTCAGATAAGTAAACGTCCATATTTCATGGAATTACTGATTTACTTATCACTTTTCTTGAGGCTTGACAGGCATACTAGTGATTAGGTTAACACCTTTGAACAGACTCTAGAGAATATTTATTCAACTTACCCTTGGGGATGTCTCCATATAATGTTTTTATTGCTGCCAGTTGTGATTCTTAAAGGTCTCAGGCAATAATGAAGAACTTAAGTATCAGATATGTTAAATATTCTGGTGGTAAATAATGCATGCAGAAGCTTCCACAGCTGCAAGTACTTGTTGCTTTTTGACCTCAGAATACTAACACCTTAAAAGCCTGGTTAAGAACATGCATAAATTCAGCACGTCTTTCCATAGCTCCTCCACTTCACTTTAATTGGCACTTCCATTTCCCCTCCACAGCCTTGTTCAATACCAGGGCAACTGCTACCTCTGAGGGGATTTTTCCAGAACAACAAAATGCAGTAGGGCCACAAGATGAATATGATGATGGAAGTCAAAACATTTGTGAAATGGTGGCAGGAAAAAAAGTGAAAAATAGGGAAGTTTAGTGGCTAAATCTTATTGACTCAATTTCATATTTTTGAGTGCAATTGTCAGTGTGGAACTGAATGTAGCATCTGTAAGAGATACAACTGATGTAATTTTTGGGAATATTGGTAATATCAAAGGTCTTTTGAAACACCAGGAGCTTTTAAAATTACATGGGTTTCCCGGGAAATCTCTAAAAGGAGGGGTATGCCAATGTAATTCCTCTGATTAGACAAGAACTCAGCAGTTTGAAGCTCCTTCCTCAGGAAGAGGACATTGTCCGCCTAATTATCTATTCCTGTTTTTTTCCCCCCCGAGACCTCAGACTGCACAAAGGACTCTCGAGGGGAGTTCAAGGTGCTTGCTTGAAGCAAAGGGTATTATGAACTTGTAACCTTAGGATTACCCCTTGGATGGGGTTTGAAGAAATGCTCACTTTCCAGATGTCACATTGCAGTTGAATAGGCTGGTCGGCTCATTAGTATGTATATAGCTGTTTTAGTGTTTTTAAGATGTTCTCTGCATGCTACTTTTACCTTTTAAGATTTGATGACTATTTATACTTTCAAATTAGTGGCACTGTTATGGGCACCTGCATGGCCCCTCAGTATGCCAACATTTTTATGGCTGACCTGGAACAACGCTTCTCTTCTCTTCTGACCTAGTGCCCCCCTTCTACTTTGCTACACTGATCACCTCTTCATCACCTAGATGCATGGGAAGGAAGCTCTTGAGGAGTTCCACCATGATTTCAATAGTTTCCACTCCACCATCCACCTCAACCTGGACCAGTCCACACAAGAGGTCCACTTCCTGGACACTAAAATACAAAGAAGTGATGGTCACATAAACACCACTCTGTACAAGAAACCAATGGACCACTATGCTTACCTTCATGCCTTCAGCTTCCATTCAGGGCACACCACAAGATCTACTGTCTACAGTCAAGCACTAAGGCACAACTGCATTTGCTCTAATCCCTCAGATACAGACAAACACCTATAGGACCTCTACACAGCTTTCCTATTACTACAATTCCCAACAGAGGAAGTCAGGAAACAGATTGACAGAGCCAGACATGTACCCAGAAGCCACCTGCTACAAGACAGGCCCAAAAAGGAAAACCACAGAACACATACACCTCCCAGCTAAATCATCTCCAGCACATCATCAGTGATCTACAACCCATCCTGGACAATGATCCCTCACTCTCACAGACCTTGGGAGGTTGTCCAGTCCTCACCTACAGACAACCTGAAAACCTGAAACAAAATTCTTACCAGCAGCTATACGCCACACCACAGTGCCTAACTCAAGAACCAATTCCCATAACAAACCTTGGTGCCAACTTTATCCACATATCTACACCAGCGACACCATCACAGGACCTAACCACATCACCAACACCATTAGGGGCTCATTCACCTGCACGTCTACTAATGTAATATATACCATCATGTGCGAGCACTGCCTCTCTGCCATGTACATTGGCCAAGCCAGACACACGCTACATAAAAGAATAAATAGACACAAACCAGATATCAGGAACAGTAACACACAAAAGCCTGTAGGCGAACTCTTCAAGGTCCCTGGACAGTCAGTAGCAGATTTAAAAGTAGCCACCCTGCAACATAAAACCTTCAAAACCAGACTCCAAAGAGAAACTGTAGAGCTACAATTCATTTGCAAAGTTGACATGATCAGTCAAGGATTGAACAAAGACTGGGAATGGCTGGCTGACTACAAAAGCAGTTTCTCCTCTCCTGAGCTGTGTCTACACGTGCACGCTACTTCGAAGTAGCGGCACTAACTTCGAAATAGCGCCCGTCGCGGCTACATGCGTCGGGCGCTATTTCGAAGTTAACTTCGAAGTTAGGCGGCGAGACGTCGAAGTCGCTAACCTCACGAGGGGATCGGAATAGCACCCTACTTCGACGTTCAACGTCGAAGTAGGGACCGTGTAGACGATCCGCGTCCCACAACGTCGAAATTGCCGGGTCCTCCATGGTGGCCATCAGCTGTGGGGTTGAGAGATGCTCTCTCTCCAGCCCCTGCGGGGCTCTATGGTCACCGTGGGCAGCAGCCCTTAGCCCAGGGCTTCTGGCTGCTGCTGCAGCAGCTGGGGATCCATGCTGCAGGCACAGGGTCTGCAACCAGTTGTAGGCTCTGTGTATCTTGTGTTGTATAGTGCAACTGTGTCTGGGAGGGGCCCTTTAAGGGAGCGGCTTGCTGTTGAGTCTGCCCTGTGACCCTGTCTGCAGCTGTGCCTGGCACCCTTATTTCGATGTGTGCTACTTTGGCATGTAGACGTTCCCTCGCAGCGCCTATTTCGATGTGGTGCCGCACAACGTCGAAGTTGAACATCGACATTGCCAGCCCTGGAGGACGTGTAGACGTTATTCATCGAAATAAGCTATTTCGATGTAGGCTTCACGTGTAGACGTAGCCTTGGTGTTCACACCTCCACGTTAGCTGCTGGAAAAGGGCCACATCCTCCTTGAGTGAATTGACCTCATCATCTCTTGCTTTCATCTTGATTGCTACTCCCTTCTTTCCATAAGCTTGTATAATTAGACTGACCTCTGGAATCTCTATTCCAGTTCATCTGATGAAGTGGGTCTTTGCCCACAAAAGCTTATACTCCAATAAATCTCATAGTCTATAAGGTGCCATGGGACTTCTCGTCGTTTTTTTTTTTTTTTTTGCTTAGAAAGGGCTGGATGGTTCTGTACAGTCAGTACACTCTTAACCAGTCCTTATGCTGGGAATATCATTGTTTAGGTAGGGAAGTGTTTAATTTTGAAATAGCACGGTTGGACGTACATGCATCCATGAGGCAATAACTGGAAGTTTAGGGGATGGCCTTGCTTGACTGTGGAAGGGAAATACACAGTTGTATTGAACAGTTGCTTTGCTCCCCAGCTGATCCCACTAAGCCTAACTAATAATTAAAATCACAGTTACAAGTTCTTGTAAAAGTTACACCCTAACATCAAATTCACAGAATCACAGAATCAGAGGGCTGGAAGGGACATAAGGAGGTCATCTAGTCCAGGCCCCTGCTTCAGGCAGCATCAACCGCACTAAAGTTATCCCAGCCAGGACCTTGTCAAGCCAGGACTTAAAAACCTCGAGGAATAAAGAATCCACCACCTCCCTAGCATTCCAGTGCTTCACCACTCTTCTGGTGGAGTAGTTTTTCCTAATACCTAACCTACACTCCTTCCTTTTCAGCTTCAGAGCATTACTCCTTGTTCTGCCATCTGACACCACTGAGAACACTTTCTCACTGTTCTCTTTAGAGCTGCCTTTCAGGAAGTTGAAGGCTGCTATTAAATCACCCCTAAGTCTTCTCTTCTGTAAACTAAACAAGACCAAATCCTTCAGCCTATCCTCATACGTCTTGTGCTCCAGCCCCTTAATCATTTTTGTTGCCCTCTGCTGAACCTGCTCCACCACATCCACATCCTTTTTATACTGGGGGCCCCAAAACTGGACATAATATTCCAGATGTGGCCTCACCAGTGCCAAACAGAGGGAAATAACTACTTCTCTAGATCTGCTCAAAATGCTCCTCTTAATGCACCCTAGTATGCCGTTAGTGGCACACTGTTTACTCATATCCAGGCTTTCATCCACCATCATCCCTAGGTCCCTTTCCAGATATGTACTGGGAGCCTAAAATATTAAGAATATGTTATAAAAATGTTAACACTGAATGCTGCCTTCACTCATGTTAAAAGGATTCTCCACTGAATTCATTGGATACAGGATATCACTGTAGGTATATATGATTATGTAATCAACAATTGCTGTATTGTCTGATTAATTCAAGTATAGGAAATATGTCAGACTTAGAGGTTTACCTGAACATGTTTGAGGAACAGCAAAATGTGTGTTACAGGTAAATATTATGGCACAGTACTAGATTATAATAGGGCAGTGGCCATTATCCATAACTGGTTTTCTGAATATCCAATCTTGTATTAAATTCCTTCATACAATATTAGAACCAACATTTGGCAAAAACTACACCTTGCTTCTGCACAGATGAATCCATGGAAGCTCTGAACAATATATTTCTTCCAGTCTTCAGCAATAGAATCTGATAAAAATGGAAATTTTGAGGCCAAGGCTGCTACAAAGAGGAGAATCACAGCCTAGCTGGAAAGAATGACATAGAGGCTGCATTCTGTACTATTAAATTCAAGGCATGGATCAAAGAATTGTTCTTGCAGAAAGAATAGGCAAGACTGTTTTAGACCATGTCATTCTCCCTATTCTGCAGATTCACAAGACAACCTTGGTCCTTTTGCTGAATCGGTAGACTTTCTTCTCCTTTACTGCCAGGACCCACACACTGATTTACATCATAAAGCAGGAAACAATTCATATCCTCATAAAAATGCTCAAGTAGTACCTGGCTAACTACCAGCAGCTTCTGTTGGCAGGTTTCTCTGTCCTGAGGCATCATTAACCACCGTCTCAAAACAAAAATGAGACACAGAGAGAGATCATCTCCATAATTTAAACAATGCATGACTATATCTTGGAAGTACCATCCCACCAACCATCACAATGAATTGCCTGACCTCAGGCACTAAGTAAATATACAGCCTGTTAATAAATTAACTATATATAACAACTTAACACAGTAGATATACTGAAATAGAAGAGATGTTGCTTCTGCTATGGTGTCTGAATGTATGAGTATCATCCCTTTCTGCTTTCCTTCCAATTTCTTTGCAACCCAACTGTTTTAGCCTACATCATGCCAGGGACAAGTACCAGTCAGATGATACAAAGTCTCAGTTTAAAAAAATCGAGCTTTAACATCTTCAGCTGTGTAACCTTCCCTCCAACACAGAGCCTTGGATGTTCAGAATCAATTTTTCTCATAGTGTATGTCTACAGAACAGCAATTTTTTGAAAGAAGTTCTCCCAGAAGAGATCTTCTGAAAAAACCTTCTTCTGGAGGAGCACATTCACACACAAAAAACAGATCAAAACATCTATCTGCTCTTTCAATACAGAGCATGAACACAGCCCGTGCTTTTTTGAAAGAATGGGCAATGGATCCAAAAGATCCAGCACCATGGGGAATGCTCTTTTGAAAAAAGGGCCTGACGACTGTCTACACACACTTTTTTTTTTAAGAAGCTTTCAAAAGGTGCTGTTCTTCCTGATACAGAAGTGGAAGAGGGGTTCTGGAAGAAGAGCCATGTTCTTTTCATTTTTGGATCAAAAGAGCAAATTTTTGTTTGTAGATGATCCACATATTCTTTCAAAAAAGGGATGGATTTTCAAAAAAAATCTTGCTAGTGTAGATGCAGCCCTGGCATCCTGTGCTTAATCCTGGTTATGACCCCACATTTAGTATGGAATTTTCTTCTCTCTTTAATGCCCTCCAAACTCAATGGCTATGTCTACACTAGAGAGTTTTGTAGACAAAACTAGAGTTTGTAGACAAAAATTGGTGGAGCATCTACACACAAAATATGTTTTGTAGACAGAAACTGTCAACAAAAATCTGTGTAGCTGGGTGGGCCCATCCGGTGGGCCCTTTTGTCAACAGAATAGATAAAAAAATCAATGTGCTTTTATATGGAGACAGGATCTGTTCACAGAAATTTTGTTGGAACATCTCTTCTGACAGTAACTTCTGTAGACAAATGTTTGTAATGTAGATTCAGGCTTGTAGATTAGCCTAAGGGTGTGGTAGGTTAAAGGGTGGTCTGCATGAGACATTACAGTCTACTGCAAGCCCTTAGGCAGCTCAACTGAAGCACCTCAGTATTACTGGAATGCAGGATGAACAGATAAAGTTGGGGAAGGGACATTAACATCTTTCACCAGTCAAAGCCTTCTTGTCCCTTCAGCTTCTCAAAGTAAGATCCCTACGTGACTGAAGAAAATAGCAGTTGTTCCACTCTTCAGTTTGATCTAAAGAGAGTGTGTCTTAACTATTTTGTGACAGCACCATCTTTCTGCAACTGCCCCAGTTTCAGTGAGCCCCAGCTGTACCAAATTTGAGTCACAGGGTAAAAATAATTAGCAGGAGCTGTGAATAATTTTGCTGTTGAAAACATCAAGATCAGAAAGCCAGGGTTTATTTTAGGTTGGAGTTCTGAGCTGGTTGGATGGTGAACTGAAACTGGTCTTTATATATTCAGACATTTGGGAAGCTGTAACCCACATTTAGTAAGTCACCTCTGCACTTCACAGTACTGATAGTGACATGCAACGTAAGTGTAGCCACACACCATAGCAAAAGGCAGGCTGCCTCCACATTCCAGTGTATGGCTGCATGTGTCAGTGAAAGGATCTAGCAGCAGGAAAGCAGAGCCTTTCCACAATGCCTTCCGCCACCAGAATCTTTCCTGACCACCCATGTCTTTTCCTGTGGCTGGGAAAAGCTCCAGCAGGGGGGAGACAGAGACCCTCTAAAAATAGCAGCATCAATTTGGAGACATGGCTGAGGAAAGTAGAATGTGCACATTGTATGCATTCTTCAGCTATGACAATTAATACCTCTGCTGGGGGTGGGGGGCTGCAATGTGTATGACACAGCTTGCGTCTGAAAGAAGCATGCAGCAGGGATGAACCCTTACAGATAGATTTTTTAAGCACATAAGTACCAAAAGTGAGATTTTTAAAAGCACATCAATGCCTACGTAATTTTTTAGGTACCTAAGTATCTCTATAATGTGTCCCTTGGGCACTTTCAAGTTTTCATCCTCAATCAACTTAAAACATAGGCCCAGATCCTCAAAAGGTATTAGGCAACTAAATTCCTTTGAGGAGCTGGACTTTCCTTAGTCTTAAAAATCCTTATGTAACTTACACAGCCAGGTGTGGGTCAGTCCCACGTAGTGGTACATAGAGCACTTACAGAGAGAAACAAGAGGTCTCCTCTACAGCCTTAGCTGAAAAGCAGGGTGCTTTTTAGCTCAGACAGTAGCGGCTCATGCACTAAGCTCCATAGGTCCCAGGTTCAAGCCCAGCTGTGGATGGTTACACTTTGTCCAGTAGCTCCAGAGTCCTACTTCCAGATTGCAAAAATCACCATTTTTCAAATACTCTCCATTATGAAGCAGAGGAAATTGATTGCGTACAGGGTCATGGTGAATGCTGAAGGCAAACAAAGTGAAGGAGAAAAAAAAGCAGGGGGCAGACAAACATTCAGTTATTGATATAATTAGTGGGCAAAAAATAAATCAAGCAGAACTGTAATGTCTGAGTTGCTTGTGTTCCTTTACATTGTAAAGCTGATCAGAAATGGGAAGCAGAGATACCACCAATTCATACTTGAACTGATGTAAGATGCAGTACCTTGTAAATTCTTAATTTGGAGACAGTTGCTTCATTTATTGCTTTGTTTAAGTGTTTTCCCAACAAACCACAGGAATTAAGGAAAATGTAATGACAAGAAGCCTAGCAAGTAATTTGAATTCAGTGTTTAGAATAGCAAGAGCACTAGCAGTGGTGACCAAAACTATAGAAAAGTGGCGATTTGTTTGGTCCTAATGACAATTTTTCACATCCAGAATGCAGATTTTTGGATGTTTCTAATGCATTTATTAAGTATCCAGAGGTGTAAATTACTCACAGGAACTGCTCTGTGAGACATATTACCTAAAGCACACATTTTAGGATTGTTACAGCTTCACTGATATTGAATGCTCTGGAGTAAATTACCAGCCACACATGAAAGTATCAGGTTTACAATATTGCTTCCTTAAGTCAGCATCATCTCCTTCTGTTGAAACACTGCAGATGCTCCCTACCTCTGACAAGGTATAATTTAGCCTCTATTCAACCTAATAATCAGAACCCTGTCCCTTCAATTATTATTCCTCTGGCAGACAATTTCATTAACCCCCTTCTGTGCAATAATTTGTTCTACCACTTTAGAAAAATCATTTTCCATCTGCTCAAAAATGTGGCCATAGCAAAGGGAAAGTTGTTGTTTTCTGGTAGACAGCTAAAACGCAAGAAGGTAGAGAATCATGCTTGCTGCACACAGGGATAGCTGAATGCTAAATGCTACGCAAACAACAGATGAAGTTGGGAACACTGATCCTTTTATGGGCTTCCAGTGACCAGAGAAAGGTGAACACGAGAATTATGAATTGTCCACTCAATTTGGAGGAATACAGAACTGTTTCATTTCCAACACAAGGGGGAGCAATAAGATATTACAAACTGTGAGGTAAGGAGCCTCAAATGTACCTCAAGAATTTTCTGTGCCAGAACAGTGTATAAATTGCCTCCCTTAATTGTCAGACCTCCCATTTTGCACAACGTGCTGTCAGTATAGGAAACTATCTCTCTTTGACAGGTAAGAACAGCTGAATGGCTATCCAGTAGTAAATAACTGTAGATTTACAGTGAAGACTAACAAAGGAAGGAGGTCTGCTTGTCTGAAAATTTTGTACAGGCCTAAAATTGGGGATGGGGGTGGAGCTGATGTAGCTAAAAAGCTTTATTACTCATGGAATAATAACCAACCGATAGAAGAGTTTCAAGTGGATTGTAAATGACCGAAGTGTTTCAACACTGAGAAGTCACAGTGAGTTAAGAAGGGCCTGTGAAAGGTGCCACTCATCACAACGGTGCCCTGTGCTGGCCATTGTGGGGATAAACCTTAAAGGCTGTCACCCCAATTCTGCAGTATCCAAACTATTGCTCTGTCTCTTTGTCAGGTCTGTAGCCCTTCCATCACTCCAGGAACTGCAGCAGCTTTGTGACTCATCCCAGCAGCCAGGTCTCTCCGTGTTCCCTTTTCCAGAGTAGCAAAGGCTCTTTTCTCTAGCAGTCCTAGGCAGGATTACCTCTCACTGCTTCATGAGATCAGTCCCTTAATGGCTGGTAAGAGAAACAATGCCCACATGCTACGCTGGGTTCCAGTCCAGTTCCAGTCAGCAGTTCTGGGCTTTCCTCTCTCAGCCCTTGGTACTGCTTCCCTGGACTGCTTCCTACCATACCTGGTTTTCTGCACCACTTTCCTCCCTCTGCCCAAAGAGTGATTACTTACTTCCTGCAACCTTTCCCAGAAGCCCCTGTCTAGTACCAGCTGCCAGCTTTTATATTGTCCCTTCCTCTTCCTGAACAGCTCAACCTGCTTCTGACTAGTTCCCTGCCCCGTGACTTCTAAGGATTAGACTATAAATCATTAAAGAAATCACAGTGTTCTGAACAATTTGTCCTAAACCTAATCTACTTGACCACAGTGCATCTAAAACATGGTGTGGTCTAACTTTTGACAGCTGTTGCACTCCTACTGATACCATTGACGTAAGTGGGAACTAAGGGAGATTGACACCTTTCCAAATCAGTCTGTTAGTCTTGTTAATCAGAGGAAGGGGAAAACAGAGTACGCCAGCAATCCTTACAGTTCACTAGACCCCCACTTAGTAGCAGATCCAACTCAGCTTCCAAGTCTTCATTTTCAAAGTTGATTCCCGAGGAGCTGTTTTTTCATACACCTCCCCGACTTTCCTGATGTTTGCTGTAGCTTATCCTAACTTAGGGAATAATATGAATCCCTTAGAAGTTAGTGGAATGACTCCCAAGTAGCTCTGGAGCAGGCATATAGACACACAAGACATGGAGATATATCACCCAGCCTTTCGACAATATAAAAAGAAATAGTAAAAGAAAGGTGTAGCAGTGGGTAAATACTGCACAGCCTAACAGATATTCTCCATCTCAAACTTTAGATATTTGTAAGCTATACTGGGTGAATTTATAATTACAGCACTGATGCCCTAGATCCCCATTCACATGACCAGTCGAAAGTGAGGAATTGCTGTACTGAGTTATTACCAGAGAACAGAAAATCTTTCGAAAGAGAGTGGATTTTTAGCAAAGGCTCTCTGATATAAAGGTAAAAGGACATCTGCCCCCAAACTTCCAAATTCTAACAGGCAAGATTCAGGCAAGAGCAGCTGCATACAAATGAAAACGCTGCCCTAAAATAAATGAATTTAACCTATGTCTTAGTTCTGTTATACGTGGGAAGAGAATGACCATATGGCCAGGTATTACTCAGTCCTAGTGACTTCTCTGGTCAGAGAAGTGAATGAGAAGAATAAGCAGTTAAGAGAAAAGAGTCATTGAGGAAGCCACATAGGTATTAGTACCCTGACCCTTACAACCTGTTAGGGCTTATGGTGTGGAAAGAAATAGGAGTCTCTGTGACAAGAATTCAAGTAGGTGATTGAGTAGAAAAGATGAGGAGAGATGCTCACTAGCTGGAGTAAAACCAACATTCCCTGCAGGGGGGAAAATGCCCAGTCTACTTAATTTGTACGTAAAACTCTTTCTCTCTCTTACCTCTATCCCATAACCCCTTTTGAGGGTTGTTGGGGCACCGCTTATGACCTCCTGATCAACTCACTCCACCTCATCCTGTCCAGCTCTCTGTGACTCACTCACATTCAGGTTTGTCCACCCTTTGATGTCATCTTCCCATCTTTTCTTTTGCCTGCCTTTCCTTCTACCACCAGGTACTGTGCCTTGCAAGATGGTCTTTGAAAGGCCTGATGATCTGATGACATGGCCGTACCATCTGAGCTTGCGCTTCTGCACCACAGTGAGCAGGTCGTCATGTGGGCCTATGACATGCCTGATCCTATGTCGTACTTCTTCATTTGTGACATGCTCAATATAAGAGATGCCCAAAAGCCTCCTATAGCACCTCATCTCCATGCTTTGGATATTTTCTGCAGTTCTGCTCTAAGGGTCCATGTTTCGCAAGCGTACAAGAACACTGAGATGACCAGTGAACACATCAATCTTATGTTTGATCTCAGACTGATGTTCTTGTCCCTCCAGATGGGTCTAAGTTTTGTAAGCACTGCTGCTGTTTGCGCTATTCTGGAGAGGACTTCTGGTCTGGACCCCTCATCTGACACAATTGCACCTAAGTACTTGAAGCTGGACACACATTGAAGAGCTTGTCCATTCACCATTATATCCCTACTGATGCCATTGGTGTTATTGGTCATCATTTTGTCTTTTCTGCATTTATCTCCATTCCATAGGCTTTCGAGGTAGGTGGTATCCAGCAGCTCTACCAAGCTGGCAAGTTCCTCTTCTCCTCCAGCTAATCCGTCTATATCGTCAGTGAAGCGAAGTTTGGTGATTATTCTGCCCCCTATGCTGACAGTTCCTTCATGGTCTTCCAAGGCATCAATCATGATGCGCTCCAGAAAGATGTTGAAAAGCATGGGGGAGAGCAGACAACCCTGACGGATGCCCACTGTCGCTCTGAACCAGCTTTCAATGGTACCGTTGTGGAAAACTGCACTGGTGGCATTGTCATACAGGTGTTCAACAACTCGGACAAGGTTGGGGCTGATGTTGTACTTTCTCATGGTGGCCCATAATGCTGCCTGCCAAACTCTGTCAAAGGCCTTTTTGAAGTCCACAAAAACATGGTACAGGTGCTGTTGGTGCTGCAGATATTTCTCACAGAGAATTCTCAGGTTGAATATTTGTTCGGTGGTACTCCGCCCTGCCCTAAAGCCAGCTTGTTCCTCAGCAATAATCATCTCAGCTTGGGGCTTCAACCTGTTCAATATTACTTTCAATAAGACCTTACTTGGGTGGCTAATAAGGCTTATCGTATGATAGTTTCAGCACTGTTGGAGGTTGCCCTTTTTGGGAAGTGCGATCACTAGCGACTGGGTCCATGATGTAGGCCATTTTCCCATCTGCCAGATCTTATTGCATATGTTGGTAAGGGCACTGATCATGGCTTCTACCCCTGCTTGTATCAATTCTGCTGAGATATTGTCCACTCCAGCTGACTTTCCTTTCTTCGGTGATCGCACTGCTGCCTCTATTTCTTCCCGAAGGACTGGGAGGCTATCCTCTTTGGTAGCATATGGACATTTCAGTATTTCTGGGTCTCCATCGACCTTATCATTGTATAGCTCAGAACAGTATTCGGTCCACCTACCAAGGATCTCTTTCTCTTCAGTGAGGCAGTCCTCTGCCTTGTTCTGGACTATGAAAACTCTAGGTTGCCTAACGTTTGTCAGCTCTCTTACTGTCTGGTATGCCTTCTTGCTGTTATTTTTGTTAAGGGTGTCTTCTATTTTCTTGCACTGATCTTCTACCCACTTCTGTTTTGCCGCCTTCATGCCTTTCCTGATGGTCTTGTTGATTTCTCTGTATTTCTCAGTCCCACCAGCTTCACCTTTCTTCTTTTTCAGTTCTCGCCATTTGTCACAGATGTCAAGCAGATCAGCAGTAACTCAAGGTTTCTTCTTTGGGCGGTGTTCGCCAAGAATCTCAGTAGCTGTTTCTACTACTGCTGTATTAAAGATTTAGGCCATTATGTCCTCATCTGCTTCTTCAGCACCAAGGATGAGCAGTGGTGCGAGTCTCCCTCCTATTTTTACTTGGAAGGCTTCTGCCACCTCAGGATCTTTGAGCTTTTCAAGGTCAAACTTAATTCTTGTGTGCCTTGATTTTAAGATCTTCTGCAAGCGTAAGCAGAATGACATCATCACTAGATCATGATCACTTCCAACATCCGCTCCCGGAAAACTGCGTGTCTTTGAAATGTTAACGCTTGTTCGGGAGCGCTTCTTGACCAAGATGTAATCAATCTGACTGTGATGGTCTCCACTGGGGCTGTGCCAAGTCCATAGTCTGGACGCCTTGTGAGGGCCGAATGTATTAGCCAGCATGAAGTCGTTATATCTGGCAAACTCCAGAAGTCTAAGGCCTCTGTCGTTGATTTCAGTGTTGCAGTATGGCCCACACGGTCCTTTCCAGTTACTATATGCATCTGCTCCAACTTTTGCATTCCAGTCTCCTTGTACAATAAGTATGTCCTTTTTTGGTGTTTGCTTAGGACATCCTGTAGCTGATCGTAAAACTCTTGTACTTCACTATCATCGTAATCGGATGTTGGGGCATAAGCCTGAATGATGGTGATGTTGAAAGGGGATACTTTCAGATGGATGGTGATGAATCTGTTGGAGACTGGTCGGCATCCAATGACAGTATTCATAATGTCTCTGTGTATTAGAAAGCCAACACCGTGCTCATGTTTATCCTCCTTTCCACTGAAGTATAACTTATGACCCCCTTCGACTGACTGTTCGTGAGAGCCTTTCCAACGCAGTTCCTAGATACCCAAGATGTTCCAGAGGTATCTTTCCATTCCAAGGGTCAGGTCTCTCAACTTCCCTGTTGCTCTCAATGTGTGTATATTCCAAATACCGATAACCATGTTGTCTCTCCCACGGATCCTGCTTGACTGGTCACCAGTAACATACTTTTCACCTCCGTTCTGGTGTGCAACGGTGGGCACGGTCATTGTTAACCTGGGCTGCAACCGATCCAGTATGAGTTGGGTTGTGGTAGATGTCATCATGTGGTTTGTCATGGGCAAGATAGCCTGATGCAGCCCATCCCTCTTCAGGCTGTTGACCACAGCCGAAATTCCACAGTAACTTTGTGGCTTGCCTTGGTCCTGAACACGTGACCGTTGAGCTTATCTTGAAGCCCCTCCATCCTGGCCGGTGACTTCTACATGCAAGACATTCACCCAGTGATGCTGTGTTAACACTTCCCCACACGTCGTTTAGCTAAGACATGTTATTGTAACAAACTAGAGCCAAGATAAATTTTCTAAAGAGCTATTTGGGCTTTAGTGTGCTCAACATTACTGTGTAAAACTATTATGGAAACTAATGCTAAATAATATTGAAGTAGCCTTTACATGGCCCATTTATGTATTTTTCCTACCTCCACAGTGTACTGTAAATTGCTTTTTTTTTTTTTTTTAAGAAATTTAGGGGGGGATATTTTGTACTTTATCTGGCTTATTAAAACTTACCAAACTACAGCTGAAGATGTATTCATCTGCATTATAATAATAAATGCTACAGTGTTTAAATTCTCAATAAAGGAATTCCATTTCCTGTTACTGAAAAGATTGAAGGGTGGGACTGGTCAGTGGGTCTGGAATGAAATGTGCCTGAAAAGCTAATTTGTACACTCACTGAAAATTAAATCCATTTATTAATGGGAGGAGGGGAACAATCCAGAAAAATAGATCTTGCAGTGCTTTATAGTTACTACATATTTCACATATAAATATATAAAGTTTAAAAGTCACAGCAATACAGAGAGGCTGGGTCAACACGTGCCCCTTCCTTTCAAAAGGGGCATGTTAATGAGCGGGTTCGAAAGATGCTAATGAGGTGCTGCAATGAATATGCAGTGCTTCATTAGCATAATGGCGGCCACGGTGATTCGAAAGTGTGGCTTTTCGAATTGTGCGCTGCACGTGGAGACGGGACCTTCTGAAAGGACCCCCCCCGTTTTCAAAAGCCTTTCTTCCGATCACAGAAGCCAGGCATAGCAGATCCAGTGTGTCTAGCTGCAGTCATGAATGCAGGGCAAAGGCATAGCAGATCCAGTGTGTCTAGCTGCAGTCACGAATGCAGGGCAATGAGCTGATTGTAAGACCCACTTGGCAGCTTGTTCTTCTCAGCTTGTTTTCTTATGTAGTACTCAGGATGAGTCAGTAACATCCATCCTGGAGAGAGGGGGAGGAACCCAGGACCTGGGGGCCTCTTCAGCCAGATGAGACTAACTCCTGCAGAGTGGCAATGTCAAGAAAAAAAATATATGTATAGCTTTGCACCCATTTTTTATATGTTTCATTTCATAGCTCTTGTCCTGTTCCACTGCCACAGGACTCTGTTTGACCATGAGTCATCAGCTAACAGCAGATGGGACTTTGATCATATCTTGATGGGGCCTCTTTCTCTTTCTTGGATGTGGAAGCTGAAGGTCTGTAGCTAAGCGTGTCAATGGGTTTCCAGTAGAGTGTGGTGTCAATGCGGCCATCAGTGATTTATACTGTGGTAGCCAGGAAATAAATCTGTCATGTGGAATAGTCGAGGCTGAGACTGATGGTAGGGTGCAGGTTCTTAAAATCTCACTGGGATTCTTCCAGAGTCTCTTTACCATGGGCCCATAAGATAAAGATGTCATTGATGTAGCATGAGTAAAGGATGGGTTAATTTGGATGGGAGCTGCGGAATCCTTGTTCTAAGTCAGTCAAAAAAATGTTATACTGTGGGTCCATATTATAGCTTCCACCGAGCATACACCACACAATCCATTGTTTATAGTTAAGCCCTTAGATACAAGCCCATCTACGGACAGAGACTGAAAACTTCAAGATCTCTACCAAGCATTTATAAAACTTAATTATCCATTAGGAGAAACTAGAAAAAAAACAAACAAACAAGCAGATTAATGGGGCCAGATGAATACCCAGAAATGAGCTACTTCAAGATAGGCCCAAAAATGGCCACTTGTCATTACCTATAGCCCGCAGCTCAACCCCCTGCAAAGCATCATTAAAAACCTAAAACCTATTCTAAATCATGATGTTACTCTCTGGAAGGCCCAAGGTGACAGCCATGTAGACAACCTGATAATGTAAGAAAGAGCCTAACTAGCAGTCACAGGCTACACCACAGTAATACTAATCCTTGAACTTTTCCTTGCAACAAACCCTGCTGCCAACTTTGTCCATATATTTATTCTGGGGATACCACCACTGGACCTAACCATGTTAATTACAAGATCAGGGGTTCATTCTCATGTACCTCGACCAATATTATATACGACGTCATATGCCAGCAAAGCACTGCTACAGTGTACATTGGACAAACCAGGCAAACACTTTGCCAAAGAATGAATGGACACAGAGAAGACACGAAGAATCTCAAAACACATAAGCCAGTCAGTGAGCATTTCAACAGAGTGGGCCATTCTGTTAAAGACCTGAGAATGTGTTCTACAACAAAGATGCTTTAAAAAACAGATTATGTAGGGAGATTTGTAACTGGTCTTCATATTCAAATTTGAAATATTAACACTTGGTATGAACAAAGACATCAATTACCTCACCCATTACAAGGACTGCTTCTCTTCCTTTGATGTTTGTAATGATCTCAGACAAGACACTTAACATCCCCCACCCCTCACCCCCCTCCTTTGGTTCATGTATTTGATTTGTCAGTTTTTATAGCAATTTTTTGACCTCTGTTCTATATATCTGGGTCTGGACAGGAAATGCTATAGATCTGAAGAAGTGGGTCTGTCCCATGAAAGCTCATCACCTAATAAATCATTTTGTTAGTCTTGAAAGTGCTACATGACTGCTGTTTTGTTTTGTTAGAACAGAGACTAATACAACTACTTCTCTGTTACTATCAGTTAATAGTGTTAATTTTTATATGATTCATCTTTTTAAAATTTCTTATTTGGGTTTACTAAAAATCACTGCCCAAATATAGGTGCTAGGTTAATCCTGGAGAGGAATTTTATTGTGACCTGTTTTAAATGGAATTGATTAATGCTAAAGCTAGTGTGTTCTTTTTTGTCTCACTTCTGCTTGTAAAGCATCACAGACAGAACCCAGCAAGAGGACCAGCAAAAGTAGTTCCGCAAGGATAACTGCTCAGGCTTGAAATGGGCAGGTTGCCCTCATCCCTCGAGAAAAGCATAACTGTGCCTTGTCCAAATAATGAATTCTCAACAAATATATGGCAAATTGAAAACACCCAGCAGTGAAGTATGGGTCAGAGGAAAACACATTGTGCAGAAAATAAATACAGTACACAGCATTATACCCCATTTATGCAATTAACAAGCATTCAATCAGAAGCAGACAATGGGAAACATGATCATTTGAGGCCTTATGAAAAGGCCTCTTTGCCACTAATTGCATGGTAGGAAACGTACTACATGAGAAAAAAAACTTCTCCCTTGCTGAGAACTGAAATGCTAGGAAAACATTGACTATGCATGTGACACTGCACAAAAGATACATACATTCATATAAATCATGTTTATCTTAATTGTATTGATATAATTGTGAAACACGTTCTTCAGGAATATGAGTGTAGAGCAGATGTTGCAGGTTTCCTTTTAAGTATTATTGTACTCCATTAAAATATATTCTCTTTGGCAATTTTGTATTATTACTTGTGTCAGGTTCAGTGAGAAATGTTTTATTCACCTTTTGGCTGCAATATAAAGACTTAGAATTTTTGGAGAGATATTCAAGATACAAAGAACTCTTTTATGCGGGTTTCCTTTAGTGAATGCCTATTTTCCAAAGCCTCAAATTTTACTCATTTGAAAAGGCTGCATATACTTTGCTATTCCCTCTGTTTCTACTTGCTTATTCATTTTTAAATTGGATACTCATATAAATAGATTATAACTGAACTTGTTTTTAATTTCCTGTGTGCTTTGTCATATTAAATTGGGTTACCTTAAATCATGCTACAATCCGTCATGATACAAATGAACACAAATGGCATAACATGTTATAAATTTAGAGAGGATAAAGCTACTTTGACCAAGGAAAGTAATTCTGGTTTATCGAATGTGATTAAGGTGGTGGGAAATGTTTGCCATCTGGATGGTTCAAATAAATATTTTGGCTTGTTAGCCAAAGCTAAATGTGAGCTCTGGGAAGAAAGCTTCTCATTTTGTTTAATCTCTGTAAGCAGTGACTTCTCAAAAGAGCTAAGGAAGCAAAGGAAAATTTTCAAAGCTTTAAATAACTAAAAAGAGACACAACTGAAAAAAATGGACCTTGAAAGACCCAGGTCCTAATTCTGGAGGATATGAATTGAGTACTGGAAATGTATTAAAGTCTGTGTGCTGTTAGAAGCCTGATTTTGTAAGCATGACTCTGTGCTGTTCCTAATTTTTTCTCTCTAAACTCTCACGTGAAGTTGTACACTTTAGAAACAATTGCCATGCTCCTAAACATTTGGTTTAATGAGTGTCTCTGTACTAGGCGACTATAGGTTGTGCACATTCTCCTGATACCAGTAAGGAGTGCTTTCAAACTGAAAATAAAATACCAGTTTCACCTCAGCCAGCACAAAGATGTGCCCATTACGACTGAGGATTTTACTTGTGCACTGTCATGGGACTTGAGAAATGTTCACCCAGGTATTTGTGCATTCAAAACCAAAGACACATTAAAAGTGGCTAAGTAAACTTGAACATCTTATGTGATCTCAAGTTCTCAGTACTCAGTCTTTAATACTAATGGGTGGAGTCTGTTGTTCTCATAGAAGAAAGAGTAATTGGAAAAGCCATACGACTAGTCAAATAAACTAATGATGCCTGAAGCTAGAGCCACGCCACAGCAGCAGATTGACCTGCTGAGGGTCCATCCTGCAAGATTTCAATTTGTGCATGCGCAAAATGATGCTCCCATGGGGTTAATATTGACCCCGTACTCCTTGTGAGAGTTGAGGAATAAGGTAGATCAACTGGAAAAATGCTCCTGTCAATCTTCCACCATGTGGACAGACATGGAAGTTGATAACAAATAAATTGATTTTAGCTGCAAATTGGCGTAGCTAAAATTACATATTGGCAGTCAACCTTTGTCTAGTATAGACATAGCTTTATACTATTTCCAGTTACGGTCATAAAGAATGAATTTTGTTTCTGTGAAGGAACGATTCTTTTGTCCATTATTGTCAAAAGATAGATTGCCTGGAAATTGTTTTAATGTTCAGCTCTGGACCTCCACAGAGGTAAACTCTCTCTCCAACCTGCTACATATACCTGTCCAAAAACCTTCATGAAAAGTATCTTTTGAGAATTTATGAATACTGTACCGGAAAACTACATTTCTTATTTTCTTTAGATAAACTTTCAAACTAAGAATTTTATTCATATGCCTGAGTCCTCACATACTTACCACTACTTACTGCATATCAGAAGGGCATTGATTTTCTGAATTCCTGGCTTCTCTACTCAATACAGTAGAGTTTCACAATTCGCAAACAATGTTCGCGAATACAATTATTCACGAGTGCCAGCAGCTGCTGCTTTCCCCAGGCACCCCACCCCCATATTCATGAAAAATCAATATTTGTGAAGGTTTTAAACATGGAACCCTCATGAATGTTGAGACCCTACTATATTTCAGTGTCCAAAACTATACTTATGTAGTTAATAGAGAGAATTTAGGCCTTGATCCCACCAAAGGTCTTTCACTGGACTTGATGTCAGCAAGATTAAGCCCTTAGAATGAGAACAGGCCACAGAGGAGTGGATCCAGGTGTGTACATACACATAAATCAATTAGTCCCTAATTGAGTCAGATTACATTTTGAAAATAAGTGCCTTGACAGCATAGGAACCTTTCCTCCTTTCCTCCTTACTTAAAGGTCATGAATGAAAAAAAATATTCTAACCTGAATGTCAGTTCTACTGAAACCACAGATGAGCATACCATCCTTTTACCTAGTGACTGTCTTCCATGTATAACAGGAAGAAAAAGGTTTAATTTCACATTCACCTTCCACCTAAATAATTGCACTTGGTACATGCATTTTCCTCAGATGCATCTAATTTCAGTACAGACAATTGATTATATACTTTAAATAGACCGCAATGGGAATTGCTGAGAATTCTGTTCAATTACATTTCCAGCCACTGTCTATGTAGATCTTGATGCCTTGTTCATGATCACGTCCTACGAATAGCTTGAATGAAAGTAACTCTGCAGCCCACTTCTTGCATTAAGTGACACTGATTTCCAAAATAGGTGACACTCTGCGTTTAGTTAAATCAAACTGTGACAAGTTTCTTTGAGACTTGTACCCAAATAATCTTTGCTGCATTTCTTGCACAACCAACATTTGATCCTTTGCTGTCATGCTTGCATGGTCACTTTTCCAAAACACACACCATTTCTAAGACACGCTAACTCACCAGAGAAGATGGAATTTGTGCCCAGTGATTTCAGTAGCTGTATGTCAAGGTATAAACATAAAATGAAAGTGAAATAAAAAATGTAATTGCCGGGGGCGGGGGGGGGAGCATTCCTGGAACAATAATCAATAACTGTGCCAAATTCTTCCCAAACCCTCTCAATTCTGCACTTAGTTAGTTTAAATGAATCCTATGTACGTCCAGAGTAAAAAGTATTTGGGAGGTTTATTTTGAGGTGAATAAAATAGTCTGATGATCATTCTGGAGCTTTTTATAAAATTCCCAAGTCAGCAGATACAATTTTAATGAAACATGAAGCGTCAACATTAATTAGAGGTAATGAAAAATTAAAACTTCTTCAAATTGCTGTGTACCTATGACACCCTGCCTTCAGTAATTAATTAGAGTACAGTTGCACTTTTATTTACACAACATTTGAAAAGGTAGTGGAAAAAGGTCTTATACATATAAGAACATAAGAACGGCCATACTGGGTCAGACCAAAGGTCCATCCAGCCCAGCATCCCATCTGCCGACGGTGGCCAATGCCAGGTGCCCCAGAGAAGGAGAACAGAAGACAATGATCAAGTGATTTATCTTCTGCCATCCATCTCCTGCCCTTGTTCTGAAGGCCAGGGCACCATACTTTATCCCTGGCTAATAGACATTTATGGACCTAACCTGCAAAAATTTATCAAGCTCTTTTTTAAACCCTAATAGAGTCCTGGCCTTCACAGCCTCCTTGGGCAAGGAGTTCCACAGGTTGACTGTGCGCTGTGTGAAGAAAAATTTCCTTTTATTAGTTTTGAACCTACTACCCATCAATTTCATTTGGTGTCCCCTAGTTCTTGTATTATGGGAAAAGGTAAATAATTTTTCTATATTCACTTTCTCCACACCATTCATGATTTTATATACCTCTATCATATCGCCCCTCAATCGCCTCTTTTCCAGACTGAAAAGTCCCAGTCTCTCTATCCTCTCCCCATATGGGACCCGTTCCAAGCCCCTAATCATCTTAGTCGCCCTTTTCTGAACCTTTTCTAATGCCAATATATCTTTTTTGAGGTGAGGAGACCACATCTGCACGCAGTACTCAAGATGTGGGCGTACCATAGTTTTATATAGGGGAAGTATGATATCTTTTGTCTTATTATCTATCCCTTTTTTAATAGTTCCTAACATCCTATTTGCTTTACTAACTGCCGCTGCACACTGCGTGGATGTCTTCAGAAAACTATCCACTATAACTCCAAGATCCCTTTCCTGATCTGTCGTAGCTAAATTTGACTCCATCATGTTGTACGTGTAATTTGTGTTATTTTTTCCAACATGCATTACCTTACACTTACCCACATTAAATTTCATTTGCCATTTTGCTGCCCAATCACTCAGTTTGCTGAGATCTTTTTGTAGTTCTTCACAATCTGTTTTGGTTTTGACTGTCCTGAACAACTTGGTGTCATCTGCAAACTTTGCCACCTCACTGCTTACCTCATTTTCTAGATCATTGATGAACAAGTTGAACAGGATCGGTCCCAGGACTGACCCCTGGGGAACACCACTAGTTACCCTCCTCCATTGTGAAAATTTACCATTTATTCCAACCCTTTGTTTTCTGTCTTGTAACCAATTCCCGATCCATGAAAGGATCTTTCCTCCTATCCCATGACCACCTAATTTACATAAAAGCCTTTGGTGTGGGACCGTGTCAAAGGCTTTCTGGAAATCTAGGTATATTATGTCCACTGGGTGCCCCTTGTCCACATGTTTATTAACCCCTTCAAAGAATTCTAATAGATTAGTTAGACACGACTTCCCTCTGCAGAAACCATGCTGACTTTTGCCCAACAATTTGTGCTCTTCTACGTGCCTTGCAATTTTATTCTTTACTAGTGTTTCTACTAATTTGCCTGGTACTGATGTTAAACTTATTGGTCTATAATTGCCAGGGTCTCCTCTGGAGCCTTTTTTAAATATTGGCGTTATATTGGCCATCTTCCAGTCATTTGGTACCGAAGTGGATTTAAAGGATAGGTTACAAACCACTGTTAATAACTCCGCAATTTCACATTTGAGTTCTTTCAGAACCCCTGGGTGAATACCGTCTGGTCCTGGAGACTTGTTACTATTCAGCTTATCAATTAACTCCAAAACCTCCTCTAATGTCACTTCCATCTGAGAGAGTTCCTCAGATTTGTCACCTAAAAAGGCTGGCTCAGATTTAGGAACCTCTGTAACATCCTCAGCCATGAAGACTGAAGCAAAGAAATCATTTAATCGCTCCGCAATGGCACTGTCTTCCTTGATCGCTCCTTTTATATCTTTATCGTCCAACGGCCCCACTGCTTTTTTAGCGGGCTTCCTGCTTCTAATGTATTTAAAAAACATTTTACTATTGTTTTTTGAATTTTTGGCTAGCTGTTCCTCAAAATCTTTTTTGGCTTTTCTTACTACATTATGACACTTAATTTGGGAGTGTTTATGTTCCTTTCTATTTTCCTCACTAGGATTTGACTTCCACTTTTTAAAAGCTGCCCTTTTCTCTCTCACTGCCTTTTTAACATGGCTGTTTAGCCATGGTGGTTCTTTGTTAGGTCTCTTACTGTGTTTTTTTATTTGGGGTATACATTTAAGTTGGGCCTCTAGTATGGTGTCTTTAAACAGTTTCCATGCAGCTTCCAGGGATTTTAGTTTAGTTACTCTACCTTTTAGTTTCTGTTTAACTAGCTTCCTCATTTTAGTGTAATTCCCCTTTTGAAATTAAATGCCAGAGTGTTTGACCGCTGCGGTGTTCTTCCCAACACAGGAATATTAAAAGTTATTATATTGTGGTCACTATTTCCAAGCGGTCCAGTAACAGTTACCTCTTGGACCAGATCCTGCGTTCCAGTCAAGACTAGATCGAGAATTGACTCTCCCCTTGTGGATTCCTGTACTAGCTGCTCCAAGAAGCAGTCATTTAAGGCATCAAGAAATTTAATCTCTGAATCCCGTCCTGAGGTGACATGCACCCAATCAATATGGGGATAATTGAAATCTCCTATTATTACTGTGTTTTTTGTTTTGATAGCCTCTCTAATCTCCCTTAACATTTCAGCATCGCTATCGCTGTCCTGGTTAGGTGGTCGGTAATATATTCCTAATACCATATTCATATTAGGGGAATTAATTGTTATCCATAATGATTCTATGGAACATTTTGATTCCTTTAGGATTTTTGCTTCATTTGATTCTATATTATCCTTCACATATAGTACCACTCCGCCAGCCGCACGACCTGTTCTGTCTTTCCGATATAATTTATATCCCGGTATGATAGTGTCCCACTGATTGTCCTCATTCCACCATGTTTCTGAGATGCCTATTATGTCAACTTCCTCCTTTGATATGAGGTACTCCAGTTCACCCATCTTATTAGACAGACTCCTAGCATTTGTGTAAAAGCACATTAAAAAACTACTACTATTTATATGTCCGCCTTTCACAGACGCGTTGGATTTTTTTTATATGCGATTGTTTCACATCTGATCTTGCCCAGATATTATTTCCCACGTTCCCTATCTGACTAACTTCTAGGCAATCCCTATCTATGGAGCCTCGTGTAAGAGAAGTCTCTGTCCGATCCAGGTGCTCCCCCGCACCAATCGGCTTTCCCCCACCTCTTAGTTTAAAAACTGCTCTACGACCTTTTTAATGTTTAATGCCAGCAGTCTGGATCCACCTTGATTTAGGTGGAGCCCATCATTCCTGTATAGGCTCCCCCTACCCCAAAAGTGTCCCCAGTTCCTAATAAATCTAAACCCCTCTTCCCTACACCATCGTCTCATCCACGCATTGAGACTCTGAAGTTCTGCCTGTCTATCTGGCCCTGCGCGTGGAACTGGAAGCATTTCAGAGAATGCCACCATAGATGTTCTGGATTTCAGTCTCTTTCCTAGTAACCTAAATTTGGCCTCCAGAACATCTCTTCTACCCTTCCCTATGTCATTGGTACCAACATGTACCACGACCATTATACATGTAGAAGTTGTATAGATAAATATGTTTCCTTGTGGACTTCCCTCATTCAAGTTGGTATGCAAATACTTTCTGACTAATCCTCAAAAATATTAAGCAGACGTATAATTTTAGAAGTGTCTTTTGTCAGTGTAAATTACAGCTGTATTAAATTCCATTAATTCATCTATAAATGCACATTGTTCTCCATTATATTGTTCCCTGTTTAGTTGAACAGCCTTTACCTTCAGTGCAGAGTTAAATTAAGTTGTTGCCACATTTGTGGTCCAGGCTCCACATACAAATAATCTTTCACCCTTGCATTAGGAGGTTTGAAGCAAGAGTTTCTTGGGAATGAAAGAAAATAGGTTAGAAGCAGGTTTCAATTTAAGGTAGTCTCTAAAATGCCCACTTTGCAGTGTGGACACAGCTGGAACCTGGGTTACAGAGGTTGTCTTGTGATAGTCCTCCATTGCCTACCAACTGTTCTTTGGGGCAAGTATTTTCTTGCCTTTCAACATGGTTGATTCCTACTACACTTCTGTGTGTTAGAACAGTGGTTTCCAAACTTTTTTTCCAGTCATGGAACACTTAGATGTCATGGTGCTCTCTATGGAATACTTTATCTTTTTTACATCATCATACTAACTATAAGGAACATTAGTAATGGAAACCAGACATTTACAAAAAACGTTACTGTAAAGTCATGTCAAGAAACCTGTAAAATTGAGTGAATTCCATCCCAAAATTAATTTTTTTCACTGAGAATGGGGATGAGACCACCATTACCCAGTTTCAGTGGTGGAACATTTTGCCATAGCTCATGAAACACCAGTGTTCTGCCAGAACATAATTTGGGAACCACAGTGTTAGAAGATGCCAACCAGTTGGTAGATGGTTGGTGTTCACATCCCATGTTCAATGTTGCCTGCTTCATTTCCGCAGACTTCAGCTCCCTTAGCTAGCACTAGGAGATGCTGTCCAGGAGATTTTCATCCCAGCATGATGCTACCTGGCCAGAAGTGATCATTAAGGCTCTGGTAGTCCTCTGGTGTGAGTGCCAAAGACATCAGGATTTTAAGAATTGAAAACCCCAAGAGCAAAGTGCGCCACAGAAAATGTGGAAATTTCTCTCAACCTACTCCTAGTGCAAGGAGTTTGAGCAAGTGCTCAGTGTCATGCCAAATGTGAAACCCACTATCTTGCTTCATGGGCTTCTCAGATGAATGGTTTGATTTCTAGCTCAAAGGCTGAGGGACCAGCTAAGCCAGAGGACAGTGCAGTGGCAGAAGGGTTAGTAAAGTCCCCAGCCAGAGAACACAGACAAAGCAACTGGTGGGGAGATCCTCAGGACTTGTTCAGTGATGGACCCAGAGAACTGAAGAGAAAACAGCACTAAAACTGAATCCCTAACTGTGCAACATGCCACTGCCAACTATGTTACTCCTGTGAGGAAATGGCAGTTTAAGTGGCAGATTTCACCAGTTTATGACTAATGCAGTTATGATAGAGGAATTGCATGCAGACTTTGCTTCAGTTTAGGGTGGATAAGAGATCAAGGCCCGCCACCCCACCCCAATGCACGATGCAAGAGGCCTACCAAGCAGGGGAACAATAATTAAACCTACAAGTGATTTAGCTTAGCCAGGATGTAACTCTTACTGCCAAATAATTTATTCAGAGCTATGACAATGCAGGCATAATAAGCATGCATGCATTTCTGTGTCTGTGTATAGAGAAACACACACACACACACACACACACACACTTGTTAAACCACTATTGCCCCAGCTATAAATACATTACTTTGCAGTTGCCATATGCATTATGCACTGTTTATCACCCTGTTATACTGGTACTAACATTAGACTAGTATTCCAGACAGTTTGCATTAGAAGTCCCACTGAAGTGAAGAAGTTGCTCCTTGCTAGTGGCACTTGGCAGCTTGGCTGTATTGTCCTGAGATATGCACTTTGGGAAAGATGCAACATGGTGGGGAGAACAAAAATAAAAAAGCAGATCTGATGTAATTAAGCTTTTGTATCCTAGTTCAGCATCTTGCTGGGTTTCAGCTCCCGCCACTTCTGCTCATCACACAGGTGCCTGTCCACTCTGTCCTGTGAGGGGAATCAACAACTATCAAATACCTTCATCAGCAATCTCCATTTCACCTTGTCCATATGGAACCAGCATGAGCTCCTCACTAAGGCCTGTCACCACCTTCTGGTTGACACAAGTTCAGGCTGAAATCCCCACCACAGTGTTTCTTGCCCCCATCTGCATCTTCCTGCATTTAGAGTGCTGAAAGCAGAGATAGGTCACTAACCTGGGCTGGATTCAGGCCTTGGCAGTATCTGAAATAGACAGACAGGGAGCATGAAGAACTGGAAGTGCTTTAGTTTACTGTCTTGATAAGTGACATATTCTTCTGCTCAGGAGCTTGGGAAAGATAAGTTCTTCCTCAATACACCATGGAACAATAGCTCAACCTTAGCTCAGAATTAAGAGCTGTGAAGGACAACCCCAAAAATCCTAATGCCTAGCCTGGGTAACTGCAGGTTCCAGGTGGATTGAAACAGCCACAGCTGGGTTCAAGTGGGGCTCTGCAGCATGTATGATCAGCTACCAACTGTACCCTACCTGGCTGCACTCAGCAGTGTGTGCATACTCTAAATCAACTGCAGGTTCAGGGCACATCGATATTTATGACTAAAGCAATGCTGAGGAAATCTATCTTATGCGGCTCCATTTACCATATTTCAACATTGAGGGTGTGCCCGACAGCTCCAGTACTCTTCACAGTCATAAGAAGTGAGGGAAGTCAATGGGAGTGGGGCCACACCAGAAAGTCAACTTAAGGTACATCAACTGCACCCACACAGTTCTTGCATCTGGAGCTGTGTATCTTAAGTCAAATTTCTTTTGTAGTGTAAACCTGGCCTTAGCATAAACAGAATGTCAGCTGGCGGGATGATGAGTAGGATTTGGCCTGGTTTATGCTCACCAATTGGTCATTTTCATGATTGTTTCAGACAATAACTGTTCACACATTTAAACACAATACGTTCTCTAATGAAACCCAGTCCCTGAAGCTTATCACAGCATGAAGAATTTTAAAAAACAATCCCATAGACATTTCATAATCAATAAGAGCAGCATGTCAAGATGGAAGTAGTGATTACATGAACTGATGCTCTTGAAGCCCTGAAATACTTGGGCCGGAGAAAGGAACAAGTGAGCATATAGTGAGCACTGAAATTTGTGAAGATAAGGAAAAGACATTACAATTCAGTAACAATGACTGACATGAAGGACATTTTCATATAGTTGAAGACTAGCTAGCTGAGCTCAGGGGTAAAGGCAATATTCAGTAGCTGAATACTAGTATCCAGAGCACCTGGATCATGGTCATCCAGTTTTGCACATTTTAAGAGAGGTACTGACCTCCCATCACAAACAGAAGAGCTGCCAACAAAATCCTTTAAGTGGCTGCCGTGCTCAAACCTCTCAACATGCTGCTTTTGCATCCTGGTCCATAATAGAATAGCAGGCACAAAATTAAAGCCACCATTTGAAAATCTGGTTGTGTGTATTTCAGAATTATGCAACCAAATCAAATGAACTTTGCAAAAGCAGTTTTCTCAAGCACAGTGAAGCACCAGGATGCCATGTAGAGTTGTCCCAGTTCCTATGTCTCATGTTAGGAGTATAGAAAGATGGCACTAACTGTAGGTTAGGTGGATACTGCAAAAGTAGTATTTGTGAGAGCTGAGCCCTGAACAATTAAAATGAAGCTGCTGGAATAAGCAGTGTGTACAACAGGAGAGAGAGAGAGAGAGAGAGAGAGAGAGGTTAATTTTTCGATGGAATGGGTAAAAACATTACATTGGTACATTGCCCCCACTTTGCAGCTTTTCTGAGAATCTTGTAGGCTCAGAATCAGTGTTACAACAGCATTAGCACACAGATAGCTATCGGGGGCAGCCACATTAATCTGTATCTGCATAAACTATGAGAAGGCCTGTGGCTCTTTATAGACTCATGTATTGGAGCATAAGATTTTGTGGGCAAAGATCCACTGTCATATCTTTGCCCATGAAAGCTTATGCTCCAATATAGCTGTTCATCTATGAGGTGCCATACGGTTTCTCATTGTTTAAACAGATACAAGAATTCTAATAAAACTAGTGATGAAAAAATTCTGTATGAAACTGAGCATAAAAGAAAAGTGCAGGAAAATTCTAAATGGATCATTTTCAGGTTTCCATCTAAGGCAGCCATGCAAACTTAAAGCCCATCTGTTGTGAGGACATCATCTTAACCTTTCATTCTCAGTATATTTCCTAAGCAGTCTACAATACCCCTGCTTACTTTTATCACTATCCATTTGAGTCTTTCAGTTTTTGGCCAATTGAACAAAGACCTCTGTCTTGTCCATTTTTTCCATTGATATCTTAACTTCCAAGAAAAGGTAGAGCAGTACCTACTGACCTTGTTAAGAGCCTGGTCATACTCTTATTGTAGTTGGTGGCAGTTTGGAAAGAGGATCAGATTTTGATGCTCCAGTTCTGCAATCAGATCTGTTCCTGCAACTTTTGTTGGCAGCAGACAATGGCAACATTTTTAAACTATGATTTCTGGATTTTCTATCTGTGCTTCCATGCAGGCAATTATTTGCTTTTGCAAATAGTTTTAGCAAATATGAATCAGACCTGCTGTTTTAAAGTGGTGGGGAGGGAGGCATTAGGAAGATTCCTTTGGTAGCATTCATTTCTAGGTGAGAAGGTTGCCCTCTCTTGTCCTGCAACAGACGTTGGGGCTTATCCAAAGCTAACACTGCAATCCATTGCATGTTGTGCTTTGGATGAGACAGGTTAAACTCCAATCCAATGCTGCAGTGCAAACAGAAGATTCTATGAAATATTTGAAAAACAGATGGGGATATCCAATGCCTCCTGACACACATTACCTCTGTCAGTGCAATATGACTTCAATACACCTTCTATCACTATAAAGTCCTAATGTTGAAAGCTATTTTGTCAGCTATTGTTCACCTTCACTGGAATCATCTGGCTGGCCACAGCTAGAAAGAACTTGCTTCCAAATCCCATTGCTATTTTACTAGTATAAGTTGAACCTCTCTAATCTGGAACTGCCTCATCCAGCAAAATCCATGATCTGTCTTGATTTTAGTTAGGTGGGCAACCATGGGTGTGACCAAGTTTCCCATGGTTCCATAAAGTTTTTTTAAAACCACCAATCCTGGCTCTTAAGCTGTGTCTACATGTAAGCGCCCTTTTGAAAGGGCAAAAATCAAAGTTCAGCGTTCGAAAAAGCTGCCATTGAAAGAGAGCACCCACCGCTATTTTTCAGATCAACGTTCTGATCTGTTCTTTTGAAGTGCCGTCGAGGTCTTTCTAAAGACAGTGTCCACACAGCTCCAAGCTCTCTTTTGACAGAAGGGAGGCAGGAAATGCCGCAGACAGGGTCCCATGGCCAACAAGCCCTTCCAGGGCCACAGCCAGCCACGTCCTTTAAAGGTCCCCTCCCTCTGCCCTCCCCTCCACACAACCCGAGTGCTGCCCAGCCTGTCCCAGCCAGGCAGAGCCCACTCGTGCCCACCACGGAGGCCAAGCGACAGCTCCTGCAGGAGAATGTCCTCATCATGGACGCTCTGCTGACAGTGCTGTGCACCCTCACCGCAGCTGCACCCGAGCTCATCAGGGGGCTGCAAGGTCCCCCAAGGGCCACGGGGCTCCCCCACCAGGGCACCGTTGGGTGCCCTGACACCTCTAGATCCACCCCAGCAGCACCGACTGGTGGGAGCGCGTGGTGCTGTGGGAGCGGGGTGAGGAAAGGTGGCTGCGGAACTTCCGCACGTCGAGGGAGACCTTTCAGGAGATCTGCCACTGGCTTACCCCAGCGCTCTGGCACAATGACATCTGCACATGGCCAGCCCTCACCCTGGAGAAATGGGTTGCGATTGCCATCTGGAAGCTGGCCACCCCGGACTCCTATCACTCTGTGGGACAGCAGTTTGGGGTGGGCAAGGCCACTGTCAGGGCTGTACCTATGGAGGTAAGGTGGGGCTGGGTGGGCAGGGGGACTGGGGCAAGGGGAACCCTCCCGTGCAAGGGGCCAGATGCGGCAGAAGCTGGATGGGAGGGGTCGGGCTGCACGGGCCAGGGGCTGGACAGGAGAGGCCCGAGGCAGGGGGCAATGGCGGCCACACCTGCACTAGAGCATGCGTCCCCCTTCTCCCTCTTCAGGTCATGAGGGCCATCAACGTGATGCTGCTCCATAGGGTCATCTGCCTGGGGGATGTGGACACCACCATTGCTGGCTTCCAGGACCTGGGCTTCCCGAACTGCATTGGTGCTTTGGACAGCACACATATCCCCAGCTGTGCCCTGCCACACAGTGCCAGCCAGTACGTGAACAGGAAGGGCTACCATTTGGTGGTGCTGCAGGCCCTGGTGGATGGTAGAGGCCAGTTCACCAACCTGTGTGTGGGCTGGGCTGGCCACACCTATGATGCCCATGTCTTCTGGAACTCCAGCTTCTGCAGCCGCATGGCAGGGAGGGAGGGAGGGAGATCCCCATGGCAGAGGAGGTCACCATGCTGTTCTGCATGGTGGCAGATGCAGCGTACCCCCTGCAGCCATGGCTCATGAAGCCCAACACGGGACACCTCGACCCTACCCAGGATTCAATGAATGCCTCAACCATGCCCGCAATGTGGTGGAGCGGGCCTTCGGGCGTCTAAAGGGGCGGTGGATGCGTCTCCTCACCCAGCTGGAGGTTGGGGTCCCCAGTGTGCCCTAGTTGGTAAGCGCCTGTTGCATCCTCCAGCCCCTGTCTATGAGCCGCTGGGCACTGCCCCCCATCCACCAGGCCCACTGGAATGGCCACATTCAAGGGGCCCTCAGGCAGGCCTTTGCCCATGGCCAGCTCTGACTCACACACACATCTCATGCACATCCACCACCCACCATCCCTGCCACCCCCATCAGCACCTGCACATCCACCACCCACCAAGGAGCACAGCATGAAGTGGTGAGTAATAAAGAAACGTTTATATAACTTGGGTGTTTGGAATAATATGTACAGGAGGAAACCTAACTTGGAGGGGGGAACCTACACTTGGAGGGGGGCGAGGTGCTCTTTCCAGGGCAGGGGTTGTGGGCCATGAACTCCATCAGCCCCTGGAGCCCTGCCCCCCCAGGTGCAGGGTCTCCGGCTGGGGGCGGGTGCCGATACCACTGGCAAATATTGCTGGTAGGTGGGCCTGGGGCCTGGTGGGGGCAGAGGGGGCAGGGCCAGCAGGGGGAGATGCCAGAGGGGCCAGGAAGCGGGCCATAGTGGCCGTGTACTCCTGCACAGCATGGCCAATGCACTCAAGGGTGTCCAGCAGTCTATCCCAGGCTGCCCTCTGCCACTCCACGTCAGCCCGGATGAGCTGGAGGTGCTCCTCAGCCACCTCGGCCTGGCGCTGGGTGGCTGGGTCTTCTTTGGCCCTCCGGCCATGGCCCTGATAGCGTGCTGCCTGGGGTGGAGTCTGGACACCTCCAATGGCTGCGGGTGGGCTCTCCAGCATGAGGGATGGCACAGGGCTCTCCTGGCCCACAGATAGTGCAGCTGTGTGGAGAGAAGGAGAGCATGTCAGTAGTGTGCCCTGGACAGAGGGGACCTGACTGGCCTAACCGCCTGAGCCCACGCCATGGGGCCCCCGCCCCCATCCCTCCAAGGGACACTGATCACTCCAGGGAGCACTGACTGCTCCCTCCCCCCCAGGACTGGGCCTCCCAGCCTGGGTGTGATTCCAGGGCTTTCTCCCACAGGTGGCCTTTCCCAGCCTGCCATGCACAGGCCCTGGGCGCTGTCAGGCATTGACCAGCCGACACCCCTGTGCAGCTTATGGCACTGTCCACTGGGGGAGGGTGCTGGGCCTCACTGCTGTGGCACCATGGGGTGCCACGTCCCATGTGGGAGCTGGCCTGTGTGAGGCCTGGGACCACCAGTTTCATGGGCGGGCACCTAGCCCTTGCATCTCCCCCAGCCTGTGGGGTAGGTGTGCGCCCCTTCCTGGATGTACCTGAGGGTCCCCCAGTGACATCCGGCCTTCGGTCGCCCAGCTGGAGGAGCAGGAGGGGGATCACAATGGTCAGCTCCCCTTCCTCGCTCGACCTGTCCATGGTGCCCTCGCCCTCCTGGGTCCCCGGTCTGGGCTGCTGCTCCTCCTCCTCTGGCTGCAGCTCCTCCCCAGAGGTGTCCAGGAAAGCTATGGGGGGTGAACTCTCCTGGGGCCCCAGGATGCTTTGTAGCTTGCTGTAGAAGGGGAATGGGGCAGGTCCTGCCCTGGAGCATCCGGCCGGGTCCCTGGCCCGCACATATCCCTGGCGCAGTTTTTACTTTGGCGCATACCTGCTCTGCAGTATGCTCCGGATGGCCCCTTGTGTGGAGGCCCATTGCCAGGTGGCCAAAGGCTGCGAGATTGTGCCACTTCACACCCATGTGGCACAGGACCTCCTCGTCCTGCCAGAGGCTGAGGTGGTCTCAGAGCTCCCACTCCGTATAGGAGGTAGCCCTTTTTTCCCCTCCCCCTGGGAGCCTCGGGGGAGGCTCAGGCAGGGGGGCGGGGGCCTCACGGGGGGGCTGGCTGCTTGCCCTGTGGCTGCTGGAGCATGGGGCTGGAGCACCTGTGCAGGCTGCTCCTAGCATGCTCTGCTTCCTGCCATGGGTTTCCTGCATTCATGCAGCTTTAAGGCAGCCGAACACAGGGACCATAGAGCCCCTCTGCTGCTGGCTGAAGCGGCCCTGCACTCCAGCTGATTGGCGCCATGGAGGACCTGTATTTCAAAAGAGCGGACTGTGGAACATCTACACAGGTACCCTTTCACTTTATTATTTCGAAAGGAAGTGATCTTCCTGATATGGGATCGGGGTTCATATTTCAAAGTGTACGCCCCATTCTTTTGATTTTCTTTCAAAAGATGGTTTATACAGGTGGATGTTCCTCCCAGTCTTTTGACAAAGGGCCACTTATTTTGAAGTTTTGTGCACGTGTTGACACAGCTTTAGTGTTCAGTGCTGTAATTTACCCCTAAATATCTTTTAAGAGCCCAGTAAACAGTAAAAATGTTGGTAATGCTGCTAGAAAATACTGATCTTCCCATGGGCCAGCAAAGTCTCTCATCTGGCACTGGTCAGGTTCTAAAGGTGCTGGGCATGAGAGGTTCAATCTGTAAACCAGCCTTTCAGTGCAACATCCTCACTTAGTACTTTCTCCTACCCAGCAATAAGGTGTGAGTACTGCCCCCGTCACTCCATTATGCACAATGGTGGTCAGCAGCTGGAAAGCCAAAATGAAGGCATTAGGTGCAACTTACTTGATCCCTGACTACGTTGTTGCTTCCCAATAACCACAGGCAGGAGCCTCAAAGTCATTCTTTGAACCGAAAACGATCATCATGCTCTGTTACCATGTTGATGCCGCTTCTTCATTTTTCTTCCGTTTCTACGTAGTTCTTTCCCTGGGAAAGGTGAGGATAATTCCAAACTATGGAAGAAGCTACCAACCACAAAAAATTAGATACAGATCTCACACATGGTGGAATTTACAAGAGATCTTAAATAATTCGGGTGCACAAATCCTTGACTTCAATTGCACTTAGTTCCTAAGAGATTCCTTAGGAAGCAGTGAAAGATAATTAAAGAATATCTATAAGTTTCTCTTTGCCATCCTTCCAAAACACACTCAAAAGAGGGAAAAAAAAATAAAAAGGCTTTTCCTATAAAAAGTACCCACTTTTCTTGACCACCTTTATCTAAACTTCTTCCTGTACCATGATAAGCCTTCCTTTCTATGCATAGAAGAGAAAGTGTGAAGTCAAGGGTGCTCATCACAAAATTGAAATTCAGAGTGTTGTGGAAATACTCTTTCAACAAAACCCTTCAGTAAAGTCCCTCTCACTGTACATCAGTAGAATGGATACAGGTTCAACTGTGTTCATTTTTGTAGGTTGCTGCTGGAAACCAAATAGGGTTCCTAGTTACATTAGCAACACCACTTGGGTTGATTTTGGGCTTGATTCTGCAGTCATTAGGACTTGAGACTGTTTCACACTTCATGGTGACACCCTGTCTTTACAAATTGATGTTGGCATGCTGACTCCACTTCCTCATTTTTCTAGGAAGTGATGTTTTAGAAGAAATCCACAATGCATATTCCATGTTTGTGTAGTACTCTGCTAAATTAAAATATTTGTTAGTTACACCTCAATAGCAAATATTATATCATTTCTGGAAGCAAAAATCAGAATGACATAGCTTGCTAATTATGGATTTATTTCAGGCAGACTCAGTAGTTCTAGAACAATTTTACAGTGGGGTCCTGAGAGTTTTTGAACCCTAAATACTACATATGATGTAAAGCACTTCAAGCCAGAGGATGCAGCAGCACTCCAACCTCTACTTTGAGCACCTGTGCATTAAATCAGCTACTACTGCTAAGTTCATCTGGAAAGAATTATCACTCAATCTTTTCCTTTTTCTTTTTTTGCTACCAAACTTGACCTGAGTACATTTTGGGGTAACAAACACTCAACTTCTGCTTGAGATTTGGTGCACCAGATTGCCAAGAATGAGAAGGTAATTTGTAGCAGCTCATACTCAGCAGTGCCGATATAAAACATTAAGCCATCTCTCCCTCACTAAAGTGGAAACTGTTATGCTAGGATGGATAAGGCAAAGAGAACTAGCTTGCTGAACAAGACAGATGAAAGATTTATATTTTAATACTTCTATATTTCCATGCTGTGTCATACATTCATCAGAAACTGAGGAATAAAATAGCAAGTGCTTTTATTTGCCATCTGCCTGCAGGTATACAGTAACACGTTAAGCTGATGTGTCAGTTCCTATTCCACCAGCTACCCTTATCATTTGAGATTATTTATTTATATAAATCACATTTTCCCCAGCAAGATGTTGATGTAGCATGACTGCCTTTCCAGTTAGTGAAGAAATTTGTTACATGGATCCAAGTGTTTAAAAAGCTCTGCTCCTTACATGACTGCGAATTTGCAATGGTGGAATGGGGGCTCCAGTGATAATCATAAATATGAGGCTCAGCTTCTCTCATTTTCACCCCAATAACATTTTTCCTTTGATTTTAGCTGTGTGATGTGCTAAACTGCTTTATTATGAAATTTCATAGCTGAGGAAGAGAAAGTTCTTTGGTCCAAGTTGGCTGAGTGATATAAAAAAGCAACCAGAACTCTGAGCAAGCAATACAATAACAGAGCCAACCAAAACAGCTATGAGAGGAAATGAAGTGAATGAACCCTCCACACTTACTTACAAAATACATGATTGGAGTGGAACACTACCAGACTGAATGGCAGCATCTTACTATCATTTTTCAATGGTAGAAGTGACCAGAGCAGCATAATGGAGATTCAAACCCAGTATTTCCCTAATTGTAATTGGGAGACTAGATGTTCAGCTTTCACATGGCTGTTTACAATGTAAAAGCTCTGATTGGCTGCCTTCTATCTTTGTCCTGAATTGCTCAGCTCCAGGCCTGCCAAAAGTGGGGGACAAAAGTGGCAGTTGCCATGAGGCCTGGCCTTTCTAAGGGGCTTGGAGCTATGGTCACCACTGATGGTTTGGCAATGATGGTGGCCGGATCTCTGGTTCTTTTGGAAATGCCATGATGGTGGTATGCTGCCACTCAGCACACAGCTTGGAGGCAGTGGGAGGGACACAAGATTACCCCACCCCCCACCTGGCCCCAAGCCCTTTCTGATTGAATCTGGACTTGCACAACCTCCTTAAGGCTGATTTTACCCCTCTCTTTCTTGGGCTCGGGAGGGATAACTCAGTGGTTTGAGCATTGACCTTGCAAATCCAGGGCTGAGCGTTTAATCCTTCAGGGAGCTGTTTCAGGGTCTGGGGGAAAGGAAAAAACTTGTCATGGATAGCCAAACAGGCAAGAGCAGGGGACTGGACTTAACCGCTCAAGGTCCCTTCCAATTGTACAAGGCAGATATATCCTGTCAGTAAAGGATAAACACCCTGGGATGTCAAACCATGGTGATGCATGTGGTTGAGACAATATTTGTATCTCCTTTGCCAGCTTTACAACTTTTTGAGAGAAGATAGCTGAGTCCCTGTAAAAAGTAGACTTACCAGTATTGTGCAGGGGGAAACAACAATGGGAAACATTTTTATTTAATGCTGAATTCAGGTAAAAGCGATGTACAGATATGTATCAAGCATGAACTTTGTACTTTGTCATCCACCCTGGAATTCTTTGAAATTCTGAGACCCACCTGGAAAAGAGAAGTTAAGCCAAATATTGTTTAACTGCTCTTGTAAAAGTATTTTTTTTTTAAAATATCAACACCCTCACCTCATACTGGATTCCAAGGGAGTTAGGACCACCAATCACCTTGCTCTACCAAGCCCTTTGTGTTAGTGAAGTTCCTGCATTTCACAAAGACAGAAATGAAGTCGATAGCACCCTGCGATGGTTGCTGCTCATTGGAAACATCATCACCTGCCTTAATGGAGGAAGGGTTTATAGAGCAGCCAAAGCCTTTTCATTCTGGACTTTGGCCCTAAGCTAGTTAAGCTAAAGAAATGCAGGAGCACCTTAAGGCTTCCCTCCCTAGATCACCTTCTACCACCTACTGAGTGGTCCAAGTTTTACTGTCTGTTGTGACCAGGCAACAGAAAGAAGTACCAAATGTACCTTCAGTCCACCAGGATTGAAGACATTGGGCAGCTTGTCTCCAAAAGTAGGCTCCTGCATCACCTGTTCTCAGAAGCTGCCAGGGTAGCACCTTCTACCTGCCTTTTCAGTTCCTTTCTGAGTTGTTTATCTTTTTCTGCTCTCTGCTTCATGTGGCACATGCTCCACAGTGCAGCTGGACACAGTCATTTAGGCCAAGAGTTGCTTTATAATTCTTTGAGTTCTAGTAGAGGGTTTATATCCACCACCAGACACCAATGGAGATTTATTTAATTGTCCAGATGACTGATGAGGTCAAAGTTTGGAATAATGAGATTTCACATCTTTGTAGACAAGTTGAAAGTTATGGAAGAAGTTAACACTAGACTTCAGAACCTAACTCCATAGTAGAAATCTTTTGTAGATCTCAAGACAAGAAAGTGACTTACTCACAGAATGTCACAGTCACATCGTATGACGATTACAAAAATCAAATGAAATATTTTAAGGAAACAACTACTATTTCTCCAAACAGAGAGGAATTGACTATAGCTTCTTCTCTAACTTAAACACTCTGCTAATTTAGTCCAACTTCTGCAGAAAATCATTTTGCTCCACCTAAAGTAGCTTGCACAAAAGGGAAAAAGAATGGAGAAGAGTTGTCCTAACATAAGAAATAGGTCATAAAGGGTAATTGGTTTCCAGATTAATAATATTGTTTGAAAAGCAGATTATGTTTCTCTTTCCCAGACACTTACTTCTCAGAAAGGAAATATTAGCATCACACTGACTAAAACCCATCTCTCTGTAGACTACACCTCAGAATGGTAAGACAATACCCATTTTTACCCTGAAGAAAGTCACTGAAAGTAGACATGTCAGTCAACCTCCTCGCAAAGGAGGATCCCCAGACTTTTCATAGCTCTGCACCACCTGTAGTTGTTTATAACCTTGGTGAGAGGGTGTTAAATGTTGTACTATGCTGCCTGGTTTTGGGAAAGTAGTACTTACATAGATTTTTAAGGCTACTGGCAACCATGACAGTGATCTTGTCTGATTGTCTTTCATTGCACAGGCCACAGATTTTTCACCCAGCAATTCATGAATCCAGTTCATAACTTCTGATTCAGCTAAAGAATCTCTGCAGAGACATTTGAAAAATGAAGTCTGAGAAAAAAAAAAAGTTTCTTCCCACTATCTCTCTAGGTTTTCTTGTGGCTAATCCTCCTCTTGGTTAGAAGCCTCTTATTTCTGGCATGAGTCTTTTCTCCTTCAGCCTGCAGCCACCAAATCTCACTGAACTTTTCCTTCCTTGGTTAAAAGATCCCTCTGTCAGACATCAAATCCCCTCTTCTAGGATGTTCTATTAAGTTTAATTATCTCACAGTAAGGAAGTTTCGCTGTCTTGGTGGCAGTAGACAAGTCACTAGCCCTTTCTATGACTCTTCTGTTTCCCCTTCTGTAAAATGGCAACACTGATACCTCTTCTGTCAAGCATAAGGAGACCTATGGGTGGAAAATTATATGTAAGAACTAAGGGTTAATTGTTAATAATTCATTCCTGTAGCACTTTTAGGAACCCTTTCCATCATATTGATATTTGATATTACCTACCATCAGGTATGTCTACACGAGGAGACTACGTCGAAGTAATGGCATTGAAATGGGTACTTCGATGCCTATCGCCCACACATTCCTCGAGGCTGGTGCTGTCGATGTTCAGCATCGAAGTAGCGATGGAGAATGTCAAAAGGGGCTGCCCTGGAAGGAAAAGCAGAGCTTCCACACACACTAACACCCCCCCACCTTCAAAATAAGGGGCCAAAAAAATCCCACAGACTAGCCCTTCCAGGGCAACAACATGCCTCTCCCTTAAAGGACCCCTCCCAGACACACCTGGCCAGAGCTGCATAAGCCCTGCTTGGGTGACAAGCCTCACAGACCTTGAGCCTGCAGCCATGGCCTTCCAGCAGCAGCTGGAAGCCCTCCAACCCACCTCCTGAGGGCCAGGCACCCTGCTAGACACTGCAAGGGCAACTGCCCAGCAGCTCCTGGCAGGTGAGCCCTCTCCAGGGGCACAAGGGGACACCCCGGACCATTAGGCCCTCCTTCTTCCCCCGCCAGGTGCCCCGCCAGCTCCGGAGCTACCCCTCCAGCACCGAGTGGTGGCAGCACCTGATTATGGGGGAATGGGATGACGACCAGTGGCTGTGGAACTTCCTCATGAGCTGGCAAACCTTCATGGAGCTCTGCCAGTGGGTCACCCCCACCTTGATGCACCGGGACACCCAGATGTGTCACACCCTCACCGTTGAGAAGAGGATTGCAATAGCAGTCTGGAAGGGCTGCTCCAGACAGCTATCACTCTGTGGGCCAGCAGTTTGGTGTTGGCAAGGCCACAGTCGTGTCTGTCATGATGGAGGTAAGGAGGCCCGGGCCTGCACCCACTAGGGGGTGAGAGGCCCGGGAGAAGGATGCATTCTGCATACCCTCACAGGCACCCATGTCCCCTCCCCTCAGGTGGTGGATGCACTCAATGCCCTGCTGCTGAAGGTGGTCATCCGAGTTGGGTACCTGGACATAGCCGTTATGGGATTCACCACCATGGGCCCTTGATGGGACCCACATCCCCATCTGCACCCCAGACCACAATGGTGGGCACTATATCAACAAGAAGGGCTATGTCTCCATGAACAGCTTCCAGAACGCAGATGTGGGCTGGCCTGGCTGTACCTATGAGGCTCGTGTGTTCTGCAATTCAGGACTATGCTGCTGGCTGGAGGTGGGAACCTACATCCCCCAGGAGGAGATCCCTCTGGAAGAGACCACCATACCCCTCTGCCTCGTGGCAGATGCGGCCTACACCCTCCAGCCCTGGCTTATGTGCCCCTACACAGGCCAGTTCAATGCCAGCCAGGAGTGCTACAACACCTGACTGAACCCTGCCCACCAAGTGGTTGAACTGGCCTTTGGGCACCTGAAGGGCTGGTGGTGTTGCCTCCTGGCCTGCCTGGACGTGGGCCTCTCAAACATCCACCAGGTTGGGAGTGCCTGCTGCACACTCCACAACCTGGTGGAAAGCAAGGGGGAGGCCTTTGTGCATGGCTGGGCGCTGGAGGCTGGAACAGGCTACCCCAAACCATCTGCTGCCCCTAGCTGCCAGGCCCACCGGGATGGGGTCTGGGTCCAGGAGGCCCTGTGGGAGTACTTTGACCAGGGGACCTAGTGAGAGCCACCCAGACCATCCCTGGTGGGTCCCCCGGACACCGCCCTCACAGAAAGCACACGGGACACAGGGTTTTTGAACAAATAAAACTGCTTCATTGTTTAAATAACCAAAAAACCTCACCTCGGTGCATATAAAACTAACAAACAGCATCATGGAAAATAAATATATATGAGGGGAACAAGCTATATACGGGGGGGGGACAACTATATATACACAGAGAAGACATGGGCAGGCCAGCCGTTGGCCCATAATTCTGGGGTAGGGGTGGATGGGCATGACGCCTCCCCCCCCCCCCCGATGTGTTTGGGTGGCTGGTCCTCCCCTCAGCCAGAGTCCCTTTATTGTACCCCTAGATACAGATCATACTATTTTACTTTTCTCCCCATCAAGGACACACACATTGGCTTACCCAGTTACAATCCAAAAAAAGGCAGAATTTTCTTTTAAGTGAAGGAAACCCACAGAGTAGCTAACTAGTTAGGCTACATCCTGACAACATGGCAAAGAAGAGATTTTAACAAGAGGATTTAATCCCTCCATCTTCTAACGTACAATAATTCATATTTTGGCTTGATTTTAGGAAAAATTATATAAAGCAGGGGAAAAAATCATTTTTACCTATAGAGATAATAAATATTCATTTCTAAGTGCTACAAGATATAGGAATATAGTCTTCCCTCCATGTCCAAGGAGAGTACATACTAAATACGCCCAGCTGTAGGTAAACTGTCTTGTCTCAGGATACGGCTGCTGCTACCCTTCATAAAGCATACGTGTGGCAGGGATGAGAGGGAGAGTGGGTGGGAAGAGGTGAGGCAACAGATACGGCATCACAAATTCTTCACAGAAAGCCTCAAACAGACGGAGATGTAGGTTCTTGGAAACATGTTCTGGAAGTTTCTAAAGGTTGATTTCTACGTTTTAGAAGATCTTGAAGGAATAAACTACTTCACAGACTTCTCATGCTTTAGCTCAAATATCTGACAGATTTTTGAAGTGAGGTGACAGCGAGAGCTAAATTAGATCATAGATCATCTAGATTGAAATTTCACCAGTTAAATCATCAGAAATTTAGGAGGAATTTTCACCATTAACCAACTATTCAATAGGGAATCGTGGCTCTGTTCCATCTTAAGAACTCAGTTAAATGCAGATAGGAAAATACAGATTGCACTTATGAAAAAGAAGGACCCAGTGCTGTCATCTTTCTTCAGACAACACTCCTACTAGCTTCAAACTTGAGACAAAAAAAAAAAAACCTGCTGTAGCTGGTTAAGGATTTTTCTTCCACTTCAGAGAAAGATTGGTACTCCACATTCCCAGATACAAGGATTTATTAAGTTGTTAATATAAAGAACGACAAAAGATTCTTCAGTACTTTGTTTACAGCGTATGGTGAGCATTTATTAATATGTACTTAGCTGAATTAGTGAAGTATAACTAAAAATCTCTGTAAAGCCATTATTTTTCAAAAAAATGCATTTCTGTATCTAGGAGAGAACAACAATTCAAAGCAGCACAAGTTAGCTCCATAATAATTAACAATGAGTTTTAGACAAAGAGCTTAAAGTAAAGGGCATGATGTCCTTACCAGTGATTACTCCCAGCAGATGGAAAAGTGGAGCCTTTTAGCCAGCACACAATTTAGGATCAAAGCCGAGCCATTTGAATTGAATACGCCAGCAATGGCAACAGTCTGTCTGACATTTATGGTGCTGCAGTGAATGTACTGATGTGGGGGAAAAAAAAAAAAAAACACACAAACCACACAGGACAGTGTGATAAAATATAGGAAAAAAAATCAGTTTACCTATACAATAGTCTAAACCCTATTTTGTCTATATTTGAATTTCTTTCACAGTATTTAACTAAGAATGAAGGAAGTTAAACACAGATCTTCTGTTTTTTACCCCAATCAACCAAACTTAAACAACATTTCCTTTGTTTGAATTTCAAATTAGGTGCATGACGACTTCAGAAGCTCCATTTAAAGACAATTGAATTATCCATCTGTTCTCATGAACAGGAAAAAAAAAAATCCCAGCCAGCCCTCTTTATCACACACACAAAGAATATCTGATAAATCGCTCCATAAAAACTGTTTGGTTAGAATTAGCAGATACCATGCAGAAGATGTAATACTGGAAAAAGCTAAACAAAAGTTGTAGTCAGATTGAAAACAGAATGTAAAGCACTGCAATTAACTGAGTGGGTCCACAGTAGTCTTTACTAGTGCCTTGAATGCCTCTGTTTTAGGAATTCCACAATTTAATGCAGAATATTGACATCAGCCAAACATTTCCATCTCTTCCAGTGACAGGTTCTTATTGACCTTGTGATGACACATATCTGTCACTAAGCTCCAAAATGGGAATCTCATCTTGCCTCTCTTTTATATACAGAAAGCAACTAATTTGTCAGCATGCCAGCTTTAACTAGCTGAGATGAAGGTAGACTAATTTAATAGGAACTGTTCAATAGCTTCGACCCACCTGACACTGTCAGTTAAAGCATCTTTACACTGCAGTCTTTCATTATTTCCAGCTCTTTCTTCAGAATACTTGAACACCAAGTCAAATAATATGCTTAGGAGTCAATAGGCCCGACTTTTTCCTCAAGGACATTCTTTTGATGCCAGGAACTGTCAAGTGGAAAAAACACGCAGTGTGAAGGTGAGAGGACACTAATTAAATATACATAGCTCCAGCCAAAGAAGAATGAGGCACAGCTTGCTATCTGCAAACTGTCGCCTGCTTCACTGAGGTCACAGCTGTTGACTTGTACAAGTTCTTAAGTTGCAGTCTCAATATGATACAGTTTAACATTCTCAAATATTAGACAAAAGCCATCTTCAAGGATTCAGTGTTTAGCTATATGCTTTTGTATTCTCCGGGTATATTGATTTCTCATTTAAACTCCACTGAAAATGGGGAGGACTGAAATAACCACCTACCTCTCTCCTTTTAACAGTTGGACTATTAGGTACCATGGTATTTGCAGAATTCATTGGGTTTTTTCCCCCCAAAGTTATGAGTGACAAAACTCAATAATGGCATCACCTACCACTATGGAATTTTTTTCTTTAAAAAAAACACAGTAATTGAAAAGTAATTTGGAAAAAGATAGACATATTTACACAATACTTTTAAAAAGCCTCAGCGAACAATGGGTACACATTCTGTATTTAGATCTCTGTGCTAGTAGTAGTAGTAGTAGTAGGCAGCATCCTTCAGTCTGCCTAGACTATGGATCGCACGCTTTATAGTTTCAATTGAGGGCTTCGTTTACAGCGTCTACTGTGACTATGAAGACCCACACGAGAGTGACAGTCCTTGCTGCATCTCTTGCAGATGTGGTGGATGTCTGGCAAGTCCTTAGTGTGCTTTCTGTGCTCACTTCTCTGCTAGTTGTCTGATCCTCATCTTGCCCTTCTGAAGGCCCTTGTGTAACCCCTGCCTCCATCTGCTGCGGTCGTCTGCTAGTTCTTCCCAGTTATCCAGCTCGATGTCTACCTCTCTGAGGTCTCTCTTGCAGACATCTTCGTAGCACAACTGGGGGCATCCGGGAGGTCTTTTGCCAGAGGCTAGCTCACCATACAGGATGTCTTTTGGAATCATTCCATCATTCATCCTGTGGACATGGCCAAGCCAGCAGAGCCGATGTTGCCTGAGGAGGGTGTGCATGGTTGGGATTCCAGCTTGCTCGAGGACGTCAGTGTTGGTCACTCTGTCCTTCCATGATATTCCAAGGATGCGCCTGAGGCAGCGCAAGTGGAAGACGTTCAGCCTCTTTTCCTGGCGGGCATACAGGGTCCAAGTCTCGCTGCCATAAAGGAGGGTGCTGAGGATGCAGGCTCTGTAGACTTGCATTTTGGTGTGAGTGTACAGCTTGTTATTCCACACTCTTGCTGAGTCTGGACAGAGTTGTGGCCGCTTTTCCGATCCTCCTATTTAGCTCAGTGTCCAACGACAGGGTGTCAGTGATGGTGGACCCGACGTAAACGAACTCGTGGATGACCTCTAATGTATAGTTGTCAATGCTGATTGATGGGGATTCAGCAACATCCTGACTGAGTACGTTTGTCTTCTTTAGGCTGATGGTAAGTCCAAAGTCCTTGCATGCTTTGGAGAACTGATCCAGCAGTTTTTGAAGCTGGTCTTCTGTGCGAGACACTACAGCAGCATCGTCTGTGAACAGCATGTCTCTGATGACGACTTCCTGCACCTTAGACTTAGCTTTCAGCCTTGCAAGATTAAACAGTTTCCCATCAGATCTTGTGTGCAGCAAGATGTCCTCTGTTGAAGATCCAAAGGCATGCTTCAGGAGGAGTGCGAAGAAGATCCCGAACAATGTTGGAGCAAGCACGCATCCTTGTTTGATGCTGCTCCTGATTCTGAAAGCATCCGATAATGCACCGTCATATTGAATGGTTCCTCTCATGTCTTCGTGGAATGACTGGATCATCTTGAGTAACCATGGAGGACAGCCTATCTTGTGGAGCAGTTTGAACAGTCAAAGGCCTTGGTCAGGTCAATGAAGGCTATGTAGAGTGGCTTCCTCTGCTCCCTGCACTTCTCCTGTGGCTGCCTTAGAGAGAAGACCATGTCAACGGTAGACCTCTGTGCACGGAATCCACACTGCGATCTTCTGGAGTCTGCCAAGGATGATGCGAGCGAACAGTTTACCAGGGACGCTTAGGGGGGGGGATATTCCATGGTAGTTGTTGCAGTCGCTTCTGTCTCCTTTGTTCTTATACAAGGTTACAATGTTAGTGTCGCGCATATCCTGTGGAACCTCACCCTCTTTCCAGCACAGGCATAGTAGCTCATGTAGGGGTTCCAGGAGTGTGTCTGCGGCACATTTGATTACCTCTGGTGGTATACCATCCTGGCCAGGGGCCTTTCCTGCTGCAATGCTGTCGATGGCTCTCTTCAGTTCATCCACAGTCGGTTCCTGATCCAGTTCGTCCATTACTGGTAGGAGCTTGACGGCATCGAGGGCTGTGTCAACCAGAACATTCTCTCATGAGTACAGCTCAGAGTAGTGCTCAACCCAGCACTCCATCTGTTTGGCTTTGTCAGCGATGACTTCCCCAGATTTGGATTTCAGAGGTGCCATCTTGTTCTGGTTGGGTCCTAATGCCTTCTTCATACCCTCGTACGTTCCTCTGAGATAACCAAAGTCGGCACAGGTCTGGATGCTGCTGCATGGCTGGAGCCAGTGGTTGTTGGCACAGCGCCTGGCTGTCTGCTGTACTGTTCTTCTGGCCGCTCTAAGTGCTTGCTGGGTACTCTGGCTCGGTGAGCGTTTGTACTCCAGGAGTGCAGCGTGCTTCTTTTCAATGACTGGAATCATCTCATCGGAGTTAGCTTCGAACCAGTCGTTCGTGTTTCTAGCTCTTCTTCCAAACACTGACAAGGCCGTGTTGTAAACTGTATCCCTCAGATGTTGCCATTTGGATGTCACATCGGTGTCCCCAGGGCCGCTGCGCAGATTTTCCTGGAGGGTCTCAGAACTTTTCAGCTTTCTCCGAGTTTGCCGTCTTTCTGGCATCAATGCGGGGCCTTCCAGCAGGCTTAGAGCGGTACAGCTTCTTGGGTCTCAGCTTGAGCTTGGAGCAAACTAGCGAGTGATCTGTATGACAGTCAGCACTACGATAGCTGCGTGTCAGAAGGACGTTTTTGAGGTTATTACGCCTAGCAATGACCACGTCTAGTTGATGCCAGTGCTTCGAGCATGGGTGTCTCCACGACATTGTGCTGTGGCTTCGTTTGGAAGAATGTGTTTGTGATGCACAGATTGTGGTATGTGCACAGTTCAAGGAGATGCTGTCCATTGTCATTCATTTTTCCCACACCGAAGTGTCCTAAGCAGGAAGGCCATGAGGCCCAATCAGCTCCAAGCCTTGCATTGAAGTCACCCAAGATGTACAGTTGTCCACGAGCAGGTATTTGTGCTACACCAGCACTAAGCACGTCACAGAACTTGTCTTTTACGTCTGGTGTGGCGTACAGGGTTGGAGCATAAGTGCTGATCAGGTGGACGGGACCGGCGCAAGTTTGAAGCATGATCCGAAGAAGTCTTTCTGATCCACCCATGACTAATTCCACCATTTGTAGAAGGGTGTTTCTGACAGCAAAGCCAACACCATGCTCTCTGGGTTCTTCTTGGGCTTTACTCTGCCAGAAAAAGGTGTAGTCCTTTTCCTTTAGAGATCCCAAATCTGCGAGTCGCGTCTCTTGCAGTGCAGCGATATCAGCTCAGAGCCTCTTCAGTTCCTCGTTGAGGACAGTGGTCTTTCGGGTGTCACTGGTGGCCTGAAGATCTTCAGTCAAGCCGGTCAGCATGGTCCGCACATTCCAACAAGCAAGCTTAAATTTGCCTCTGGGAGTTCGCCAAGGAGTTTGCCTCTGGGAGTTCACCAACGGAGGAGCCCCATGTTTGTTGTCCTGTTCAGGTATGGTGTTCCACCTGTGCCCTGCAAGTCAGCACTATCAAGAAAAGCAGTCTCTGAAGAGAAGAGCCTGAAGAGCGATGGGGGAAGGTGGACCTGGGGGCACAGAGCAGCCAGGGGGAGAGGGGCCAGTGCAGTGAGGAGGACGGACATGGGAGCAGATGGGAGTAGTGGGTTGGGGAGGGTCCTATGATGATGGTAGCTGGGGGAAGGGCAAAAGGTGGGGAGGAGGGTCCCGGGGATATGAGGTCATTGCTCCACAGGGAGCTATGGTGACTCATGGTGACAGGGAGGTATGAAGTAGTGGGATCCTTAACCACATTCTCCACACCCCAGTGCCTGTGGGTTATCCTGGCAAGGAGCAAGGCTAAAGGGAGTAAACCCTGACAGAAAATCTGGAGTGAAGTCTGAAGGCGGTTTGGTGTCAATTTCTGGCACTGTCCCAGCAACTCCTGCAGCTGAGCTGGTACCAGACGTGGAGGTTATCCTCTCCTGGACTATATCAGTAAAGCCGAGAGGGGGGGTGGGGGACACTGGTGTCTGGGCAGCCTAGAGTCTCCATAATAAGTGCCCAGGCTCATGCCCGGAAAGGTACTCCAGCATCGCTGAACAGCGTTGCATCAACACGTGAGGCAACAGATACCGGTTATAAGCTCTTGCTCAATTGGTGTAGAGAATGAGCGCCAGGGATTGCCTTCAACAGTGGGAGAGATCCTTGCATCTCACTGGACAGTCACCACCCTCCTCAAGCTAGGCAGCCCCCAGCCAATAGGGTACTGTCCTGCCACAGTTCACCTGCCTCGCTGGGTGCATGAGGCTTAAGTTTCCTGAACCTGACAAGTGACCAATAAGAAATCTGTGCAAGTATGTGTATGTATATGTATATTAATGCAAACTAACTGAAGACTTCAAGACATGGGCTGAATTCACCACCTTATTTTTATAAATCTTGTCATCCTTTCCTTTACTCCCTCCTGACTGTGCTAATTCCTAGCATCTTATCTAAAGGCTTCATCTACATCACACAACAGTAGCAGTGAAAAGCACACCAGGCCCACACTGCAGTATGCACTTGTGTGGAAAGAAGGGAAGCACCAAAGAATGGCTTCAATCTTTCACTGCAGTGAGAAACAGCACTGGCAGTGGCCAGAAAGCCTGATCCTTTAACCTCCTCCTGAAGCCTTTCCCTGTGGTGAGAATCTCCTGCTGTGGGCCGTGTCTACACATGCCCCAAACTTCGAAATGGCCATGCAAATGGCCATTTTGAAGTTTACTAATGAAGCGCTGAAATGCATATTCAGCGCTTCATTAGCATGCGGGTGGCAGCGGTGCTTCGAAGTTGATGTGCCTTGCCGCCGCGCAGCACATCCAGACGGGGCTCCTTTTCGAAAGGGCCCCGCCTACTTCGAAGTCCCCTTATTCCCATGAGCTCATGGGAATAAGGGGACTTTGAAGAAGGTGGCGTCCTTTCGAAAAGGACGCCCGTCTGGACGTGCCGCGTGGCGGCAAGGCACATCAACTTCGAAGCACCGCTGCCACCCGCATACTAATGAAGCACTGAATATGCATTTCAGCTCTTCATTAGTAAACTTCAAAATGGCCATTTGCATGGTCATTTCGAAGTTTGGGGCACATGTAGACGTAGCCGTGGAAAGGTGCCAGAGCCTCTCCCATACCTACAGATTTCGCAGCAGAGAAAAAGGGCCTGAGCAATGGAGAGCTGGCTATCCCCTCTATTCCCTGCTATCCCCTCACTGTCAGAACTTTTTCCTGATGAGATATATACTACAAATACACACTCACACCCTTCAGGCATGTCTTTACTCTGCTGACTTTATCTGTACCTCACCATTTACATCATTTGTTAAAGCTCTGCTGGGGGGGGCACCTCATATATAAACTGCACACAACTGAAATACTGCAGCATAAACACTCGGATTGTCAGCTATTCAGAGCTGGTGACTTACTGTGTTATAAAGAATCTAGCATGTTTTTTATGGGTTCTATACAAATAAACTAATTATAACAGTTAATGAAGTTGAAATAATCTTACATCCAAAATACCCTAAACCACTGCCCAACATTTTGGGCATTATAAAGGGAGTTGGGTAGACCTGAAAATTGGGTGGAACAAGGGTTTAGAATGGGGTTTTTCTTGACCAGCTTTTAACCAGACTGGCTATTTTTGTATTGCCTTGATTATCAAAGAGTACTAGGGTTTCTTCTGCCGTGCTTCCCACTTAGAATACAGTAAAGTGCCCTGCAATTCACATTTTAATCTGGACTGTGGCACCATGTTAGGATAAGGTATGAAAAACAACA